>NC_025995.2:91623339-91787751 GCF_000442705.2 Elaeis guineensis
AAAAGCTTTGAAGGATTAAATAAAATTTATTTTCTTTCTTACCTTGTCTTTACTTGCGGTGCGTATGCTGATCTGAGGTAACTCCCATGCCTGTCGATCTGAGGTAATTATTTGAGCACACCAATCTTAGGCGAATATTTAGTGGTGCTTTCGTTATATTTTCATTCTGCATTAGTGCGGTCAGTCATGGGGAAAGACAGCTGTTGACTCTTCCAATAGGACAATGCTTGAGGGAAAGCACAAGTCCCGTAAGAGCACGCCACATAGCTATGCTCCAGTTCGTGAAGCGTCGTTCGAATTTATTTTTGGCAGTGGGAAGGCACGTCATTAAGTGTCTGATGGACGGCTACACCCTTTCCGACCGTCGATTGGCGATTGGTATGGATGTTGGTGCCTATAAATAGGGGCCAATAGATGGAAAAACCCAATTTTATATCTCCCTCCTCTACAGAAATTCCTTCCTTCTGTCATGATGGCATCACCTTTGAGTCCCCCTTTGCATCCTTCTTTGCCGATGGTGAAGGCCAGGATGAAGGAGAGATGGACCTTTATAAAAGAGGCCTAGAGAAGAGCGAGAGCCAGGGGTGTTGGTTTATCTTCCTCTCGCTGGGCGTCTTCTGCTCATGATCTTCGTCAAGGCTTGGAGTCATCACACCCCCTAGTTCGAGTAGATTCCTCCTGACGTTCGGGCCCGTTGTATTCAAGAGTACCAAAACTCTATGGAGTTTAGGAGGGAGGCTATCGACATTGCCGCTGGTGGATTTATCGATAGTTTTGAGAACTACAAGGCTCGCCTACTGCGGATGATGTTGTATTTGGAGCTCCAATCTCTCCAGCCTGAAAACAGCGATGAGGAGGCTTCCTCATCGGAAGAGGACTGATCTTCCTCATGCTTGAGCTAAGGATCGAGGAGAGCATCCATTATCTGATCGTTGCCATCATCTACGATGATGAGAGCTCTGAACTGGATTCGCTAACCATGGGGATCTACTTCTGAACCGGCATGATCTTCGTGGCTTTATTCTATTTTGCAGCACTTTCTTCCCTTTCTTTTTTTTGTAATATGGCACTAAGGATGCCATCCTCCTTGTAAATATTTTTTTTTGTAAGATGGCATTGAGGATGCCATCCTTCTTCTTATAAATATCAAAATGAATGAATAAAAGATTATCTTTTGTAAGCTTGCATATTTTAACCTAACACGTAGAGGCTAACCTCGACTCAAGACACTTAGAATTGTTTTGATCTGGGTCAATCCAGACCTTAGGAATTTAAACAAACTCATTTTGATTCAAGATAAAATCACTCCGAACGAACTTTGTTGAAGGTAGTTCCGACCAGAGAGCCGTTGGTTCTGCTCGGTAAGCGATATCTTGGCTCCGCTCTACAAACAACAACTTGGTTTTGCCCTGCGGACAGCGGCTTGGCTCTGCCCTATGGGGAAGAGACAGTGTGTGCTCAACTCATCTTGTAAGCAGAGCAGTATATGCACTCCTCATTTTTATGCGAGAGATAGCGTATGCCTATAGGTAGCGTATGCATTTCTTATCTTCACGTGAGAGATAGTGTGTGTCCGTAGGTAGCGTATGTACTTCTCATCTTCATGCGAGAGGAGCATATGTCCATAGGAAGCGTATGCACTTCGTATCTTCATGCAAGAAGTAGCATGTGTCCGTAGGCAGTGTATACATTTCTCATGATTGCAGACTGAGAATCTTATAAGTTAGCCCTTCGGAGGTCCCTTGGGGTCGCCCTCCACTTCTCGCACGACTTGGGCTCTGATGGGGTCTTGTAATTTAGCCCCACCTCCAAGTAACTAAGGATTGGTCGTCGATCACCGAGGGTCCTTATGGTTAGCCCTCATTTGTTGGACATAGTTCTGATTAGAGGAATTCTTCACAGCAAAAGAAGTTTAAGCCATTCATGATACTGAGGCAAGCAGGGATTAGGGAATTTGAGCATTTATATTAATATATGATGACATAATATTACAATATTATTGATGATATATGTGCAGGTTAGTTGAGTTCTGTAGTCTAGAAAGTGGAGTCTCGTCGAGTTGTTTGAGCCGATAGGTCTCCAGACATATTATCTCGTCCACCTGAAAAGGACCTTCTTAGTTGGGCGATAGCGTTTCATGCTCAGTAGGCTGTGAAATTTTAGCTTGCCATAATATCATATCACCAACTCAGAATTTCTTGATTTTGATCTGAGTGTTGTAGTATCTGACCATCCTTATGATAGACAATCATTCTGACAGTGATATGCTCCCTACTTTCTTCAATCAGGTCGAGGTTATCTCGAAGCCATACAGAATTGGTATCTTTATTATATTCCTCGACTCTGAAGGAGGAGAGCCCAAATTTCACAAGGATGACTGCTTCAGTTTCGAATGCGAGGTTGAAAAAAGTTTCATCCATTGAAAATCTCTGAGTGGTTCGATGGCCTATAGCACATGATGAAGCTCATTTACCCAGGACCCCTTAATTCGGTCTACTCTGGCCTTCAAGCCTTGCAGGAGAGCTCTGTCGGTCACCTCCACCTCTTCATTCACCTGCAGGTGGCCAATCGAGAAAAATGGTGCTTTATTCCATATTATCTGTAGAATTCATGAAGCTGGGCGTCACTAAACTGTCTGTCATTATCTGTAATCAGTATTCGAAGAAGATCATAATGGCAAATGATTGATTTTTAAATAAAATCTTTCACTTTCGCCTCGGATATATGAGCCAAGGGCTCGGCCTCGACCCACTTTGTAAAATAGTTAATGGCCACTAATAGAAACTCATGTTGATCAGATGCAAGAGGGAAAGACCAAGGATATCCATCCCCCACTGAGCGAATGGCCACGAGATGCTGATGGGAGTTAGGAGTGCTGTCGATTGATGTTGAATATTGGAGATCCTCTGGCACCGATCGTATTTTTTGACGAAGGCACCTGCATCTTGCTGCATAATGGACTAGTAGTAGCCTTGCTGAAGGATTTTATAAGAGAGGGACCTACCCCCAAGTGACTTCCACAGATTCCTTTGTGGACCTCCTGTAGCACATAATCTACCTTGGATGGACATAAACATTTCAAGGGAGGTAGGGAGAACGACCGCTTGTATAGCTTGTTATCATACAAGATATAGCAGACGGCCTATTTTTTTTATCTTCTGGGCCTCCTTACGGTCAATGGGTAGCTCATCTAATCTAAGGTACTTGAGTAAGGGATCAATCCAGCATGGTTCATCATCAACTTGCTGGACAACGAGAGATTTCTTAAGGGTCGAGGCTTTGAGTACCTCAAAGTAGGTCCTGTTCTTCAAATCAGCGGGCAACAAGACTGCTAGCTTTGATAGTGCATCTATCCTAACGTTGTCTGCTCTGGAGACCTGTTGAATGTCAAAACTCAGAAAGATTGATATTAAATCTTTTACCTTCTGGAGATACTTCTTTATATTCTCCTTCCATGCCTCGTATCTGCCCTTTATGTGTCCCACCACTAGCTGAGAGTCGCTAAAGACCTTCAGATGTTAGGCTCTAGCTTCTCTCTCCACCTTGAGATTGGTAAGCAAAGCTTCATATTCTGTCCCATTATTGGTGGCTAGAAATTTAAAGCATAGTGCGTATCCCGCAATACGCCTTCAAGATCGATCAAGATCAGTCTGGCTCTAGCTCCAAAAGCATTCGATGAGCCATCGATGTACAGCATCCAAAACTTCTCAGGGTCAGATCCGATATCTGTCTCCTCACCTTTTGAGCTTTCACCAACTTCTGAGCACCTCCCAGCTCCTGAGCTTTCTTCATCTTGTGAGCTCTGCCTATTTGGGATGGTACATTCCAGGATGAAGTCTGCCAGTACTTGGGCCTTGATAGCAAACTTTGGATGGTACTGCACGTCCAGCTCGACAAGTTCCAGCACCCACTTTGCAATCCATCCTGAGGTATCCGGACGGTGGAGAAAGGCCTTGATCAGTTGATCTATGAGCAGCACACTGTATGAGCTTGAAAATAAGGCCGCAGCTTCCTCGCTGTGACAACTAGTACAAAAATCAGTTTCTCAAGCTTAGAGTATCTGGTCTCTGCATCGTGAAGGACTTGCTGGTATAGTATATCGGCCTTTGAATTCATCCTTCTTTCTGAATGAGAACTGCGTTGATCGTCACTGAAGAGAGCAAGGTATAGCAGCAGCTCCTCATTAGGCTGAGATTTTGTGAGCAACGATGGAGAACTGAGATATCGCTTTAACTCCTCAAACGTCTTTTGACATTCAATAGTCTATTGAAAATTTTTCGACTGCTTGAGGGTCAGACAAAATGGGAGATACCTCTCGATCGATCTGGAGATGAAACGATTGAGCAAAGTGATCATGCCAGTTAGATGCTATACCTCCCCTACTATTTTTGACGGAGTCATCTCAAGAATTGCCCTGATCTTCTCGGGATTCATCTCAATGTCTCTTCATGAGATCATAAATTCTAGAAACTTTTTGATGGTAACTCTGAAGGTATACTTCGTTGGATTCAATTTCATTTGAAATCAGTGGAGGGTGCTGAAGGTCTTTTGGAGATCTGCAACATGGTCTTCGTTGGATTCAATCTCATTTGAAATCGGTGGAGGGTGCCAAAGGTCTTTTGAGATCTGCAACATGGTTTGAAATTGCACGGCTCTTGACCAGCATATCATCTACGTATGCCTCCATATTATGATCGAGTTGATCTTTAAAGATCTTGTCCACCAATCGCTAATAGGTAGTCCTTAAATTTTTTAAGCTAAAGGGCATCACCCTATAACAATAAAACCCATGATCAGTAATAAAAGCTATTTTCTCCTCATCTTTAGGCACCATCAGGATCTGATTATAGTCAGAAAATACATCCATGAAGTTGAGGAGCTCATGCTCAGAAGTAGCATCCATCATTTGATCTATCCAAGATAACGGATAGCTATCTTTGGGCAGGCCTTGTTCAAGTCGATGAAGTCGATGCACATGCATCATTTTTCATTCATTTTTTTGATCATGACAACATTCGCCAGCTAATTCGGATACATTGCTTCTCTGATGAAACAGCTTTGAGTAGTTTGTCTAATTTTTCGAATACAGCCTTCTGATGCTCTGGGGCAAAACTGTGCTTCTTTTGTTTAATCGGACGGCAGGTTGGATCCATCTTCAGGTGATGGGACATCACCTCAGGATTAATACCAGACATGTCTACAGTCGATCAGGCAAAGAGATCTGTATTTTTTTGTAAAAGAGTAGTTAGTCGATTCTTCGTTACCTTATCTAGGTGTGAGCCGATCTTCATAGTTTGTTTGAAATTTTTTTCCTCGATGGAATCTCCAGGAGGTTCTCGGATGGTTGGGCTCGTTCCTCAAATAGATCATCTCAGGCATTCAACCCAATAAGAAGTTCAGGTTGGGCCCTTGCCTGGGATGGCTAGCCTTCTGCTTGAAGTTTGGTAGCAAAATACCGTCAAGTCATGGTCTGGTTGCCTCTGATTTATCCTACTCCATTCGTGTTAGAAACTTCACCATCAAGCGATAGCTCGACACCACGGCCTTTAGAGTCCATAAGCTCAGGTGGCCAGGGATTGTATTGTAAACTAAAGGGAGCTTGACCATCAGGAAGTCAACTTGGATCATCATCCGCTTTGGTGTAGTATCCACTATGACGGGCAGCCTAATCATTTCCTTCGGGATTACGGAATCTCCAGAGAAACCCTGAATCGAGATAGCAAATCTATTTAGTTGACTTGGTATAAACTCTATTTGGGTGAAGACAGAAAAATATAAAATATCGACAAAGCTTCAATTATCAATAAAGACACGATATACATTAAAATCGATAATATTTGCTGTTACAACCATCACATCATTGTACGGGTAAGTACATCTTTTCAGCATTTTGCTCGATGAAGATAATGACATCCTCATCCTCATCTTCAAGTCTTGGCCTTTTCACCTCTGGAGGCTCCACCGACCCAGATGGCCCCCCAATTACCATATGAATTTTGCCTCGGATGGATCAATCTTCTACTACCATTGCTCCCCTGCTTTCTGTCTCACTGGCTGCACTGGTGCTGGCTGTGGCTGAGGCAAAGACAATGGCTATTGAGGCAGAGGAGGTGGCCACTGAGCTCCTAGAGGAGGTCACCATGGAGGCACTCTCTTCCGAATGAAATGATTTAATCTCCCTACCTAATGAGCCTCTCAATCTCATCATGGAGCTGCAGCAGTCTTCAGTGTTGTGACTATGGTCATGATGATATAGACAGTACTTATTTGGATCGCGGCGATGCTCTAGCTTCATCCGCATCTGTGAGGCTGGGGCAGCTCGGTCCATATTTCCATCAATATCTTCTCCATGGAAATAGTGAGGGTGTGTAATTATTATAATGTCCAGGGGGTGAGGGTCACCGATCCCTTCTCTGAGGACTCCGAGATCGATGGTTTCGGCCTCCTTCCTTCGCCTCTGGAATGGAGACTAGGAGTGCTGGTAGTTTCTCTCCTTCCACCTTGGAGAGCGCTTCTTATTCTGTCTTGCCGCAACAGAACTGGCAAGGGTCTCCCCTGTAAAGCCTCTTTTGTGGGGCATATTTCTCCGCATAGACAAGTATATCAGAAAAATTTAGGGATAAGTCTTGGTCAACGACTTCTTCAAGTCATTCTTCAGTAGGCCATCCATCATCGCGATCATTGTGGCCGACTGAACCAGATCACGAACCTCCAGAGTTGCCAAGTTAAAGTGGTTGACAAAAGTGCGGATTGACTCGCCCTCCTTTTGCTTGATGGTGTAGAGGTAGTCGGATCGCTTTTGCTATCACCGGCTACTGCTAAAGTGATCGATGAATGACCGACATAGATCCTCGAAGGAGTGGATAGATGTTGGCTTCAAATTTGAGTATCACTGCTGAGCCGTTCCTTTGAGAGTCGGAGGGAACACTCGACAGAGGATCGCATCAGATGCTCTTTGGAGGAGCATTGCCGTCTTGAAGGTTTCCTAGTAGTCAATGGGATCGACAGTCCTGTCATAGACCTCTAGCTGAGGTAGCTTAAAGTGTGAGAGAGTGGCTCCCACACTATTCTCGAGATGAAGGATGGCTCACTATTAAACCCCTCATAGGGTTGCATTGAGGAGTGGTTATTGTTAAGTAGATTTTTAATTTTTTTTTTATTTATTTATCGAGATCCTGGAACCATCTTTTGATATTAAGATCTCGGATGGTGCAGGCTCGAAATACTGCAGAGAATGATGACTGAGGGTTGAATCATGCCCCGATCGTCGACTAGAAGATCTCCGTTTGGCCGGCTACTGAGTCCTAGAATGGCTCTGATGAACATGCCTCCTCTCCGGACTCTGAGGAGGCACATGCGGCTCTACTGTGGTAGTGACTGAGGAGCTGAAGGTAGAACCAAATTTGGTGGGGGCACCATCGCGGGATGCACTGATGGTGCTGTCGAGAAGGCCATCGATTGCACCACTGAAGGAGGTGCAGGAGTAGCTTGAGCAGGCTGTGATGCCGTTGGGGGAGGTGCCAGAATGGTCTAGACCGCTTGAACGACGGTCGTCAAATTTTGGACCTACTGGAAAGCAAGCTGAATTGATCCGTCGTGACCAGTGCTAGCTGGGCTGGCGGGGGAGTCTCAATCTTCGGTTGCTGTGCTCGACTGTTGGCTTGGCTCTCTACCTAACGAGAGGCGACAGCATTGGAGAGTCAAAATGATGTTCGTTTTAGAGGCATAATGAAGATTACATCCTTCCTCTATCTATTGCTGCTCGATTCGGTCAAGATTGGAGAGAAGACGACTGAGCCTCACGCAGATATGCTGGTGCTGGAGTGACCTACAAAACAAATCCAAATAAGAGATTTTCACTTCGATGAGGATCCTTCGATATTCAAGTCAGATTCAGAGAATAATAGAATAACAACGAGTTCTCTGAAAATAATTGATTGACTTACCTTGATCCTCTGGATTTTGGTTGCTTATATAAAAGGCTATCGAACAATTGATCGAATAACTGTGAGATCGTGTGATTTTGAGATTGTAGGACCATTGAACATGCCATTACGGATGAAATAATTCAACCCTTAATCACTCCCGTGAATCAAGAAATTGGTTACGCATGAATCTATCCACTCGGGGGGGACAGCCGTCACACACGTCAGGAAGTGAGTCGGCTGTGATAACAAAAGTAACCCACATGCTAAGACATTAGCCTACCAAGGCAACGGAGATAGCCAATGCACCGGGTAGGCCATGTGATAGACCAGAAGCAAATAGCTCAGCTCTGCATATAGCTTTGTTCTTAAGTCAGCAATCTCGATGATAGCTTGGAGACCTGAGATGGCCCATGGTTGTCATGTTGATTCGAGGTACTCACAGTAACCACCATAACAATTACTAATATATCTTGAAATTGACTATAGCTAAACATGGTATAACTAACCAATCAATCAGAGCCTGCCACATGAGTTTCTTACCTCGGCCAATCAATTTTCACCATATAGCATATAGCTACTTCGAAGACATGTGGAGATGTCTGAATCTCTCCCTATAAGATTGCAACTAGTTCATAATTGTGAAATAGTCTCCATAACCTTGAGATATACGGAAGAATCATCTTGCAATATCTTCCAAATATGCGAATGGTTATCCACAACAACCACCCTCCTATGTCCCAAGATTTCATTACGATAGATTCCAATCCTCACCTATATAAACCACTATAAAGAATCCTCCAGATAAGTTGTAAGTCTCAAATCATATGTTCCAAGCTCAAGTTTAGCGACAATGAATGAAGTCCCTCTGCAACTGAACTCTTTTTTTCAAACTTTCTAGCTCTCTCTCTACCACCTACTCAAAATATTTTCTATTTCCCTGAAGGTTGACTTAGGCATCGAAAGATCCCTCACCAGATACCCTCCGATAAGCGAATTTCTCTTATTTGTGGTGTTGAAGGACTGACCCTAAAATTGGAGTGAAGATGCGATCATCATCATCCATCTTCCAAGGCATCTCGAGATCTTCAGCTAGCTTCTTGGGTTCATAAGCCACTTTGTCACTAGTACATTAGCCAGCTCGGCAATTTAGTTAGACCAATTCTCAACGGCAATAGTTACAATCTAACGAAAGAATCTAATTCAATTTGAATCAGTCTAGAAAGAAATAGACCTAAGATGAACAATTAAATATGAAAACACTCCTCGAGGGAGAAAAGAAGAATACCTTTATCCATATGAATTCTTTTGTTTCTTGAATCCCAAAAATGCCTAGAATGAGGAAAGCACTACAAGTGCTTGCCCTTCCTCCTACTTGCATCATGATGCCTAGCAATATCTATTTTGTGAGAGGAAGGATGCCCAATGATATCAATTCAGAAAAGAAGTTCAAAAATAAAATCTGATGGACAAAAGGAGGAAAAAATTTATATTAGAATTTATCGACACACCTATATATTTTTTAAAAAAGGTGTGTGGTTGTGAACAGTTTAGCTAAGGGTTTGAGTTATACTTTCGTATGAAAGAATGATTTCCTTTCTTTCACAACATCAATTATTAGATTGCATAATGACCACTTTAAGATCTATACAGATGGATGGAAGAAAAAGATTAGAGTGCTTTGAAATCTATGTGTTGTTGCAGATTTTCAGCTTAGGCTGGATTAGCTGGAGTGAGGCGACATCCGACTAAGATGACGGTGATCGAATCGACAAAACAAATCCATAGTTGAAGTTGGCTTTGGTGGATACCCTCCGACGCTCGAGTCAGAAATTTGTAGAATCGATAGAAAGAGTATGTGAGAAAGTTATGTATCTTGGGGGTCCCTTGGTTACATCTATTTTTAAAGGTGAGAGCTATAGAAGAGAAGACTTGGAGGCCATTCCATCTTTTTTAGATGTGTTATACCAACATCTGCATTTTGATTTCTCGGATTAAATGGTTGTGGCTGTCTTATCTAACCTTTAGCCAGTTACTCCCATGGTGGTGTAATTTGAAGGGATTGTACGGGGATTTTCTATCAACCTATCTGAATATAGCGATCAAAATAATTGTTGGAGAGAGTGTGGCTTGGCGGCTTATCATATATACTGTTGGAGGTAAGGATCAGTGGTAGATGTCTGGATCGGAGTCGATATGAGGGTTGGAACCCGAAACCTGGATTGATGCCCGATACCTAGAGATTGCTTTGATGATGAGGGTGATGATCGATGAGTAGATGCGCAATCTGGTATGAGTAGAGATTGGGGTCGGCCGTTGATGCTGGGGTCGGTGGCCTAAGCATAGATTGAAGACTCATGCATGGGAACACCGACGATGAAATCGAAAACCTGTATATAGGTCGGCGACCGATGTATGGGTCAATGGCCGACCCATGGGTTGACCTCATGCAAAGCCTACTCATGTCTTCGGTTTGAGCACCAGAGTTTTATCTATAACACTGTATATCACAATCCATTGATTGACTCTGCTAAAAAGAATCAATCATTCTTTCACACAAAAGGTGCAACCTGAACCTTTTCGCTCAAATCCAATGGACTCGGTCAGGCCAAAGCCCGAGTCCAACCTAATGTTGAAGGCTCATGCCCAAGCTCAGTCCAACCCGATCGGGCTAGATGCTGAACTTAAAATGGATATTTTACAAGGGCAGGCCAAGCTCAAATGAAGACCTAATTTTAGGTACCTTACAGAAATATCTAATCCCGGGCCAGTACATTCCTGCGTTGGCTGTTCAGGTTGGCCTGTCTCATAGACTGCTCTTCTTGCCATTGCAATGGTAGAGGTATGGTTTATAGACGCTTTCTCTGAAGTACTTTAGTACTCTTTACCAAAAAAAAAGAAAAGTACCTTAGTACTGATCTTTTCGATTAAATTTTAAGGAGAAATACATTCATCATGCACTCATAGAATTTATACCATAACCAGTTCTCCTGCTTTCATGGAACTACAGCATCAAAGTGTGGCGGTAGGTTCATCTCACAATAGGTGTGAATGGTGAATGGTGAATGGCTGGCTACACTAATGAAGAAGCCGAAATGGTGATGGACCCAAGCTGATTGTCCCACCCCATGAACAATGTCCACATGGGCCTCATTCCCTATCTTTATTTTACTACGGCAGGCGGCAATGGCTTATTCATTTCTATCCACCATTTGATCTCAAGGTATAGCATGTCATCTAAACCCAAAAACTTGAAAGGAAAAGACGTACGTGTGATTCACATCACCTTTATCTCTACTATATGTAAATATCTGTTTGGTACTCAGTGAATTTCTCCTTTGTTGCTTACACTTTTCAGGAAGCCAACTGGCTGACCTTATGCCTGGTCCTTGCAGCTCTTACAATAAATTTGAGTCTTCTTCAAATTTTTCTGCCAAATTTTTTGCAAGGATTGAGGTAGATGGTTTAGGTTGTTCAAAGAAAGAAAGAAAGGTAAGAAGGAGGAAAAAAAAATTACACTTCCTCTTTAATTTCAAAAGATAAGCTTTTTTTTTTTTTAATTTTTAAAATCTAAGATAATAAAGAATGTCACCAAGATCTAGATGACTATGTGATCAACTTCAGAGCATTGGCATCCAGAATTAGTGATGTCACCGATGCAACCAGTTTGGCATTCTCAAACAGATTTTACAAAAAGATGACAAACCCTATTTTTCATCAAACTTATTTTTAAACCTTTTATGACTCATCAATCCTAGCAAAATAGGTTTTACGGAGAATACTTAAATAACTATTTTTTATAAAATTTATTTATTTTGAGTCTTTGTAATTTGTTTTAGAAGAATTTATCAACTAGAAAACCCCTAAAAGTAGTCAACAAATATCACTATCTAATAAAATGTACATATGACATGAAATATGAAATACCAGAAGATAACATTCCAAATATAGCTAATCACGGTCCAAATGGCCTGCTTAGCTTGTCCCATCATGTCCCAAATTTAGTAGGCTGTGTGTGTATATGTGTGTTAATTATATTAACTAATTATGTTATAATAAAACAATAATATATTTTATAGTTAATAACCTAATTAGTCTATATTAATCTCACATATACTATTTAGATGTTATTTGGCATAGCACTACAAAACTATATTGCACTGATACTACAATAGAAGAGGGGGTGGAAATTGGGGATTGGTTCTTCACGATTGAGCTAGGCCAAGGCAAAAAGTAAGCCTGGTGTTTGGGCAGGGCTGGATGTGGACATAGGGTTGGGTCAAACTTCTAGTGTGGAGCCTGGTTTGGCCCAGTGCTGGTTCTGCTCCAACTCCAACCCATCATGGCAGGATTTCAAGCCAAATCAATCGTACCATCCACATTGATCAACGGGCTTTTGGAGAAAATTAAAGAGACACCCACCAGGTTTGGATCATTTATATTTAGACTTCAAATATTTTAAAAGCGTTAATTAGCCACTAAAATTTTAGTTTTGTTATACCATGGCCTAACCATCTATTTGCATCTTAACACTACTAATGAAATAAAAAAAAAAAAATAAAACTATCCTTCTTCAGAGGCATTCTGTTATTTATCTATCTGTACAAATATCAAAGTACTTCATTTTTTATTATCATCCAGATCTTAAAGCATCTAATTCTTTATAATTTATTTGCTGGTATAGATATTAAGATGCTTTGTCTCAATCATCCATCCGTATGCATAGATTTTAAAAACTTCTATTCTTTATCATCCATCAGTATGTATAGATCATAAAGCACTTCATTTATGATCCATTTATTTTCATAGATCTTAAAACATTTATTTTTTTATCATCTATTCACCGACACAAATCTTAAAGCATTCCGTCCTCTATCATCTATTCATTTTGCTTGAATCTTAAAGCACTTTATCTTCAATCATTCATCTGCTTGCACAAATATGAAAACACTCCATTTTTTATCATCTATCTAGTTGCACAAATCTCAAAGTGCTCCATCCCCTATCATTTATCTATTTATAAAGATCTCAAAGTACTTCATCTTATATTATCTATTCTCTATTATCTATCTATCCATATCAATTTTAAAGTACTCCATCCTCTATCATCTATTTTTTTGTACAGATCTTAAAGTATTCTATCATTTATCATCCACTTACATAAATCTCAAAGTGCTATATCCTCTATTATTCATCTATCTACATAAATTTTAAAGTACTTCATTTTTATCATATATTATCTTGCATAATCTCAAAGTACTCCATTCTCTATCATTCAAACTGGCATAAATTTTGAAATACTCAACCCTTTATTATTTATTTATTTATATAAATATCAAAATGATCGATCTTCAATTATCCATCCATTTGCATAGGTCTCGGAACAATCAATCTTCTATCATCCATCCACTTAAACAATTTTAAAATATTTCAATCATTTATTTTTTTAACAGATCTCAAAATACTTAATTTATTATTATTTTTATCTTTATATAAATTTTAAAATAGTTTGTTCTTCCTCATTTATCTATTTAGATAGGACTCAAAGTGCTTTTTTTTTTTTCTATTACTTTTAATTTCTGCCAAAATAAACCATCCAGTCCACACTCTCCGATCGGCCATCGCCCGAAAACAGCAAAAACCCGGAGGACGCGCCACAGTCCACCATCCCCTGCTATCCCGACACCAAACACGGAACACCGTATCCCAGATTCCCACCATTTCAGTGCTTGCCCACTGGATACAATATACGCGTCCGTTTTCCATTTGTAGTCACTCTGCTGTGTCCTGTTTTATCCAACTCAGCCCATCATATCCAGACTAGTTTCGATCAGCTATGTGTCATATAACAGCAAAGCAGTATTCAGAACCTAAGTGTCCCGCTTGTATTAATGTCAGATCCATTCTGTCCGACACGCGTCAGAGTTAAGACCGCAAGATACTTTTATTCTGTTTCCGAGGTAAACATGGGATCTGTTCGTTCATGGCCCCATTAAACGAGCCGCTAAATCTGGTGATCTCCCCTCTCGGTCGTATCGCCGCTCCGAACCCTGCATCCATTTTTTGGCACAAAAGCGCTCCTCCCTCCCCAATTTACTTAACCTCGTCCCTGCTCCGCCCGCTCTCTCCTTCTCCTCGCCCTCTCGACGGCCATGCAGACCATTCGCGTCCCCTCCATGGAAGGCCTCCGATTCTCCCCCTCGTTTCCGCCCCCCGCCGCTCCCTCCCGGCGCGGCCTCGTCCGCCGATCCATCCGGCGGCCGGCCGTCCGCGCCTCCGTCGCGGCGGCGCCTCGGAGGGAGACGGATCCGAGGAAGCGGGTGGTGATAACGGGGATGGGGCTGGTGTCGGTGTTCGGGAACGACGTCGATGTCTACTACGAGAAGCTGCTGGAAGGGGAGAGTGGGATCGGGCCGATCGACCGGTTCGACGCCTCTAAGTTCCCAACAAGGTTCGCCGGCCAGATTAGGGGGTTCTCGTCGGAGGGATACATCGACGGCAAGAACGACCGCAGGCTCGATGACTGCCTCCGGTACTGCCTCGTCAGTGGCAAGAAGGCGCTCGAGAGCACCGGGCTTGAGGTTGGGAGCAAGGCCCTCAGCAAGGTACCACATCCGTTATGTCTGATTGCAGTCTAATTTTTGTTTGATTCACTTGGAAGTGGTCTCGAGATCGAAAAAATGCAATATTTTTCATCAATTCTGAAGATCTTATGCACATTTTGTTGTCTTTCTATTCTAATATGATTCGAAGCTTTGCGTCCCACTGTGGATTATTTATCGATAACATGAAAGCTGATCAATGAGCTAGAGTTCATTTGTATGCTCTGTTATATGTTTATTGATGATTTCATGGGATTGGATCTTTGCTAATTTCTTACTGTCAAGATTTTTAATAGTTATCTTGTGTGGATTCTGCTCAACTTGCACCAGCAAGTCTTATATGTATCAAAGATGGTTTCAGAGGTAAAGGAATGAGAATTAATTGGAAAAATAACAAACTGATGCCGGAAGACGCCTATTTCTTATTCTTTGATGCAGAGTTACTTTTATTGCTATACAAAGAGAGCAGATCACTTTTCTGGGGTTTATCAGAGTAGCCATGGTTAGACTGTTTGGCATATGATCCGTAAACTTGAATGGTTATGTTGTTAAAGTTTTTTTTTTTTTTTTTGGGCTTTACATGATTGTCATACATGTAATGCAGTTGTGTAGGGAATGTATTGTAATGCATGCACGTTGTTCTCCTGCTTTGCAGTGTTGGAAACATGAAACTTTTGAAACATTGAGTGCCACCTGGGGGTGTTGGATGAAACATGCTTCAGTTAACCTCATGCAATGCACATGTGTCTTGTAGAAAGCGTTTTGGTGCCGGGGGGGGGGGGGGGGGTGCAGAAAAAGAAGTTGGGGCTGGAGAGCACTTGGAAGGTCATAATGAGAAAGGGGAGAGCAAAAAAATGGGAATGAGTCTATGGAGGAGACTGGTGCCTGGACTGATTCTAAAATCAATAGTGGGAACTGATAAGGGAGGTGGGAGTCGCTTAAGAAATTGTGATTATTGTGAACGAAAAAAAGGAAAGCAAAATACAATAAAAATCTAGCTAAGTGAGAGCATGCAGCTACAAAACCAAAAGTCTAGCTACAAAGAGCTTCTCTCGTTATGATAGTAGACATAAAGAGAAATAATGGTTACTAGCATATTTCTATATCTCATTATCAAATTACGTTTGATTGTTGAAGTATGAAATCCTGTAGTAGTAGCTTGATGTTTACCCAAGGAGTATTGTTTTGAAAACTGGTCACTATGCCTGTTGTAGCAATTCTGGTGCGAAGATGCTATGCTAAGTATTATAGCGATACCATAAGGTCTTTGGATGTGAAGCAGCTGATACTATTGGGTGAAGACCTGTTATAGCAGCTACCATGCTATGGGTTCAAAGTGGGCAATTTATTCTATTAAAAGGCTAGACGGGTTTCCAATGGATTGGCCACTAGTCAACTAGTCCAACATGTTCGGTTAAATCATGGGCCAGTCTAGCTATTTTATGCCCTAGTTGAATGGAGTGTGAGAGAGAAGAGAAGAAGTAAACCATCTTATATAATTGTTGACATTTTTCTTCTATGTTGATGTTATGTGATCTTAAACCTTTTTATTTTATGGTTGATGTTATGTAATTATGGACATCTTTATTTTATTAATGCTGTTATTATGTTTGATGGATGATGTTACTCATTAGCAAGGCCTGCCATCTTGATATGGATCCTGTATCAGTGCTATTTTATTATAGTGCCGGTATGCAGTTTGGTATGAGACGGTGAGGCATATCGATGGTCGGTACGGTACAAGATTGCATACCAGCTCAGTATTGGTACGATATGGTATTGATCGGTACGGTAAATCTTACTCATTAGATGGTAGACCTTTGCATTATGCGAATGTTGATATGATGTATTGATGTTTTATTTTTTTTCTTTATTTTTTTCTCCTTTTTTGTTGCATGAAGTTGATGGAAAGTATTCACTTTTGATACTTAGAAGAAATATTGATATATTTTAGCAGTCTTCTTTGGGTACAAAGCACCTGTTGTTTGTTATGAAATCCCCTAGCCACTACATGCCTGCAATCTGCTATTTAATGCATTGCCAACTGAGAAGATGTAAAATTTGGAAGTTATAGTGTGAATATAAGCATATCACAAATTTAGAAAATTGCAGCAATGTGCCTTAACTGGCTGGCAAGTGAGTTAGTAGGATTTTTCTATTCTGGAAAGATGAAGGCACCCTAGGGCAATAGTTTGGCACCAAATATATTGGAGAGATTGTGGTATCTTGGGGGTTCTAAAGCAGCAAGATCCAAAATTGATGTTAGTATATTGCATGGAAATTATACAGCTGATTGACAATCGAAGCAAAGATGTTGGACTAAGTCCTTTAGTCCACCAATGAAATTATAGATCAAATAAATTTATTGCTTGTTCATGAAGGAAATCTTCAGCTTCTTCCTATTTGATATGATAATTACTCGATCTAATTGCTTTTGTAGCAAATGCAGTCAGCTAACTTATGCGTAACCCAATGATCGTCATATTGATGCCACAGTATAAATTATAGAACTCCTGAAAATTGGTTCTTCAAGAAGGGAAGTTTTACCCATGCATATCCATTTACAAGCAGAAACCCACTTAGGGACTGTCTACAGGAGGACAGCAGGTATTTCCACATAAGGCAGCTTGGGACCCTGAAAATGTGCGATGGCGGAGTTTGCCCAACTAATTACACGACATATGGAAATTGTTTGGGTTGAACAAAAATTTGAGCATGACAGTATCCAAGTTGAGTTGTCTGTACAGTTGTATGGCAAAATATAATTTGCATTTGCACTTGACCTTGTATGTGGGTTTATGTTTAATGAGAGGATTATACATAATTAAAGTGGGCTGCCACTTTGTCCATGTGAGGGCTAAGAATGAAGATTAATACATGTATTATTTGTAGAATCAATACTTCATGAAAGTTCATGAATGCACCAACTGATTTCCTTTCGAGCTTCTTTAATGCCTAAAAACAAGCTTTTGGATAAAAGTTTAGAAAATTAATGCCCTGCCCTATTATTGATGATCTATTGTCAGATTAGGCTTAGCTTCCTGGACCACTTTTGCATTTTTTTCGATACACTCATTGTTATTTTGCCTGTTTATCAATAGGAAATTGCTGTATTTGTTTATCTGTTTAAACAGGAGGACTATGACATGTATTTTTTGATATTTGCCATCTACAAGCCTTATGCCTTCATTTACAAGATTACTGATACAGCTTTGCTGCTTGTAATTGTTTCTCTTCTTTGCAAGCCAATCTGCAGGCTCCATGTATAAAAATGAACTTGATTTCTTCAAATTAATTTCCAATCCCTCTCAACTTCTTGAGCAAGATAGCAGTATCAGTGGGCTGAACTGCTTTTTCCATGGTATAGTTGATGCTACATCATGAGTCTGACTCTATCCAGACTCTGCTTATCCCATTCTGTAATGCTTTGTCCAAGTTATCTCTGAATACCAAGAGATATTCTCTGAAGAACATCATGTTCTGAATGCCCAAATTGATTTGCCCATGTTATCCCCCATAGTAATTTCCAACCAGCATTGTAATCCTTATTTCTGAGGTGTGCTACTGCTATTTAATTTCTATAATTCCTTTCTTGATATTTCCATTCAACTAAAACTAGACACTGTTGGTCCCTCTCTTCCCTCCAGGTAGTGGACAACAACTCCCCTACTTGCATTAATTTGCACCTCACCATCTCTTTGGCTACTATATATGCTGTTACCAGGCCGACTGTATCGGGTGCAATAATAATCCATGTATCATGTCAATAGGACTTATGGAAATTAAGTTATTATGTCCACCCTCCACAAGTTTCAAGTTTAGTTTCTTATTGGAGCCTTATCTATTTCTTATCTTGTGTGCCACTGGACCAATATTGCTCTCCTTATACAGCTATAAACTTCTCCTAATTTATTGTTATTTTATTTATCCTTAGAACACTTAACAAAAAGGTCTCACTGAAGCACTTCTTTTTTACTTGACCTAAAATATTCATATAGTACCAAATCATATCAAGATATTTAACATGGAGAATGTATTCTATTTCCCTTTTATTATTTTTTTGAACCTTCTGTCTCTAATTATTTGGAATAACCATTGTGAACTTAGCATATATAAAAGAACCGTCTTCATTCATGAATATTGCTGAAATCCAGTATGAGCATGCAAAATGCTATTATCATGATAGAGTTCCTCATAGAATATTATCTCCATCCATATCTATATAGCATCTCAGCTCTTATTTACTGGTTCTTTGTTGGCATTTTTCCGTCGACATGCTAGAATACTAACATGCTTGTGGATTTTTTCTTTTCCAACTTATTCTTGATTAGTATTTAAACTTGCTCAATATATTTACAAGAATGCTTTATGGGTAAGCAAATCTCAAAATTTATACAAGTACAAACTTGAAGATGACACATTGAGCGAAGGCTTGCACTTGTGTGAGAAATGTCTGAGTGGCCAACTTTTAGCCCAAAACAGGGAAGATGAACTGTTATATTAAATGCCTCTCACATACATATGCAAAACGTGGATAAAAGTTTATTACAAGTGACCGGAAAGTAAACAAGGAAAAGAAGCTAAACAACACCAAATAGCAATTGTAACAAGCCATAAGACTGCACAAGTAATGACAAACAGCATCACCAAAGTGCATAAAGAACTCAGAACAAGGTCCAGTGCAGATCATGAAGTTCCATGCCAATCAGGTAGAAACACAAAAACAAGAGACTATGCCTAATTTGCTGTACCCTCTTAAGAAGCAGGTCTTTAAGTTTCCAGAAACCACTAAAATATCCCATTTAACCCATCGGTCCTGGGCATAAGTTACCAAATCATTTCATATACGCTGATGCCAATATGTCATCTAAATTGTTTCACAAGAATGCAACAAAACTACATTCAGCAGTTTAGCAAGTTAAAAGGATTCTTCTGTCACATATTTCCTGGTGGATAAATTATAGGAAGGTGCTTCCATCATTAATATTGCAGTGAAATCTTAAATATTTTACATCTGAAAAAAGTCTGAACGTACATTGTATCTGTAATACAGTGTTCATGCTACACTTTGCATATCATTTTTTACTAATTTTTCATCTATATATCTCATGATATGCCCAGATTTTAATATTTTTTTTGGGACTTAATATATTTATATATTTTCTGATTATAATATTCTGCTAGCAGATTGACAAGGTACGAGCTGGTGTACTTGTGGGGACGGGCATGGGTGGCCTTACAGTGTTTTCTGATGGTGTCCAGGCTCTCATAGAGAAAGGCTACAGGAAAATAACTCCATTTTTTATTCCTTATGCCATAACAAACATGGGCTCAGCCCTGCTGGCAATGGATATTGGCTTCATGGGTGCAAACTATTCAATTTCAACTGCCTGTGCTACTTCGAATTATTGTTTCTATGCTGCTGCCAACCATATTCGTCGTGGTGAGGCCGATGTAATGATTGCTGGTGGTACAGAAGCTGCAATTATTCCTATTGGTATTGGAGGTTTTGTAGCATGTAGAGCATTGTCACAGAGAAATGACGAGCCCAAAACTGCATCAAGGCCATGGGACAAAGGTAGAGATGGCTTTGTTATGGGAGAAGGTGCTGGAGTGTTGGTATGCATGACTGAGCCTTTAGCTTTTCATACTCTTCTGAGTTGCATACAAAATCCATGGTTCTCTCTTAGTATGTAGGCAATTAGTCTCCATAGTATATTTTTTTGTTAGCAAATTATTCATAGAACAAGGTTGATATTCATAAGCATTGTGCAAAAATCCATAGTTCTCTCTTATTATATGGGTAGTTCTCGTCAATAGATTTTTTTTTTTTTTTTTGAGCAAATTATTCATAAGATGTGATTGATATTCAGTAGCATTATAAAATTCATGGTTCATTAGGTTGGATCTGATTGTTAGATAATATTGTGATGTTTTTAAATAACTTTTTGTCGGCACTTGCTTGAGAAGCTTTTTTTTTTAATGCCATCGTATCCATTCTATACTTTGGCTTTTCTTTGAAATTGCCTGCCAGCCTTTCCACTTTCATCTGCACTCGGGACTGGTAGTTAGGCTTTACACTCTGGCTAGTAAGCAGTAAGCTGTGAAATATTCTAAATCTTCTTAGTATCTCCTTTGCTTTGCCTTGCATAACCTTCATTTTCGCAAGTTTCTGGATTATATGACTGGTTTTAACTATCAATGATTAATTTTAAAATTTAGATGCTGGTTCATCAGGGCAGGGGCCAAATGGATAACATTATAGAGGTTAACATCCTTTAATTAAGGCATGCACGTCTGTATTGTATGATCCATTTACTTACGTATATGTATTATCCATATATATACATATATGAAGACTATGTAGTTGACCATTGAGACCGCATTATGGTTTTACCAAAGGTCACAAGCTGTTATACAAATTTTCTAGCACAACATTCTACACTCTCCTCAAATTCTAGAAGGATTATATACCAAATGCTTGCCATAAGAGAGATAAACCACCATTATATATCCATCCATGCGGAAGGGATATAAGAGAGATAGCTAGGCGGCAAAGGTGTGAGTGAGCTTTTACTATTTTTCTTTTATGGAGATCTATGGAGTATTATCTTCTTAAAGTCATCATATGTACATATCTTTACTTGAGCTCTATGAATTTTTAAATTTATTGACATGGTATTGGACATAACCTTTATAACTTTGAAGATTCTATATCGACACCTGTGAAGCATGGACAAGGACATGGGATAATACACATGATATGGATGCACTGATACCACAAGCCTTGAAAAAGTAGGATATGCCATGAACACACACACACACACACACACACACACATACACACATGTGCATGTGCATGTGCGTATTTATGTATGTATGTATGTGCATGCATATGTATGTGTACTTTATTGATATATGCATGAATATACAGAAATATATATGCATATGTATGTATGCAAAAAAAAAAAAAATCATAAAGCATAATAGGTCATGAAAATAATGTAGTCTATACTTTAGAGTTTAGACAGTAGCATTGCTCATGATTTTAATAAAATCATAGAGCTAAATCCATATCTTACATTTTTAATGTTAATGCCATAAAACATTTATTATTAAGAGGTTTAGCAGTAAAAAAAAAAAAAAAGCAAATGCCATCCCCCTCATATTTAGAGGTATTGGAAAAGTATCTCTAGTGTATCCACGAAGTGTCCAGGATCTTTTTAATTTTAAGGAATAGGAATATAGGATTCTTCACACATGCATTAAACATGTGCTACAGAAGTACCAAGAAGTATCAACTATCCAAAATGTATCCGATATGGGCAAGGCATGTGATTTGAAGTATTCATGCATCTTAGGTTGACACCAAGCCCGCCAAGTGCCCATGGGACCCTTCATGGAAGTGAACACATCTAACTCCGATGGATTGTTCAACTACCTTGGTCAGACATGCTAACTAGATCTCTCTTTAAGACCAGTTACTTTGAATGATGCCTTACATATTGTTTTCCTGTGGTATCTTATGTTATATACTGTTCCCCAAAAGGTTTTGGAGAGTCTGGAACATGCAATGAAACGTGGTGCACCTATTATTGCTGAGTACCTGGGAGGTGCTGTTAACTGTGATGCTTATCATATGACGGATCCTAGAGCTGATGGGCTTGGCGTTTCATCTTGTATCCAAAAAAGTCTTGAAGATGCTGGTGTTGCACCAGAGGAGGTTAGTTGATTTGCTTTTCAGTATATGTAGTTAGAATACGCATCGAACATCTTTGCCTTCCTATATAGGTCTTATAGAATCTCACAGTTCATTTGTAATCAGTATTTATATTTGTGTTGTTAATTCATTAAAAATGAATTTATGCGTGGTTTATCCATCTTAGTATCAACAGATGGACATTTCTGTTACAGAGTAGTCCCTAGAGTCCTTATTTGGTTTATCATTTTTTTTCTTTCATGAGTTTGTTCTGTAATCCTATCAGTTGTTTTGATGCACTTTTTTCTTTCCTGCTTTTCATTCGAAAGGACTTGTGGTGTTGTCTGATATTGGTCTACTACTCCATAGTCAAATTTGAATATGCAAGCGTCTCTATAAAACCTTTTTGAGCAGAAAGCTAATATTGTCAGCAGTCCTTATGAGGATTCAGGACAGCAATGCATGAATTGACCCTTATCTGAGAGGGAAAAAAAAAAGTTCATTGGTAGTACAATGATACTTGGGTTAATTTCCATTTACAATGTGAAGACTGAGGCATCTGCTGCCTATTAAGAACTATTCAGGCAATTATGGTCAAACTACTGAAATACCTTTGAATTTCTATGCTTAAGGCTGGATAATGTCTTGCTTTCAGGTTAACTATATCAATGCCCATGCAACTTCCACACTTGCTGGTGACCTAGCTGAGGTAAATGCCATTAAACAGGTGTTCAAGAACCCATCACACATCAAGATCAATGCAACCAAGGTTATCTCACTCTTCATCTTCGGAATCTTGCATCTATTCCATCTTCCATTTTTCTCATGCTTCTCTGATGTGTTTTCTTTCGGCAGTCTATGATAGGGCACTGCCTTGGTGCAGCTGGGGGTTTAGAAGCGATTGCAACAGTGAAAGCCATAACTACTGGGTGGCTGCATCCAACAATCAACCAATTTGTGAGTATATATACTTTACACTGGAACACTATAAAAACTAAGGCTATGTCAGGCTAGTAATGTAAAATCCTTTTATGTTCTGATTGTTTACATATCAATTTCAAATCCTCACTGGCAAAGCTTTCTTGATTTTCCTATAGTCTGAGATGAGCATTGATTATTACAGTGACATGTTTGTCGAGGTGGAGCTGTGTCTCTTGCAAAATGCATATTATTCAGTTACTATAACCAACACAAACATGTAAAACAAATAGAAGGAAAAATATTATCAAAGGGTCATCATTAGCACATTGTACATTGCATAAATGCTTGTATGTGCATGTGCTCAAAGATTAATTGATCCATGATGTTTGAAAGAGACGAAGACATGAAATCAAATTGAATGGATCTTGGGGGCAAAGTAATTCATGTTTTCATCCGCCTTTGCAAATATGTTAACACTGGGCTAGTTTGAAAGTCAAAAAGGAAACATAAGACAGCTGCTTCAGCAAATACAGTAGGTACTAGTATATGGCAGACATGAAAACAAATAAATTCCATCCCTTGTACCCAAAGCATAAATTAAGAATATTTTATTAGCGTCTCTGATTAGCTCTTGCTTCTGTGCCTTGGCTGCAGAATCCGGAGCCTGCAGTTGAATTTGATACAGTGGCAAATAAAAAGCAGCAACATGAGGTGAATGTTGGTGAGTTGCTATAGCCTCTGATTCCCCTCCCCCCCCCCCCCCCAACCTGCGTCTCTCTCTCTCTCTCTTTCTCTGTGTGCGCGTGCCCCCCCTTCTCTCTCGTATTTTAACTGCAAACTTTGCTATGCAGCCATTTCTAATTCATTTGGATTTGGAGGACACAACTCGGTGGTGGTGTTTGCGCCTTTTAAGCCATGATCCATCATAGTTTGCCTTTGGCATTCTGTTTCAACTACAGAATTTTCCACATTGAGGGGGAAAAGAATTTAGTTATTTCAAGTAGGCATTTTCCATTTTACTGAAGCAAGTTTTGACAACAAAAGCTTTTAATTATGTGGGAGTGGTAGCGTTAGGTGGTTTAATGCGGCGGCTTCGGTCATTTTAAGTTTAGGAAGAGCATTCATACTGCGGGCCCCCTGTGATTGAACTCTGAGAGATGTTGTGTCTTTAACATTGATTAGTTTTTCCACAAAAAGAAGTGCTTAGTTTTATTAATTAATTTCTTTGAAGTAGAATTATTTCCATTCTACTTATCTATTGATCTGGTGTCCTTAAAGAATTTTGAGCTTGCAATCTTGAATTACATGAAGCCCTGTTTGAAAACGATCATGCTGTACAATTTTCTTTTTGGGTTTTCAAAAACAGAAATAGAAAACAAAAGCAATGCCAAACCGGTCTTAAGCTTTTTTATTTGCGCTTTTGAATTGGTCTATTCAAATGATCTTCCACATATAAAGTTTTAATTGTGGGAGTTTTAAAAAGATCTTCCAAAGGAGAGAGTAATCTCAGTGCCCTGTGGTATCTTGGACCTTTTCTGTAGGTAGAGCGATCAGTCGTCTTCGTCATACCAATCCTAGGAAACATTGGCACCAGGGGCCTAAGATTCTATGGATTCAGCACCCTTGAAAGCAGCCTGTAGAGTTGAAAAAATAGATGGGAGGACCAAGTACCAGACGCCTAAGGTTTCTCTTGCACACCAGGGGACTCGGAGCGAAGTCAGTTATTGTCATGCTTGAATCACTTGGCGGTTGCTCTGTGAAGCGGGGAGTCACTGGCACGGTAACCAACATGTCCCACCCAGTTTGATCACGATGCCATTAGTGTTCTCCCGGGCCGTGCTCAAGTCTTCGACGCCTGTCCCCGCTACTGGTTTTCCCTCAGTGGCCCTCTGAACCATTTGGAGGAGAAAGGACACTCTATGAGCTAACAAACAAGTTCTCTTTTTCACTTTGAGCTGCTAGTTAAATATCCATCCATCTAGGTTTGATTACACGTGAGTGGATCTCTATTCAAATTCAATCAGAACTATAGTAGATAATACAGATTTCAAATCAATAATCTAAATCATTGAATGTGATCTAATATTTTTAAATTATTTTAATAAAAAAATCATGAGATTTGAAGATTCTTGATCTATACATTAAATGGTTAAAAAATTGAATGGTCTAAATAAAATTAAATTATATATTTTTTGATTATTTGTTGTATGAGCTAGAGATTTTTAAAGTATATAATTTTTGATGAATAAATAATTTAGAGATAATATTAGCTCACATTATCGATTTGGGATCTTTCTTATCCCATATAGAATTGATCGGATCTAAATGGAGATCTACTTGAGTGTAACTAAGTTCATTTGTCTCTTTCTTTTTGCAATGCATTTAGGAGTTTGAGTTGGAGGAGATCTACTTGAGTGTGACTAAGTTCATCTGTCTCTCTCTATCTCTCTTTCTGCAATGTATTTAGGAGTTCAAGTTGGAGAGGAAACAGGTGAATGTTGGAGATACATGGGAGCCATTTTGACCTCTAATCCATATTGTAGTTGTTTGGGGATCAACCTCAAGCTCGTTATGCCCATAGGTGAGTAACGGCATAATAAAACCCAATCCAATTCAACAAGTAAAATTCTTTGTACACCACATGCAATGCAGAAAATCTGACGTGGAGTGCACTGTTTCATTCGGTTGGACTATTTAACCATTGTTCTTCAACACGAATTTAATAATCGCAGTTCTATTTTTTTTTATTTGAAATTTTGAATAACAAAAATATTTTTTCATTTCTGAAAAAATTATGACATCCTGTGTTGATATTATGACATTCTGCATTGAAATTATGACTTCCTACACAGAATATCATAATTTTTTATAGAATATCATAATTTTGATAGGAGCATTTTCATCATTGAAAAATTTATATGAAATTTTTCAATGATGAAAATACCTTTATCTTTTTATGATATCTTATGAAAAAATTATGATATTATGTGGAGAAAATTATAATTTTAACACACGATGTCATAATATTGACACAGAATATCGTAATTTTTTTTTTTTTTTTCATCATTTAAAATTTCAAACAAAAAAATAGAATCGTGAATATTAAATGTACGGCTATATGGTCCAATTAGATGAAATGGTGTGCTCTATATCAAATTTTCTATACCATGGGTGGTATACAAAGAATTTCTCATTCAACAATAGTGGTGGTGATATTGAGAAATCGATATGGCACGATCAGTTCCGGAATAAGATAACAATTCCTAGTTTTGTTGGGACTCACGGTGAATCGCCAGCACTTGCAAGCCTGCCATCAACTACCACCTCCGTCTTTTGGACAAAACCGTCGAATCGATCCTGTAAAAGCCCGAGGCAAGGGAACCCTACTGAAACGCGTGTTTTTGTGGTGCTGTAGGGCCCTGGTATGTCAGATGCAAGGCGCATAGAATGTTGGGATTCATCGGCTAACCAAATGAGAGGCTCAACAACCGCAATAAATCTTGAAATGGAAACAAATTACTGTTATTCCAAATCTGCCAGGGATGTAAGCAACTCTGCAGTGTGGATGGTCATGATCAGCGTTTGCGGATGGAGAAGAGAGGAAATCTCTGTAGGTGGTCATAACCAAATAAAAGACTAGCTCAAGGCAAGACCTACTCATATGTGTGCATGCATGGTTGAGAAATGTGTATATCACGTAATCTATGAGTGAATCAATTGCCATCTGTAATGACTTATGATGCGTTTTATGTTACGCATGTGTATTAATTGACCTTTTTATCTTTTTCATGTATTTGTTCCGAACAGACCTGATCAGTTTATGGGCTCAACCTGCTCATCCCAGCTTGCATGGCCCCAGTTGGAAAGGCCTTCGCTTTGATATTAATCCCACCAGGTCTAGGCCGATTATGATTTTAGACTGGAGAATAATTACATTCAAGGCCTATTTGGGTGGTAGAGCTCAAAATCTTATGAAATTTATAGATTAGATTTAGACCAGTATAACCAATGTTGCGACCAATCTCCTGTTGCGCCTGTCGCCCGTGAAGAGCACATGCAAAATGAAATCCACACTGATTAGAATTGTGTCCGACGGGGATCCTCCGATGCTTAAGTCAGTGGAGAGTGGTGAATGGCAGACGAAGAATATTTAAAATGGTAAAGTCTCAACCCAAAATTGTCTTACCAATGCTATTCATTTACCTCCCTTTTATAGATGATTTAGATATAACTACCAAGCACGTGATCCCGCATCTCATGGCACTAAATTATCGGGTCATAATCATGGAGTTAATGAGTTGTTTATATCCACTAATGATCGTGACACATAGTTGATAACCGTTTATAACGGTTAGATATGTAGGTTCCGCACATTCTGGCATCATGTAATCGTGAAAAGATAAGCTGACTATATGTCGGTAGTCGTGAAGATCCGAATGAGCATCGGTCGGTAATTTTGCTATATCAATGATCATCGATCATATATTAACTGAGTTATCATGATTGTCTGTTGATGACTGAGAATAGTCGACTGTCAATCGATCAATTGATTGTGAGTCAGTATATTATGTTTATGAAGCCGATCTATAGTCGGAATCGGAGGTCGGTTGAATTGTCCCAACAACCAGCAAAATCATATCTGAATGGGCTGTTATTTGCAGCAGCAGCAAGGATTCCAATATAAATGCTCTCACTAGATATGACGGAAGATGATGGAGCAGGTTGTTGTCTACAGGCACGCCTTGTACCCAAGAGAAGCTGCGACTTTTCATCTCTGGAAAAAAAGCAGATCAATTTCCTTGTTGCTCGTAACTGATCAGATATGCTAAAGAAAGTGATTTACCTAGTGAATTTATTTAGCCACCATATAAAGAGAGCAGAGTCACCGGCAACAAGTCTTTTTGCGCTAACAAATACATGTTAGCACAATTTTGGCATTTGATCCACCAGTTGAGTGTTGGCCAAATCCATGTGTGTTGCATGTGATAGACTTCAAGAAAGTGACGACTGGGAGAGAGCCATTCACGAAGGAAAGAGCATTCGCTAGGAAGTACCATCCGTGGGGGGATTTGCATTCCTATTTTGTTTCCTTTCTCTTTTTTTTTTTTTTTTTTTTTTTTTTTGTGAGGTATTGAATTATTTATTTTTTGATATTTGATTTTTCAACTTTTTTTATGTTTGATTGAGTCTTTTCTATTTTCTTAAACATCAATATCCATACATAAAATCATGCTTTTTTGTCCACACATCTGTCTATGTATCTGAATGCGTAAAACTCTTTTTTATAGGGTTTGGGATGCATAGGTTTGCTTTTGTAGTTTTTATCTCGAAGATCTATATATTTATTAATATATTTTATCAAAATTTTATGAGCATAAATTTTTTGAAACTATGTGTTAGATTCATCATTATCATCCTTTTGAAATGGCAAGTTGTACATATTGAGGCTAGTTATATATTTATCAAAGGCAATAGTCCATAATGGAGGACTAGTAACACTAAAAGATATAAATTTTGAAGGGCCGATTTTCTTGTGAGATCTTTTAATTTATTTTATTTGATTGAGCCTTTTGGTTTTCCCAAATATTGATATCCATCTAGAAAATTATATTTTTTTTGGTCCCATAGATTTGTATGTATATCTAAGATGCATAGTTTTTTTTTTTTAATATCATGTAGATTTGTCTATTTCATAAGATGTTTAATCAGAATTCTTTAAACACAAATTGTTTAGACTTGTATCCACGAATGTTAGATTTATTATTATTATTTTTTTAAATGACAGTTGCACATATCGAGGCTAACCATATATTCATAGAGGATAATGGGCCAACAGATTGGTTAGCTAAAAAGATTAGTAATACCAATGAATTTAAGCTTGGATGGCTGATTTTTTTGTGACCTCACTAATTCTAATACCTCTTCTCTCCAGAAAAAAGGGACAGAGAATGGCTTCAAAGGAAAAAAAGAGCAATGGTACTTTAGTTTGACCTACACATGTCAATCCCTGTATAATATATAAAGCAATTGAAATATTTTTCTCTCCATCCAATATCAAATATTTTTTCTTCCATTTTTTTTTTAATATGATTTTCTTTTCCATTCTTCAAGTTACAATAGAACAACACAAAATTTGTCTGTCTAAAGAGGATATATGCTGTGAATTTTTTTTTTACACGAAAGAATTGTTTAAAAAAAAAATTATAGAAATATTTACAACTTTAACCTAATTTCACTTACACTCCATATACTTTAAAAAATATCAAACTGATCCTTTTAGTTATTGATATATCTGAATATGGTCTAATCATTTACTTACCAACAAACGATATTATTTTTTCTCTCAATGGACAAAAATACCTCTCACTCATGGGTGGACTTAAAGAGGAAGATGATGAGAAGGAGGAGAAGGAGAAGAGGCTGTCATGGAGGAAGAAGAGGCGGTGGAAATGGGTGAAGATAGAGGGAGCTGTCATAGAGGAGGAAAAATGAGTGAGGAGGAAAGGAAGGAGGAAGGATGGATTGTCAATGAGAAGGGTCAGATGTGGAGGGGCCATCTTAGAGAGTAGGGCTCAAGGGTGAATTTGGAAAAGGAAAAGGATGAGGAAGAGAAACAGATGAAGAGGAAAGGAGGAGAGGAAAAGGGCCACCGAAGGAATGTATTAGAAGAGAAGACAAGGAGGAAAGAGGATGAAGAGGAAGGGGAGGGAGAAAGAATTGAGTCATCGATGAAAAGAGGTGAAGGTGGAGGAGCGCCATGGAGGAGGATGGCTTATAGATGGCTTGAAGGAGGAGGATGAGGAGGAAGGAAGGTAGTGAAGAATATGTGGAGGTAGAGGAGCTGCCATGGAGGAGAAATGATGAGAAGAAAGGAGAAGAGAAGGAGAGAGAGAAAAAAAGATGTTAGTAATGGAGGAGGGGATCAATTGGAAAGGATGGAGGAGAGAGGAGGAAAGAGGTAGAGATAAGGATATTTTATTATTTTATAAAATAATGATATCATATGATGGTCATATTATATCATTTCATTAATGAAAATAGATAACTAGATAGGGACGGATTTATGTATATCCAAAGGGTATCCAGGACACCCCTTGGCTTTAGACAAATACATGTATATGGTACTATGTATGTATATATTTTATATATGGGAACCTTTTTTTAATGTAAAGGATACCCTTGTTAACAAGTGAAACTGTAGTCCATGGATTTCTCTCTCGCTCTCACTTCTCGTTCCTAGTTCTCAGGTTTGAAATCCACCAGCGATCTCTTCAACTTTTTCCCCAAATGCCTTTTTTTTTTTTGTAAAACCCAAGTGCCTAATTAATTAATCAATCGTCCCTCTTCTCTCTCTCACGAACGATAAACAAACGAATGCCGACTTTTAAAAAAAAAAAAATTCTAAGCACCTAATTAATTAATCAACCCTTCCACTCCTCTCTTTCACGAACCACGAATACTGCCTTCTCATCTTCGATGATCGGTCTTCTTTCACCATTGTCGCTACCTCTATCCAGTAGCCGGCCTCGCCTCACTCCATTAGCTCTCCCGCTCATCTCTCTCTCTCTCCCCTCTCTCTACGGCCTCACTTTTTGCCATTGCGACAGTCCACCGTCGATCAGCCTCCACGGTTGCCGCCTCCCTTTAGAGTTCGACCTCTCTTGCTCTCTCTCCTTCGACTTTGTGCACCCTCCTTTCAGCCCTTCGTCTCTCTCTCTCCACATTTGCTCTCTCTAAGTCTCCTTTATGTGACTATGAGTCAGTCCGCCCAATCCACCGATGATTGCTGTAGGCTGCCGCCTCCATTCTCCGGTCTCTCTCACTCTCTTGTGTACTCATTGCAGCCTAATAATTTGATTATTCTACTATTTTATACCAATCAGGTACTTTCTCGATCATGTTAATGTTATCTAATATTTATTTATCTGTTTGCTAGAATTTTAATATGATTACATAAAATTTTCTATGAAAAGTCTAATTTTATGGTTTAATTGAATAGTTAATTGGTATTTAATTGAATGTTATTCATTGATATGTGTGCTAAAGAAATTATTTAAATAACTATCTTATGCATTTAATTTATCATAAAGAAGTTAATAACCATTCAAAATAAAAGAAATATATAACTTTGATATTTCAAAAATAATTATTTAAATATTAATTATGAAGAGATACTTCAAAAGAAAAATCCATTATCACAAAGCTCATCTCAATATCAAGATGGAGCAAGTAGAAGTGATTTAATTCTATTCCTTAAACATATTCTGGTGAAATTGAAATTAATTTTGAAAATCTTCCTGCTGATCTAATGGAGAGAAATTTTTTTTTTGATTATCATCTTAATAAGCGAGATGAGTTAAAGGAGATACCTACAAAAAGATCTTTATCACCTCGAAATCATGCTTTTCCACAAAAATCAATTGGAGAAAAATTACGTAGATTTAATCCAGATTGTTTTGATCAGTATTAGATTGGTTGAAATACAGTATTAAAAAAGATGCAGCTTTTTGTTTATGTTGCTACATATTTAAACTTTAAAAAAAAAGTGGAGCAGATGTTTTTATTTTGGATGGATTTTCACATTGAAATAAAAAAGATAGGTTAGATTTTCATATTAGTTCATGTACCAGTTTTCATAATTAAGCCATTAAAAATATAAAATTAATAAAGACAACAATCCATCCAAGTGGCTATCTATAAATAATTAGAGCAAGTTAAGAATGAATATCAGCTTAGATTATATATTTCAACTGGCATGTGCAAGATTTTTGTTACATCAAGGAATGCCTTTTCATGATGATAATAAATTAGAAGATTCAAATAATAGGAGAAATTTTTTTGAACTTGTGAAACTTGTGTCAAATTCAATATGGATATAGGTGCTGTTGTATTGAAAAATACTCTGAATAATCAACAAATAGTAGCCCCTAATATCCAAAAAGATCTTGCAAATGCAGCTACAAAAGAGATAATTAATTTGATCATTGAGGATCTTGAAGATAATTTATTTGGGATATTGGTTGATAATCAAGTGATATATCTAGAAAAGAACAAATGATAGTTGTGATACGTTATGTTGATAAAATGAGAATTGTCAAAGAGATTTTATTGACATTATACATGTTACTAATACTTGTATTACATTCTTAAAAGCAACAGCTGATTCTATACTCTTAGAGCATGGATTGAGTGTATCTAGAATACGGAGATAGGGTTATAATGGAGCCAGTAATATACAAGGTAAATTAATGGTCTTAAATCTCTGATACTGAGAGACAATGAATCAGCATATTATGTGCATTATTTTGTTCATCACCTTTAATTGACAATTGTGACTATCACAAAGAAGCATATTGATATTATTTGATTTTTTGACTTGATTTCTCATGTAACTAATGTAATTGGAGTTCTTGTAAAAAAAAGATATACTTCGCGAGAGGCATGCCATGAGCATTGCAGAGGTAATAAGCAATGGTAAATTGAAATTAAGTTGAGGTTGAATCAGAATTTCTCTTAGAAGAGCAGGTGATACGTGATGGGGATCTCATTACAAATCACTTTTGAGCTTGATTGAGTTGTTTCCAGATGTGATTGATGTTCTCGAGTTCATCTTTCTTGATTCTCATAATTCAATGCATCAAAAGGAAGCACGTTCTTTCATGAGATCATTATGCTCATTTGATTTTGCTTTTATTTTACATTTAATATTTGATATTTTGGGGACAACAGATGGGTTATCAAAGGCTTTGCAAAGAGAAGATCAAGATATTATCAATACAATGGAACTTGTGAATATGTCTAAGCAAAGATTACAGAAGATGAGAGACAATGAATTGGATATTCTCTTGAAGAAAGTCTGTCAATTTTGTTATCATGATGATTTTGATATCCCTGATATGGATGGTGTTTAGGTATAAGAAGGAAGATCAAAGTGTAAAGCTCCACATGTTACTAACATGCATCACTACCGTGTAGATGTGTTTTATGTGGTGATACATATACAACTTTGTGAGCTAAATAATCGCTTCAATGAGGTAAACACTGAGTTACTTCATTGTGTGGCATGTCTAAGTCTCAAGAATTCATTCAGAGCTTTTGATTCTAGAAAATTGATGAAGATGTCAGAATTTTATCCTAATAAACTTTTATTATTGATATTAGTGTACTTGAGCATCAACTTAAAAATTACATTTTTGATATGCAATCACATGAAGCATTTATTGATCTTCAGAGGCTTGATGATCTTTCAAGAAAGTTAGTGGAGATAGAAAAGTATTTTGTTTATCCTTTAGTATATATGCTTTTGAAGTTTGCATTGATTTTATCAATTACAACTACTAATTGGAAAGAACTTTTTCTACAATAAATTATGTCAAAAGTAGATTACGAAATTGAATGTGTGATCAATTTTTGAATGATTATCTAATGACATACATAGAAAAAGATATATTTAAAAATATCACGTAGAGAAGAATTGTATTGAATGCATGCTATTTTAATACTTATTTTGATGTAATTATAAGACGATTGCTTTGAATGAATTTTATTTTATTAATAATTTTTATTTGATTATAAAAATATACTATTATCTTGTATACTTCATTATTTTTAGTATTTTATGAAATAAGTACTTATCAAAGGGACACCCCTTTGAAAATTTTTTGGATCCGTCCCTGCGACTGAACCATATTGGATTATATTGATAACTAAAAATACCAGTTTGATACTTTTTAAAGTATAAATAGTGTAAGTGAAATTGGATTAAAATTGAGGGAGTGTTCTTGTAATTTTTTCTTTAAAAAAATTTTGACTTCCCTAGATATCTATCATTATTGATTTATCTTGACATATTTGCTCCCCACTTTATGAAAATACTAGCAATAGAATAGATGGTTGAACCATAATATATGCTCATCTAAAAGCCAAGAAACATAATGAGTTAAGAGCATTTTCTTTCTCTTTTTTAGGTTAACAATAAAGTCTTTATCTTTGATGAACTAACGATGACTTTGCGTCACAAAGTAGTGATTTGCTTAATTATTTTATTTATTTGATTAACCACTATAAGAATCAATATATTTACTTATATTCTTAATTCATGAGAACTAAGAATACATAAATATCTTTTTGATATATATTAGGGGTATTTTTTGTACTATATGGCTAGTGATCTTAAATTCCTATAGTATATAATGGATATTCGAAGATCTTTAATTACTAGATTATGACATACCAAATATGGTGATCTTAGTAATTGAAATCAGGTTACCTCAGGATAAGAATCACCAATGATCTTAGATTGCCATCGTGATGCCATTTAGGTCACCAAACATCTCCTTAGTTAATTCCACCAGCTAGAATTTGATATATATATTTTCACAAAAAAAAATAATTAGAAGATGTTAAATCATGATTATAGTGATTAAATAAAATGCAACGGTAGGCGTTCAAGGCCATGTTGTACGTGCACGATTCGAAGTAAAAAGATGATTACAATATGATGAAAGAATCAAACTCAATTTGGATCGAGAAAAGAATAGAACTAAACATGAAAACACTCCTAGGGAGCAAAAAGAAGAATACCTTCTGTCAACAGATATCCTCTTGTTTCAAGAATTCCAGAAATGCTTAGAATAAGGAAAGCGCGACAAGCGCTTCCGCTTCCTCCTACGTGCATCAAGATGCCAAGTAGTATCTATTTTCTGAGAGGAAGGATGGCAGATGAAATCATTTCCAAACGGAAGTTCAAAAATAACATCAGATGGATAAACGAAGGAATAAATTGCATGTGGATTGGTCAACACATCTCTATTTTTTAAGAAAAAGGTCGAGGTGTGTGGTTATGACCAGCCAACCAATATTTACTTTGCCTGAAGTGCCTTAGTACTGATCTTTTCGATTAAATTTTAAAGAGAAATACATCATTCATCATGCACTCAAATGGAACAGCTCTTTTGTTTTTTTTTTTCTTGTCTAATTAATAATGAGAAAATCATAGAATTTATACCAAAATCAGTTCCCCTGCTTTCATGGAACTGCAGCATCCTAGTATGGCAGCAGGTTCATGTCACCATAGGTGTCAATGGTGAATGGTTACACTAATGAAGAAGCCGAAGTGATGATGGGCCCAAGGTGGTTGTCCCACCCCATCAACAATCTCCAAGTGGGCATCACTCCCTATCTTTATTTGACTCCGGCAATGAGTCTTTGGCTTATTCATTTCCATCCGCGAGTTGATAGATATGGAATGTCATCTGAACCCAAATACTTAAAAAGAAAACACATACGTGTGATTCACCTCACCTTTATCTCTGCTATATCTAAACATGTGTTTGGTACTCAATGAATTTCTCCCTTGTTGCTCACACTTTACATGAGGAAGCCAACTGGCTGATTTTATGGCTGGTTCTTGCAACTCTTACCATAAATTTGAGTCTTGTTCAATTTTTTCTGCCAAATTTTGTGCAAGGGTTGAGGCAGATAGTTTGGGTTGTAGGTAGAAAGGAAGAAAAAAAGGGCTCAAGTTTCTCTGTAATTTTAAAAAATAAGATTTTGTTTTTAAAATTGAAATCTAGGATGCCAAAGAATGTCACCGAGATCTAGACGAGCATATGATCAATTCTAAAGCATTGGCACCTAGAATCAGTGATTTTACCGATGCAACCATTTCGGCATTCCCAAAAAACTGAATATTTCAAGCAAGTATCCAATAAATAATATATATATATATATATATATATATATATTCAACAAATATGACCATCTAATATAATGTAAATATGACATACAATATAAATACCGGGAGATAACATTCCAAACAGAGCTAATTGCAGTCCAAGTGGCCTGCCCTGTTTATCCAGCGGTCCAAAATTTAGTGAGCTCGGGCATTAAAAATAGGCCAGTGGGATGGCCTAGGCCTACACACACACCCCAGTGGGATGGCCTAGGCCCACACACACACACACACACACATATATTAACTAATTATATATTCTAATGAAGTAATAATATATTATATAGTTAATAAACTAATTAGTCTCAGACATATAAAGTGGAAATGGGGCTTGGGATTGATTCTTCAAGATTGGGTGAGGAAGTAAGTCTGATATTGTGGCTGGATTGGATCTGGATGTAGGTTATTGGGCCAAACTTCTATTGCGGAATCGGTCTGCCTGGTCCAACATTTGATTGGTTCTAAGAGTAATTTTTTATCTATCATGTTTGTTGGAGAAAAAATATACCACTTCATCAGATTATACCACGTAGTGTAATTAATAAGGGGACAGATATTTAATGCATTTCAGCTTTTTTCTCAGATTTCTTCTGAGCAAAATATCTTTTTCTAATACTATAATATTTTATTATTTTTTAATAGGATGCAAACAGGATGTCATAATATAATTATAACGTCCTATTGATTTTTATGATATTTGGATAATTATTTATAGAATGCAATAGGATGTCATAGGATGTAAATAAGATATCTATGATTTGGATAATTGCTTATAGGATGCAACAAAATGTCATAAGATGCTAACAGGATGTCATAATATTATTATGATATCCTGTTAATTTTTAATGACATTTTAATAATTATTTATAGAATACAACAGGATATCATAGGATGGCAACAAGATGCTATAATATTATTATGACATCCTGTTAGTTTTTATGATATCTGATAACTGTTTATAGGATGCAACAGGATGTTATAGGATTGTGACAGGATATCATAATATTATTATGATATTCTATAAATTTTTATGACATCTCGATACTTATTTATAGGATCAACAAAATGTCATGGGATTGCAAAATGATGTCACAATATTATTATGATGTTCTATTAGTTTTTATAACATTCCAATAATTATCTATAAGATGCAATAGGATACGAATTAGGGTGGCAATCCGGTCGGATTGGGTCGGATCAGATATGGGTCGGGTCAGAAAACATCAAACTTGAACCCGACCTGTTTATTAAACATGTCAGATTTTCAAACCTAAACCTGACCCATTTAATAAACAGATCACTCGACCCGACCTATTTAACCTGTTTATTAAACAGTTAATCTGTTTATCCGACCTGACCCAACCCATTTAATCCGTTTATCATTTAACCTGTTTATTAAACAGTTAACTTGTTTATCCGACCCGAGACAATCCGTTTAATCCGTTTATCATTTAATCTGTCTATTAAACAGCTAACTTGTTTAACCGATCCGATCCAACCTGTTTAACCTGTTTATCATTTAACCTGTTTAATAGATAAACAAAAAGCCGATATTATACATTATATAAGGATTACTAAAACAGCTTTTCAAGCATGCACAATATACAAGGATTAGTATTGCACATAAGGATTACTAAAACAGTTTTTCAAGGATGCATAATATACAAGGATTAGAAACCCACTTTCTAGGATCAATTCATTCAACAGATAGTTTTTGGGTCTTCACAAATTGCAACACAGTTGGAGGTACAAGATTGCTTCCAGATCCAAGATGAGCAATATCATTACTGATAGAAGCTTGAGCTGTAGCAGCACAAACACCTATGGTTCTCTGAGTTAGGTTCTATACACTTTGCCGCATAATAATTCTCTGAACCAAAGCTTTCAGATTTATGCCTTGCAGACATCAAATGGGTTTCACTGAACGATGCCTTCTGGAGCTTTTCTTTATAAGAGCCATTGTCTGGTTCATAAATAAATATTCAGACTATGAGTGAGAAATAACTAAATGCATATCCATAATAAATAAGATGCATATCATTATAACCATTCACACATTCAGCATAAAAAATAGAAATAAAAAAAAATCCCAAAATATCAGAAATCAGCACTTTATACCCTGAATTACAGCATCAGAAAAATCGGCAATTGAACCCATGAATCAGAGCAAAATCAAGAAGGACTAAAATCCCTAATTTAAACTAGCCGAATAAAGATCAGATCACTATGATATCTCAGGAATCCTAACGTAAATCCAAGAAAAAATCAGCAAATCGATGTATAAATGAGACAATACATAAATGACACATGCAAGATACTATTTATTAAATAAATCTAGGTGAATAATGATCATCTGAGAGCCAGATCGAACATCCATAGGTTAGTGCCATTAAACCCATAAATCGGAGCAAAATCAAGAAGAAAAAAAGAAATGACTACTAACAAAGACTAAAACACCTAATTTAAACTAGCCGAATAAAGAAGATTCCAAATAATAGATCAGATCACTATGAAATCCCAAAAATCCTACCGTAAATCCAAGAAAAAAATCTTCGGATCTAGATCGAACACCAACCCCAAAGATCGGAGGGAAATACCTAAGCTTTGGACCAGCAGAATCTCGCGATTCCTCTGAGTTTGCCATCATTGTGATGTCGTGTGTCACGACGGCTAAAGATAGAGGCCAGGTCCCAGCCGGTGCTCCCATGATGAGGGGAGACTGGGGAGGAACAGCAATTAAGGGAGGAGGTTGAGGAGGAGGAGGGGAATACCTAAACTTCGGACCAGTGGAATCTCGTAATTCCTCTGAGTTCCCTTCAGTACGACCGTGAATGGAGAGGAGCCGGTGGTAGATGGCCACCTATTGCTGATGGTGGGAAAGACGGTGGGGGATCCTTGGTCGAAAGAAGGGATGGAATGAAAACCCTAGAGGAGGGATGGAATGAAAATCCTAGACAAGGGAAGGCGAACAGCTGCGAGCCTGGGAAGCGAAATCGATCGAATGGCAAAGGATATAACCAGTTAGTCGGTTACCTTGAGTCTCTGACCCACTTAACCAGTTAACCCTAAGGCTGAGCCCCTTAAGGATATAAGTAACGGGTTAAACGAGTTATAACTCGACCCGATCCGATCCGATTTGACCCATTTATTAAACGGATCAGTGATCTAAAATCTGAATCCGATCCGATTATTAAATGGGTTAAACAGATCGATTCATTTACGATCCGAATTCGTTTAATCCAAACCTAAACTTGTTTAACACGGATCGAATGCGAGTCAGGTTGGTGGGTCGGATCGACTTTTGCCATCCCTAATACAAATAGAATATCATAATATTATTATGATATGCTGTTAGTTTTTGTGATATCTGAATAATTATATATAGAATGCAATAAGATATTATAAAATTATAATGAAATATCATAATATTATTATGATGTTTTATTAGTTTTTATTTATGATATCTCGATAATTATATGTAAAATACAACAGCATGTTACGAGGTGTCACATGATTTTTCTTTTTTTTTTTTGAGAAAGAGATGCAACATGATGTTATATCATTATTATGGCATCTTGTAATTATCTATGAGATCAAGAGTGTAAGATAAAATAAAAAAATAATATTTAAATAAAAAAATAAAATATATTAAATATCTGTTTCCGTATTATGCGGCCCAACCGTGATTTATTTGTCTCCATCCGAGATTTTACTATTGAGAGATAATTTCAGGCACTCGATAAGCGGATCGATATGCTCTCAATAATGCTTCCTCGGTGCAACCCTATGATGGGTTCAGCAACGAGCCACCCTTCGCTTCGAGGATAATGCAGAAGCCACTCCCTCGGTACTTTAAGATGCTTCAATTTGAGACCTACAATGGGATCGCTGACCCCATCGATCATCTAGAGATTTTCAAAGCGACGATGCTTCTTTAAGGTGCAACAAATGGCATCCTCTGTCGAGCATTTTCTACTACCCTCAAGGAGGCAGCTCGACAGTGATATTCAAATTTGAAGCTGATCTCAATCCACTCTTTTAAAGGGCTGTGTTAGTCTTTCATCGATCACTTTGTTATTAGCTGACGATAATAAAAGCAGTCTGACTATCTCCACACCATCAAGCAGGAGGGGGAGTTGATTCGTGCCTTTGTCAGCTATTTTAATACGACGACCCTAGAGGTTCTCGATCTGGATCAATTGGTCGTGATGTCTGCTATGATGAGCGGACTTTTGAAGAATGACTTTAAGAAGTCGTTGGTAAATATCTTTCTTCAGGATAATCTCGATATACTTATCCATGTGGAGAACTATGTCCACGTGGAGGAGGTTTTCGTCGAAGAAATCCCTGTTAGTTCTGTTGTAGTAGGGCAGAATAAGGAGCACTCCCGAAGACGAAAGGGGAGAACCCATCAATGCTCCCAGTCCCCATTCCAAAGGCTATAAAATGGGGGCCTTCCTTGGAATCATCGATCTCATAATTTTTAGAGGAGGGATCGGCAACCCTCATCATCGAGGAGGTACACCAACTATACGCCTCTAAACATCTCCAGGGGGAGATACTGATGGAGGTTCGAGTTGAGCTACCTTAGCCTCCAAGGATGTGGACGAAGCTTGAGTGCCACGATCCAAATAAGTACTACCTCTACCTCATGACCACGGGCACGATACTGAAGAATGCCACCAACTTTGAGACAAGATTGAAAGGTTTATTCATCAGGGGTGGTTGGACCATTTTATCCAGAGGAGAGTACCTCCACATCGATCTCTTTCGTGGGAGGGCTCAGCAGCCACCCCCTTTGCCTCAGCCACAGCCAACACCGGTGCACTCAGAGAGGCAGGAGGTAGGGGGACAGGCGGTAGTAGAAGATTAGCTCCTGAGGGGAGAAATCCACATGATAACTGGGAGGTCGTTTGGATCAGTGGAGCTTCCAGAGATGAAGAGGTCGAGGCTTGAGGATGGGCTCGGGGATGCCATTATATACACCGAGTAGGATGCAGACGGTGCGCAAGCCCCGCATAATGATGTGGTGGTTGTAACTGCAAATATTACTGATTATAATGTACACTATTTACTTATTGATAATGGAAGCTCGGTTGATATTTTGTATTTTTCTGTCTTCTTCCAAATAGGATTTACTCCGGATCAGTTGAGTAGATTCGATATCCCAATTTAAGATTTCTCTGAAAGCTCAGTGATTTCGGAGGGGATGATCATGCTGCCTATCACAGTAGGCATCCCGCCTCAGCGAATGACGATCCAAATCGATTTTTTGATGGTTAAACTTTTTTCAGCCTACAATGCAATCCTTGGCTGTCGAGCTTATGGATCTTAAAGGTCGTGATGTCAAGCTATCACTTTATGGTGAAATTTTTAATAAAAAATGAAGTAGGACAAATCTGAGGCAACTAGGCTATGGCTCGATAATATTTTGTTGCCAAACTTCGAGCAGAGGCCCAGTCTGAACTTTCACTAGGGTTGGATGCTTAGGATGATCTGACAGAAGAGCACACCCAGCCATTTGAGGACCTCCTAGAGGTCCCATTGAGGAAGAAAAATCCCCACTAAATGGTGAAGATCGGCTCGCATCTAGACAAGGTAACAAAAGATCGGCTAACCGCTCTTTTACAAAAAAATGTGGATCTCTTTATTTAGTCGGCCACAGACATGCCTAGCATAGATCCGAAAGTTATGTCCCACTACCTGAAAGTGGATCCGATCTATCGTCTAATGAAGCAAAAGAAGTGAAGCTTTATCCCGGAGCACCATAAGGCTATAGTCGAGGAGGTGGACAAGTTGGTCAAGGCTGGCTTCATTAGAGAAGTAGTGTACCCAGACTACTTGGCAAATGTCATCTTGATCAAGAAGGTAAACAAAAAGTGGTGCATGTGCATCGACTTCATCAATTTGAATAAAATTTATCCCAAGGACAGCTATCCGTTACCTCGGATCGATCAGTTGGTGGATGCAACTTTAGGGCATAAGCTTCTCACCTTCATAGGTGCCTCTCCGGTTATAATCAGATCCAGATGGTACTTAAAGATGAAGAAAAAATAGTCTTTATTACTGATTGTTGGCTTTTGTTACAGGATGATGCCCTGTGATTTAAAAAATACAAGGGCTATCTACCAACAGTTGGGGAACAAGATCTTCAAAGATCAAATTGGCCGCAATATGAAAGTATATATAGATGATATGTTGGTAAAAAGTAGAACTATTCCAGATCATATTGCTGACCTCCAAAAAACTTTCGACACTCTTCACCGATTCCAGATGAGGCTGAACCTAGCAAAGTGCACCTTCAGAGTTACCTCTGATAAATTTTTCAGATTTATGGTTTCACGAAGAGGCATTGAGGCAAATTTTGAGAAGATTAAGACGGTCCTTGAGATGACACCATCAAGAACTATTAAGAAGGTGCAGCGTCTGACCGACAAGGTCATTTCGCTCAACCGCTTCGTCTCTAGATCGATTAAGAGATGTCTCCTTTTTTTTCAGACTCTCAAGCAGCCAAAAGATTTTCAGTGGACTACTGAGTGCTAAAAGATATTTGAGGAGTTGAAATAATATCTCAGCTCTGCACCATTGCTCACGAAGCCTCAGCCTGGTGAGGAGCTTCTACTATATCTTGCCGTTTCTCCAGTGACAATTAGCTTAGTCCTTGTCCGAGAAGAAGGATGGATTCAGAAGCCCATATACTACACGAGTAAAGTCCTTCATGATGCAGAGATCAAATATTCCAAACTAGAGAAGCTAATATTTGCACTGGTCATCACAGTGAGAAAACTTCGACCTTTTCTTCAGGCTCATACTATTGTATTGCTTACCGATCAGTCAATCAAAGCCGTTCTCCATCGTCTGGATACCTCGAGATGGATTGCAAAGTGGGTCCTAAAATTTTCAGAGTTGGATATGTAATACTGCCTGAGGCCTTCCATAAAAGCTCAAGTGTTGGTAGACTTCGCCCTTGAGTGTACCATCTGGGATGGACGAAGCTCAGAAAGTGGAGAGAGCTCAAAAAATGCAGAGAATTCAAAAAGTGAAGAACTAAATGTGGGACCTGACCCTGAGGAGCTATGGATCTTGCATGTCGATGGCTCATCAAATTCATTAGGGTCAGGGGTTGGGCTTATCTTAACCGATCCTGAAGGTGATGTGGTGGAGTACGCTCTGTGCTTCAAATTTCCGACCACCAATAATTAAGGCTGGAAGTGGGCTCGGGCCTGACCGGCTTCAGGTCAGGTTTCAGGCTGAGCCTGAAACCATTTAGGCCGAACTTGGGCCAAAATATAGGGCCCATTTTACTTTCGGGCTGGGCTCGGGTCTACCTTTGGCCCGACTGGACCAGGCTCGGGCCCGAGCCCGATCATAAGCCCAATTATAAGCCCGAGCATAAGCCCGGCCCCATCCGTCGACCATTACTATCCTCACTCCCGATCCTCACTACTCTCCCGTCGGTCGTCGGTCTCCGTCGTCGATCTCCTCCTGATCTTTAGCAGCGTCGGGCTTCCCCCTTCAATCTCCCGTAGGTGTTCTTCTTTCCACAGGTCCGCCTCCATGGCTCCATCATGCTCGTTCTCCCTCGGACCGCCACTCTCTTGAGCCTCCGACTGTCGCTTCCAAGCCCCTGGCTCCCTCCGACCGCTACTCCCAAGCCCCCACCTCTCTTTGACCGCCACTCCCAAGCCCCTGTCTCCCTCCGACCGTCGCTCTCTTGGGCTTAGACCGTCGCTCCCAAGCCCCAGTCTCTCCTCGATCGCTGCTTCCAAACTCCACTGCCCAGTCTCCCTTGAGCGTCTCGACCTCTCTCAGAGAATCCGACAAGCTCTTCGACGGTGTCGGCAAGGCCTGCAGTCGGTCTCGCCGCCCACACCAGTCTTGATCGCAGTCACTGTCGTTTGGCTCCTCACCGCCCACACCCACACCCTTGAGACCGGTGTCATTTTCATCGAAATCGATGGCACCGCCCAGGCCAAGCTTGAGCTCGAGGAGCCAGGAGGTCATCGCTATCGTCGGAGACCTAGCAGACATTATCGTCATCGTGGGTAGCCATCGGAATGGGTTAGGGCATATTTTTTTTTAAATATTTTAAGAGGGAATCAGGACTGTTCTGACCTCACCCTTACGACACCCCCACCAGGCATAGCCTGGACCTAGAACCTCGTTTATGGTCGGGAGCCTGGGACCCGTTGCCTTTTTATTTTTTTATTTTTTTTCTAAAGTACAAATGGTGTTTGATGTTGGCGGTGGGCTGGTCCAATTTGTTCGGGCCAGGCTCGGGTCGAGCTCGAACCTGGGTCTTTTAAAAATTTTCAAGCCTAAGCCTGGCCCGAAGCTCAATAAAAAATTTCAGACTGAGCTTGGGCTGAGGTCTGGCCCGGTCCGGCCCAGCCCACTTCCAGTCCTACCGACAATGAGGCAGAGTATGAAGCTCTGATTGCTGACGTAAAAGTCATGAAAGAAGTAGGAGCTCGGCACCTGAGGGCCTTCAGCGACTCCCAATTAATAGTTGGACAATTTAAGGGCGGATACGAGGTCCTAGAGGAAAATATGGAGCTTCAAAAGATAAAAGATTTAACCTCATCATTTTTGAGCTTTGATATTTAACAGGTCTCCAGAGCGAAAAATGCCAGGGCAGACACACTGTCAAAATTGGCAGCCTCACTATCCACTGATTTAGAAAAGGAGACCTACTTTGAGATATTAAAAGCCTCGAGCCTCGAAGTGTCGCTCGTTGTCCCGCAAGTTAATGAGGAACCCAGTTGGACAGATCTTCTGCTCAAGTATTTGAGGTCGGGTGAGTTACCGTCTGATCGCAAGGAGGCTCGAAAGATAAGAAAGCAGGCTGCTCGCTACATTTTGTATGATGACAAGCTGTATAGGTGATCATTCTCTTTGTTTCTTTTTGAAGTGCTTGCGTCCGTCCAAGACTGATTGTACGCTATGAAAGGTTCATGAGGGGATCTGTGGAAGTCACTTGGAGTGTAGATCCCTATCTTACAAAATTCTTCGACAGGATTACAATTGATCCACTTTGCAACAAGATGCAGACAACTTCGTCAGGAAGTATGATCGGTGCTAGAGAAATTCCAACATTCAACATCAGTCGGCAGCACTTTTAACTCCCATCAGCATTCCTTGGCCATTTGCACAGTGGGAAATAGACATTCTTAATCCTTTTCTTCAAGCGTTAGGTCAGTACAAGTTTCTTCTGATGGCTATTGATTATTTCATAAAGTGGGTGGAAGCCGAACCTCTGGCCCATATAACCAAGACAAGAGTAAAAGATTCTATCCGAAAATCTATTATCTATCGGTATGGCCTCCTCAAAGTGCTAATCATAGACAATGGCAGACAATTCAGTGATGCTCGACTTTGTGAATTCTGTCAAGGTCATGGAATAGAGCATCGCTTTATATCGGTAGGCCATCCACAAGCAAATGGAGAGATGGAGGTGACAATAGAACTCTCTTACAGGGCCTAAAGGTCAAGTTAAATCGAACAGGAGGATCTTGAGTAGATGAGCTCCATCATGTATTATGGGCTTATCGTACCACCCAGAGGGATCTCGACTGACGAGACTTCTTTCAACCTCACATTTAGGACTAAAGCAGTCATCCCTGTGGAGGTTGGACTCCCTTCTCTCAGAGTTGAGGAGTACAATGAAGACACCAATTCAGTATGGCTCCAGGTCAATCTCGACTTGATCGAAGAAAGCAAGGAGTGTGCCACTGTAAGAATGACTGCCTATCGTCAAAAGGTGGCTAAGTATTATAACGTCCGATCAAGGTCAAAGAATTATGAGTTGACGATTTGGTACTACGACGAGCTGAAGTTTTGCAACCCACTGAATAAGGGAAGCTATCGTCCAATTGGGAAGATCTCTATCAGGTGGATGAGGTACTACGTCTTGGGACTTATCGGTTGAAGCATCTCGATGGGACCCCACTCTCTAGGCTGTGGAATTCAGCCAGTCTGTGTATGTACTATCAGTAATGCTGTAATGTCATTATATATATATACATATATATATATATACATACATATATATATACATACATATATATATATACATATATATATATATACATATATATATATATATATATATATATATATATATACATATATATATATAATTTTTAGATTCATTAAGTTGTGTTTGAACATAAAAATGATCGAAGCTCCTATCCGACGAGACCTTATAGAAGTTTTTTTGATCAAAACCATCCTTGTTGAAGTTTCTTTAATCAAAATTATTCTTACTAAAGTTTTTTTGATCAGAACTGATCTAACTAAGATTTTTTTGTTCAGAATCAAAGTTTCTTTGATTGAAACTATTTTTGCTAAAGTTTCTTTGATCGGAACTGACCTAACTAAGGTTCCTTTATTCAGAACCAAAGTTTCTTTGATCGAAATTATTCTTGCTAAAATTTTTTTGATCGGAACTGATCTTACAAAAGTTCTTTTATTCGGAACCAAAGTTTCTTTGACCCAAACCATCCTTATCGAAAGTTTCTTTGATCGAAACTATTTTTGCTAAAGTTTCTTTGATAAGGACTGATCTAACTAAGGTTCTTTTATTTGAAACTAAAATTTTTTTGATCGAAACCATCCTTGTTGAAATTTCTTTAATCGAAACTATTTTTGCTAAAGTTTTTTTGATCGAAACTGATCTAATTAAGATTCCTTTGTTCGGAACCAAAGTTTCTTTGATCAGAACTATTCTTACTAAAGTTCTTTTGATCAGAACTGACCTAATTAAGATTTCTTTATTCGGAACTAAAGTTTCTTTGATTGGAATCATTTTTGTCAAAGTTTCTTTGATCGAAACTATCCTTATTGATGTTCTTTTGATCAGAACTGTTCTTGCTAAATTTTTTTTGATCGAAACTGATCTAATTGAGGTTCCTTTATTCAGAATCAAAGTTTCTTTGATCAGAATTGACCTAACTAAGGTTCTTTTGTTTGGAACTAATATTCTTTTAATCAGAACCATCTTTGTTGAAGTTTCTTTGATCAAAACTGTTCTTGCTAAAGTTTCTTTGATCGAAATTGACCTAACTAAGATTTTTTTGTTTGGAACCAAAGTTTCATTAATCGAAACTATTTTTGCTAAAGTTTCTTTGACCAGAACTGACCTAACTAAGTTTCTTTGTTTGGAATCAAAGTTTCTTTGATCAGAACCATCCTTGTTAAAGTTCTTTTGATCAGAACCATCGTTATTGAAGGTTCTTTGATTAGAACTGTTCTTGCTAAAGTTTCTTTGATTGAAACTGACCTAACTGAGGTTGCTTTGTTCGAAACCAAAGTTTCTTTGATCGACATCATCCTTGATGAAGTTTCTTTAATCAAAACTATTTTCATTGAAGTTCTTTCACTTGGAACAGTTCTACTTAATTTCCTAAGATCATAATTAAGTTCATAGCAAAGCTCAGAGTCCTTTAAGATTTATCTAGATTCTTAAGGTCGGAATTGAATTAGATATTCTTTTGGTTGGGATAATTTGAGTTCTTTAGATCGAAACTAGTCCTTACGTGCTGAATAAAAATATGCAAGCATAGCCCATCGAAAATAATGAAAATGCAGACAGTATGAAGAAATATAAATTTCATTAATTTTTGCCAAGATTTTCTACAATGATCTTGAAAGGTCTAAGTACAAAAAAAAGAGAAGAAATAAAAAAGCCTAAGGAGCAACATTTAGCACGAGAGCACTCATTATGGCTGCATCAGCTACAAGGTGCTCTCAGACTTCAACCAAAAAATCCAAATACAATTATGGATATGGGGCGACAATGCTGTCTTGGACCACCTGCTTCCTACCGATGTAAGCATCAGTGGCAAACTCGACTTTCTTGTCGTGATATTTCTCTAATGCTCGAAAGTCCTCGATAGCCTTTGAGGCAGCGGTCCTAATCCATGCCTCAACATCATTTTCTATCTCTGCTACCTTCTTCTCTGTTGTCTCGATCGTAGCTTTATTTTCTCTAGTAGGACCTTAAGCTCCTTTATTCTCATTGTTTGTGCTTCTTGGATGCCTAGTAGCTTAGAATTTTTCTCAATAGCTCCTCTTGGACTGCTTCGGTGTCTTCAGCTCTCCTTGTAGCAGCATCGACTGTCATGGATGCTTCTCCAGCCTCCTTCTCGACCTTATCCTTCGTCACCTTGAGCATTTGGGCATCGGCTTTGTATTTTCTTGCCTCCTTTGAAAGCTTGCTGAGTGCTCCATGTATCCATTCAGATAATGGGCAAGCTGTTGAAAAACCTTGTGTCAATAACATAAAAGGTGTATATTTGGAATAAATAAAATTAAAGGAGCTTCAGCATATCGGATGAAGCACTCCAAGCTTCTTTTCTTACCACCCCGTGCGATCCGATCAATAGCTCATTTGTGTCTGTCGGGAAGAGCATCCCAATGAACAGTTCGTGCACTAGCTTATAATCTCTCAAGACTGAAGCCTCCAGCTTTAGATCAGCCGGTGTGGTCCCAGAAGTCCAGTTGCCTCGACTAGTTCCTCTTCTGGGGAAAGTCGATGATTTGAGGGCTGGCAGGCTCAGAATTGCATCTGTAGGGCTTGACCTATTTGGCTTCTTTGATCCCATTAGAAGCCAAAGAAGTCAAGCCAGATCGAACCTTATGACTCTAAAGTCATCGATGTGGGGAGGTTCGGGTCCCTCTGACCAGAAGTTGGAAGCATAGGGGGACTGCTAATCTTGATGTGGGTGCTCCAGCCACCTGCAGGCTCAACTATCCTTTTTCGATGGGCCTTCTGCTCCAACTTCTTCAACAATTTTGGGTCCATTACTGCAAATAGAGCAATTAAGAGTCAGCATAAAAAACTATGCGTGAATCAACAAAATATGTGGCTCTGAGGTAGGTGACCTGTGCACACCTTGGGGACCAGTCTGGCTGATGTTGGTATTAAACAATGTCTGCTCTGATAGAAGCTCTTTCAGCATCGGGACCTCAAAGCTGTGAAGAGTTTCAACTCCTGTCTCAAATGCTGATCTAAGGAGGGTTCCTTCACATCTCTTCTCGAGACTCACCCCACGCAATGAACCCCCAATCTTTGCCTGACATCTGCGAGATAAATAGAAAGTGCTCTTTCCAGCCGTGGACAGCAGAAGGAATGTCTGGATCAGTGGGTGAACACCTTTCTTGTTTTGGGATGTCACATACCACCACCTGCGTGATTCGGGATGTCTCTTGAAGGTGAAAAAGAACGAAAAAGTCGATGCTGGGATCATTCCCAGCCAACACGCACACCATGATAAAATCACAAATATGTCACTACGAATTCGAAACTGGCGACATCTCAAGAAATCGAAAAAGACTATTAAAAATAGATGCAGGGAAGCCTCTGTCCAGTCCAGAAGCATTCCTCATAGAGGCTCATTCGATCTGAAGGAGGTTGGCAAACTCGATCATTCGATCTTAAATTTTCAGTTGAAACTCCAAGGGATTTGAAACTACTCATGGAGCAGTACCATATCTGTCTCATTAGTTCGATTGGAATGCTAGCAGGCGAAGTCGAAGTCTCTAGAAGAACCCATTCCCCTTGTAAGTAGAAACTCTGGAAGAAGAGAGGAACCTACGATGAAAGAAGACCAGGATGATGGAAACCCTAAAACCAGTGTCCAGTCTTGTCTGGGTTTAAATAGACCTAATTCAAAAGATCTTCTGACAATGCTTCTTTTCAAAGCATTGATTATCGGAGGCGTGAACCGATGGGTTGGAATGGATGCTTGACGCGTGGCAATCGCTAATTGGCTACAGCTCCTACCACCAATATGGCAGTTAATGCTAGTGGTAGGCAAATCTCCCTACGTCATTTTGAAGAGACGTGCAGGACATACGATGCTATTTGCCATGGGAGTGATTCGAATTTCAATCTTTTCAAAACCGACATAACAGTGAGTACTTCCAAGGTATTTCATATAACTCGGATTACAGCTTAGATAATAGCTCAGATTATGACTCAGATGATGCCTTATGGTTTGGATCACAGTTAAATACTTGTTTAGTATAGATCGAATTCAGCCAATATGGCTTGGAGTATGATTCACACTCAAACACAGCAAAGATCGATGGTAAAAACAAATTTATTTATTTTCTGAAAATTTGATTACAAGGTTTGGATTACAAAAAGAAAAAAAAATATATCACTGCCTTAGAGCACCATCAGGGCGACTTGTTTCGGAGCAGCCTTCCTCAGTGCCAACCGTTCTTTCTGTCTGGGTAGCCGCATCGATTTATTCATCTCAGTAAGGACTGGGATATTTTTACGAATCTTCCTATGCCATCTTCCGTCACGGCCTTCAAACTTTCATCCAAAAAGTTGGCTTGTAGAAGCTTGATGTTGTCAGCAGAAGGTGCGCCGAGCCATTATCTTGCACCTCTCGAAGCCTGCAGAGAATGCTGTCTTGTAGGCTTGGCTTATAATTTCGACTCCCCTTCTTACCAGCCGATCTATCCTTTTGAAGCGTTCATAGTAAGAAGCTTAGATCTAAGAGTCGACGATAAAGGAGAGGCTTGCCTTCTCTTTCCTCCTCCAACTTTTCCTTCAGGTGCTCCACATTCGATAGAGCCTCCTGAAGTTCAGTTTGAGGTGGAGACAGTCCTTGAGTCGTTTGAACCTCTTTAGTAGAGCTTCCATCCCTTGAGATGTTTTCTCCCTATGGCTTGCTCTGTCTAAAGTTCTGTCCTCTTAGCTGAGCTCCTGTTAGGGCTTTTTGAGGATGAACTCGAGGGGGTAAATCTCAACTCTTTTTCCCTCGAGTGTCCTCTTCAGGTGCTCTATGTCATCGTGGGCTCGACGGCAGTCTCTCTCACCCTAGATCTTTGCCTGTCGAGGTCTTCAATTTCTTTTCAGCCCTCCTTATCCATCATCTCAGCGATCGATCGTCTCTCGGCTTCTCGGAGGGCCTCTTCAAAAAGGTGACTTTTTTGGTCAGTTCAATTAGTGATTTCTCTTCTCCAAAAGGTACTTCGCCAATCCATCTCCTCCTTCATTATTGTAAGCTCCAACATCGAAGCCTTAAGATGGAGCCAACGAAGCTGGCCAAATAATGCCCTATTTGTACAAAATTTGTGCAAGACTGTATGAGATTGAAATACAACAAGTTGCAGTAGATCGAAAAAGAGATCCAGAGATTCCCTATCTGAGCAAGAGACCTTAAGGCGCCGATCATTGATATTAACCCCTTATCCGTCTAAGTACTGTCTCTCATCAGGTGAAAGAAAACTTTTCAGAAACTCCACCGCAATCTTGAGATTTTTTGCGGGTAGAGCAAAAGGGCTGGTTGTAAAGGGCCTGCCTGGAAATAGCTGGGGGAAGGCATTGGGTAGGAATCGTCTACTCCAAAGGATCTCCAATCTCCACCGCTGTCATCGGAATTTTTTTCGAATGATTGACTGCATCTATTGCTTGTCTCCCTCCATTGGGTCTCCTTTGTTAGAATCTCCCTGGTGAAGCTTTTATGTGGCCTCTAGTGATGAAACTGTGGAATCAACAATCAAAGGTAGATTTTCATTCCCATGGCTAGTAGCTGATTCGATGGTCGAACTTTATCATCATTGCTTATTAAGGCCGAAGGACCAACAGACGAAGCTTTAGTCTGTTTCTTGAGTCGATGCAGTTCAAGCTTTCTCAAAGCTTCGAATTCATCCTGTCTCTGAGAGTCACAGCGAGAATCTGGAACGGAGGAGGTCGTAGTTGCCTTCTCAAGGCACTTGAAAAGCAGATTTGAAGGAAAACAAAGGAGAAGACAAAAAGCTGCTGTCGAAAAATAAAATTCTTGAGAGAACCACTAGCTGAGTGGTCCCATCAATCACAACATTTGCAACAGCCCTATCCGACAGGCTAACATCATCAACCTTAAATATTGGGGACACATGTGAAAACATGAGGGCATGCATCCCAAATCCGAGGTATGACTTTAAAGAACTCCTTTCGCTGATTCTTAGACTCAGGAGTAAGGGAGTAGTGTTACAGTGATAATCGGGATACCTCGAATCAGTGTGATACTTCAGATCAGTGGACTATGCCAACCCAAACACTGAATTGAGATACACAGAGTCAGCTTTTTGCATCAATCTGGTGCGTGGCCCATCTGACACGTAAGCTTCCTCCATTACCTTGGTCAGTCAATTTTCTGGCACGTGCACAACTGTCCATCCTAAGTGGATAAATTCAATGTAACTAACTCCCTTAATCTCGTGGGAGCAGATAAAGCTAGAATATCTCGCTACAACAGCATGTCCAACAACCCGACAACCTCGAAATTGCACGTTCCAGGTGTTCGACTATACTTTATAAAAACCAAAGTTCGAGGACTCAGGTAAGCAATCCATCTCAGTAAATCACTTGTTGCTTTTGCTGTTCACTATTCTGACTTAACATCAAGGTTTTCGCCAGAACGAAAATTTTGATCTGGATTTTTTTTACAGGTCACTCCTGACCCTACTCAAACTCAGTCACTCACCTTCTGACCTCACCGAACCAGCAGCAACAAACACTATATGCGTTGATCATATTGAGACCACATTGTGGTTAACCAATGGCTACAGGTCATATACAGATTTTTCTAACACAACATTCTACACTCTTCTCAAATTCTAGAAGGATTATATACCAAATGCTTGCCATGAGAGAGATAAACCACCATGATATATATCCATGGGGAAATGATATATGAGAGATAGCCAGGCAGCAAAGATGTAAGCTTTTACTATTTTTTCTTTATGGAGTTCTGTTGAGTAATTATCTTGTTAAAGTCATGATACGTACATATCTTTATTCGAGCGCTCTACGAATTTTTGAAGTTATTGATATTGTGCATACCTTTATAACTTTGGAGATTGCTATGTTGACACCTGTGAAGCATGGACATGGATGCAAGATAATATGACACGATATGGATGCATGATATATGACAAACCTTGAAAAAATAGGATACCCATGGATACATATACACACACTTGTGTGCATGTGCATATTTTTGAATGTATGTGTACTTCATTAATATATACATGGATATACACAAATATATATACATATATATGCATGCATAAAAAAAAATCATAAAGCATAATATGTCATTAAAATAACGTAATCTATACTTTTAGACAGTAGCATTGCTCATCGTTTCAACCAAATCATAGACCAAATCCATACTTCACATTTTAATGTTAACATCATAAACCATTTACTATTAAGAGGTTTCCTAGTAAAAAAGAAGCATCAATAAGAGTCCACCATCCAAAACATATCCGATGTGGGTAAGGCATGTGATTTGAAGTATGAATGCTTCTTAGGTGGACACTAAGCGTGCCAAATGGCCATGCAACCCTTCGTGGAAGTGAACACACCTAACTGCAAGGGATTGTTCAATTACCTTGGTCGGACATGCTAACGAGATCTCCCTTTAAGACCAATTGCTTTGTATGATATTGTTTTCCTGTGGTATCTTATGTTATATACTGTTGCCAAAAGGTTATGGAGAGTCTGGAACATGCCATGAAACGTGATGCACCTATTATTGCTGAGTATCTGGGAGGTGCTGTTAACTGTGATGCTTACCATATGACGTATCCTAGAGCTGATGGGCTTGGCGTTTCCTCTTGTATCCGAAAAGGTCTTGAATATGCTGGTGTTGCACCAGAAGAGGTTAGTTGATTTGCAATTCAGTTTATTTAGTTAGAATACGCATTGAACCATCTTTGCCTTCCTACATAGGTCTCATAGAATCTCACAGTTCATCTGTAATCTGTATTATATCTATGTTGTTAATTCATTGGAAATGAATTTATGCATGGTTTATGTCCATGTTAATATCAACAGGTGGACATATCTGTTGCAATGACACAGAAGTAGTCCCTAGAGTCCTTATTTGGTTAATCATTTTTTCTTCGATGAGTTTGTTCTGAAATCCTCTCAGTTGTTTTGATACCCAATTCTTTTATTTTCCTGCTTTTCATTTGGAATGACTGGCGGTGTTGTCTAATATTTGGTCTATTACTCCATAGCCGAGTATGACGATGCAAATGTCTCCTATAAAACCTTTTTAGCAGAAAGCTAATGTTGTTAGCAGTCCTCATAAGGATTCAGGACAGCGATGCATGAGTTGTCCCTTTCCAGGAAGGAGGGAGAGAGAGAGAGAGAAGTTCATTAGTAGTACAATGATACTTGGGTTCACTTCCAATTACAATGTGAAGACTGAGTCTGCTGCCTATTAAGAACTATTCAGGCAGTTATGGTCAAACTACTGAAATACCTCTGAATTTCTATGCTTGTGACTGGATGATGTCTTGCTTCCAGGTGAACTACATAAATGTCCATGCAACTTCCACACTCGCCAGTGACGTCCCAGCTGAGGTGAATGCCATTAAACAAGTCTTCAAGAAGCCATCAGACATCAAGATCAATGCAACCAAGGTTATCTCACCCTTCAATCTTCCAAATTTTGCATTGTTCCTTCTTCCCTTTTTTTTCATGATTCTCTGATGTATTTTCTTTCTACCGTCTATGATAGGGCACTGCCTTGGTGCAGCTGGGGGTTTAGAAGCGATTGCGACAGAGAAAGCCATAACTACTGGGTGGCTGCATCCAACAATTAACCAATTTGTAAGTATAAACTTTACACTGGAACTCTATAAAAGTAATGTTACAGTGACATTACATGTCACTGTAATGTAATGTTTAGAATCACATTGCAAGTAACATGAAATCACATATATATGATAAATGGTTGTATGTGCATGTGCTCAAAGATTAATTGATCCATGGTGTTTGGAAGAGATGAAGACATGAAATCAAATTGAACAGCTCTTGGGGGCAAAATAATTCATTTATTCTTAGAGGGTCCGTCTTTGCGAATATGTCAATAGGCTAGCTTGAAAGTCATAAAAGAAACATAATACAGCAGCTTCAGCAAATGAAGTAGGCAATAGTATATATATATATGGCAGATGTGAAAGCAAATAAAATCCATTTTTTGTATCCAAAGCATAAATTAAGAGTATTTTATTAACATCTCTGATTAGCTCTTGCTTCTGTGCTTTGACTGCAGAATCCGGAGCCTGCAGTTGACTTTGATACAGTGGCAAATAAAATGCAGCAACATGAAGTGAATGTTGGTGAGTTGCAACACCACCCCCTCCCCTTCCTCTCATATTTTTTAACTGCAAACTTTCCCATGCAGCCATTTCTAATTCATTTGGATTTGGAGGACACAACTCGGTGGTGGTGTTTGCACCTTTTAAGCCATGATCCATCATAGTTTGCTTTGTGCATTTGTTTCAACTAGAGAATCTTCCACATTGAGGGGGGAAGAATTTAGTTGTAGCGAATAGGCATTTTCTCATTTTAGTGAAGCAAGTTTTGACCACAAAAGCTTTTAGTTATGTCGAAGTAGTAGAATTAGGTGGTTTAATGTGGCAGCTTTGGTCATTTTAAGCTTAGGAAGAGGAGCACTCATACTGCAGGCCTCCCTGTGATTGAACTCTGAGAGATTGTATCTTTAACATTGCTTGTGTTGTCGGTTTTAAACATTGGTTAGTTTTTCCACAAAAACAGTGCTTAGTTTTATTGATTAATTTCTTTTAAGTAGAATTTAGTCCCATTCTACTTATCTAATGATCTGGAGTGCTTAAAGAATTTTGAGCTTGCAATCTTGAATTACATGAGGGCCTGTTTGAAAAGAATCAGGCTGTATATTTTTCTTTTTGGGTTTCTAAAAAAGGAAATAGAAAACTAAAGCAATGCCAAATCGGTCCTAAACTTTTTTATTTGTGCTTTCAAATTGGTCTACGCATATGAGTTTCCACATATGAAGTTCTTATTGATGGAGTTTTAAAAACATCTTCTAAAGGAGAGAGCAATGTCAGCGCCCTATAGCTTGGACCTTTTCTGTAGGTAAAGATCACAGTGGTCTTCATCATAGCAGTCCGAGGAAACAATAGCACCATGTAACTCAGATTCTATGGATTCAACACCCTTGAAAGCAGCCTGTGGAGTTGAAAAAAATAGGTGAGAGGAGGAAGTAATAGACACCTAAGACTCCTCGTGCACACCAGGGGATCGGAGTGAAGCCGTTATTGTCATGCTTCACTCGGTTGGCGGTTGCTCCGTGAAGCGAGGATGGTAACCAACATCACCGGCAACCTCTTGTGCCCTACCCAGTTTGATCACCGATTCACCATGCCATTGGTGGCCTCCCGGACAGTGTTTAATCCTTTGATGCCCCTGGCCCACTCACTGGTTTTCCCTCGGTGGCCCTCTAAACCATCTCGAGGAGAAAGAAAGTTTCTTCGCGTTTGTGTCGGGTCGGAGGAGAGAGGTGGGGCCTATAATTGGCCTTCATATTGCATGCACCACCAGGTGCACTTGGACTGCGCAAATCCGGTGGATAAAACGCCACGCAACCTTTTGTATTTCATCGATTCCCGATTGCACGCTCTCCCCATGCATATGCTCCAGGATTTGCCTGATTCATTTGCACCTGATGCATGCAATAATTTCTCCTATAATTGATGTTTTAGAACTCATCCCTGGTTAATCTCTATCTCGATCTTGCATTCAGCCCATCTACTTTTCTCTATTTTCCTCATACTGTGTGCCTCTACATGTAGATACTATGAACGTGCATCCTATATATTTGATATAAGCGACAGTTATAACCAACAGCCGGTTGGTACCTTCTTTTTAGAATGGGAGGTCTCGTACAGGGATGGTAAAATATTGTCCGATCTTTCATCTGATTTGTATTCGATGTGCCATAAGTAGATTTGAGTGTGGACTAGACAAATCTAACTATTTAACTTATTTAATATTAGGATCAGATATTTCTAGAGTCTGATCTGTTTAACCCATTTGATAGTTTGTTTAAATCGATTCGGTAACATACCATTTAAATAGGCTTGTTTAAATGGGTTGATGGCCGAATCTCATCGGAAATTTGCAATTAAAATTCGAAATCGCTCTCTTGTCCACTTGGGATTGATGCCCTTTTTCTCGATTCCCACGGTCCCATTCACTCGACTACTCTATCGTGATTAGGTTTTCTTTCCTCTTCTCTTGCTTTTGTGCCGTATTCACCCCTCTTCAGCCCCCTCCCTAACTGTCCTCTCCTCTTTCACCTCGGCCATCGTTGGTGGTGACACAAGCCTTCGTTTCCGTGAGAAGTTCCTCTACCTTGAGCACGATCTCAGCATCGAATCTTTCAAATCCCTCTCCCTCAAACCCTCCATCCACACTACCCCCCTCCTCCCTACGCTCTATCGCTGGCTTCCTCACCTCTTTGGCATTCGACCTTAAGAGTGGCATTTTTTCTTAACTTGCTGTGTATCCAATCTGACTCAAATGAGGTGAATTTTACTCGACCAGATTAAAATTCGAGGCAGGTATAGATTTCAGCAAAAAAAAAATTGAAACTGATTTGAGTCAAGTATGGATAACAGTACGCCCCGCCTTGAACCTAACTTGATTAATCTCTTGTATATAAAGCCCAACACAAAATCTTAGCCATCATATTCTTCTTCCTTGTTTGGCTACTCTGCTGAGACCCACTCATATTTCTTTCTTATTCATCTGCTGAGACTTATTGATCCAAAACCCTAGCCATTATAACTCGTAAGCTCCCCTATTCAGCCACTAAAATCTAAAACCCTAACCCTTCTTGCTTCCCTATTTGGCCGCTCCAATCTCCTAATCTCCCACCCAATTAAGTTTCCCTATATTGCTGCTCCAAGCCTCCTGCTCGATTGAGACTCTTAAGGATGGAAAAATAGAGGAAAGATGGAGATAGTAGGATCGTGGGTGAAGTAGAGGTGGGCAGTGAGCATGGAGATGCAAGTGGCAACGGCAACCTTCATGACTCCAGACTCCCACAATTGGGCAACAACAGAGGAGGAGAGGACTCCAGATCATCTAAGTTTTCCTATTTGGCCGCAAGTAAGGATTCTTCCCACATAAATTATTATTATTATTTTTTTGCTTTTTGCTTCCTTTTCTTTTTAGTTTCATTCTCTTTTTTGGAGATATGTGGGGAAGGGGAGAACCCTAGGAGATTGGAGGGGTTTCAACCGACGGTAGATTGTAGTGGATTTAAAATTTTTGTCAAAGCGGATATATCCGATCTGATCTGATGAATTTGGACCCTCTGTTTACCCGAGCCGACCCAATTCGAGATTGGCTCGGAAAGAGTATGAGTTTGGATATGTTTTTGGTGGGGCGGGAACAAGTATTGATTGATTTGATCAATACTCTACCCATTGCCACCCCTATCCGACTTGTCAACTCTAGCCACATCTTCTCTATGTAGCCCTCTCTCTTCACCCGCAACCCCTCCATTGACCTCCACCTTGTCTTTGGCTTCCTTCTTGACCCTGCTGCTATATCTTCTGTCGACATCCAAAAGGCTATCATCCACTACCCCTGCCTCCTTGTTTCCAACATCCCCAGCCAGCTCTAGCCCCCCTCTATTTCCTTCAGTGGCTTAGTTTCATTAGGCAACACTTAAATCATCTATCAAACTACCATGCTCCTAGTGTCCAGCATCGAGGGCACCCTCATCCCCAAAAACCTGGTATTGTCCACCGGCCTTGTTTTTGCCGATAGTCGTTGAGTTCAGAGATTGCATCAGAGGAGTTTTTAGGAATAACAAGGAAGAGACAAATAAATATATTAGCATGCATTAATTTTATAACAATAAATATATGACTGTGTAAAAAATGTTGATACATAAGATGCCGTATTGTGCCACTTTCATAGAAAATGTGTAAGTTAATGTTGCTCATTCTTATAATTAATATATTCAAGTGAAAATCCTATGAGCTAACTAGTTCTCTTTTTTCACCCGAAGCTAAAGTAAAATATCTATCCATCTAGGTTTGGCGATACCTAATGGGTCTCTATTCAGATTCAATCAGATTTATATTAGATAATAAATCAATAATCCGATCTCTAAATTGCTTGGACACAAAAATCATGAGATTTAAAGATTTCTAGCCGATGCATCAAGTGGTCAAAAAAATTGAATAATCTAAATAAAATAAAATAATATATATCTTCTGATTATTTGATACATAAGTAGGAATCTCTAAATCATATAATTTTTTGATATATAATCAGTTTAAAAATAATAGATCATATCCCTTGATTATTGATTTGGGACTCTCAATATTGTCTAATATGGTCTCAATCGAATCTTAGGGGTAGCCAAGTTCCTCTCTCTCCCTCTATATATGTGCGATGCAACCTAAGATTCCTAGTTGGAGATCAAACAAGTGAATATCGGATATACATAGGAGCTGTTGTTACCTCGAACCCAGGTTGTGGTTGTAATGGAATCACCCTCAAGCCATTTATGCCCATAGGTGAGTGACAGCGTAATAAAGCCAATAGCCAATGCAAATCCCAGTTTTATTGGGACTCACAGTGAATCGCCAGCACTTGCAACCCTGCCACCTTCTACCAGCTCTATCTCCTTAAATTTTATTTGTGGTGCCGTAGGGCCTGGTAGCCTCAGATGCGAGGCTTTTTTGGAGATCAGCAATATACCTATTCCAATTCCGGCTAGCCGAATGAGAGGCTCGACAACCGCGATAGCCTCTGATTCATATCTTGAAACACAAACAAAATTGTCATTCCAAATCTGCCAGAGGATGTGAGAAACTCTGCACTGTAGATGGTCCGATCAGTATTTGAAGATGGGAAAGAGAGAGAAAAAAAATATCTCCTTAGGTGGTCATAGCCAAGCATTAAGTGGCCTAGCTCAAGACAAGATATTCATGTACGTGTGCATGCATGCATTGTCGAGAAATGTGCGTCTCATGTAATCTCCGAGTGCATCAATTGTCATCTGTTATGATGTGTTTTATGAAGGTTACGCATGTGTGTTGATTTTTTTTATCTTTTTTATAAATTTATATTACATATCTTTTTTTTTAATAAAGATTTAACTAGACCATCACATAAATTTATAAAGTAAAAAACAATAAAAAATAAATAAACATCGGCATATGGAACGTAGCGATCAAGGGAGAGAGAGGGATTTGGATAGAGTTAAGATAACGCTGTTAAAAAATAATATTTTAAGTATGGGTAAAATAGACAAATTTAAAGGATCTACAATGTTTTTTCTTTGTTATAATATAGCATATATAGAAAATGGAGTTAGGATGGTGACTTCTTTTGAAGTCTGGACTTAGTGGGCCGGGAGTAGGAGGGAGTGGGCCCCAGTGCATGGAGCGTGGGGACCGTTGCCCGCAGGCCTAATTTTCGTCTCGGCCATCTCTAAGGATGAGGGCCCGCCCACGTGCGGGAGCGTGACGGTGTTGAGCGCAGGATAAATGGCCTCCTCTCTTGCGGGCCAACGGAGAAAGCGGTACGGCGACGAAATCAATTCCTTAACCCATTTCATTTAGATCTTGCTTTCTTTTCAACGAAAAGTTCTTAATCATACAGCCAAACAAGCTTCATCAATGCTTATTCTTCCAAGTATTTATGTGCTTAATGTTAGGACTTGTTTGGCAAAAAGTGGAGAGAAGAAAAATAATTTCTGAAAAGTGATAGGGAGTCTTCTTGTTTAATGGAGTTTTAAAAGAAAAGAGCATGAAAAAAACTTTCCACATTTCATGAAAAATATAAACTCATGTTTGATTCATGAATTTTTTTTTTTTCGAAAATCAACTTTCTAGAAGTAACTTCTTTGGAATATAATTTTGGTATGTTCAGTTGATAATGAAAAAGTAGTTTATTACATAGTAGTTATATTTGATCGAGTATATATTTTTTAAAAAAATTATTTAAAATAGCTACTATACCCTTAATAAATATAGACCATATCTTTTTGCTCACAAACTTTGTATAAATTATAATATTATATTATATTAATATAAATATAATAATATTATAATATAATATAATATTAGATTATAATAATTTATTATATTAATATAATAGATTATATATTATTAATATTATATTAATATTTTAATGTATAAATTTATAAATATAGTATAAATATAATATTATATTAATATAAATACATATTAATATTTATAAAATTTATATTAGTAAAATATCAATATAATATTACTATATTATAAATATTATAATATATATTAAATAAATATTATATTATATTATATATGTTATGCGAGGCTCAAAATCTCAGTGGGAAGGTCAAATGAAGTCATACTCGAGTAGTTGTAGCGATCTGATCCAGTTTCCTTCAAAAAATCTGCAAAACAAGTCAAAAATCGATGTGGATCTTCGGCCTTTGGCCTTCCAATGCTTAAGTCAGTTTGAGCTCGAGAATAATAGATGGAAAAAGTAAAATAGAGAGCAGGAGGATTTGTATGGAACTAGAAGGTTTGTGACTCTGTGGTAGCTAGAGTTCCAACGGCAGAGTCTCCTTCTAGTTTGAGTTCTATATTAAGCTTGGGACTTAGGAGTCAGAATTGACCCAGAGGATCCCTTGGCCTCTATTTATAGAGAGATTGACGAGGCCATAAAGAGTTTGTTAGGTCGTTAGAGAGTTTTTAAGCTGTTAGAGAGTTAGACCGTTGGAGGCCAGCTATAGATGAGCTAGAGCATAGCTAATGTATTAGCTGAAATGAGGTCATACTTAGCTATATGTACTAGCTGGGATAAGTTGTAGCATGGCTGTATGTGAGATCGTGGCCAGCTTCATAGAATGACTGTGGCTATCAATGTAATAGTTATCTCGATAAAAGATCAGGTGAGATCAAGCATCATATAAGATTCTGGACGTCTCGGATATATGGAATACTTTGCTTCGATCGGTATTTATATAACTGAAATGAGTCATATCGGTATTTATATGGGCTAATCATATCATCAAAACTCAATTTAGGTAGCTCAGGTCAGTATTTAGATGAGTCGGGTTGAGCCTGGTCAGCATTCAGCCTCCAGTTCAAGTCGACTTCATGATGTTCTCAGCCTCTGATTCAGGTCGGTTTTGAGATGAGCTCGATCTCAGGTTCAGGTCGGCTTTATGATGAGCTCAATCTCTGATCCAGATCAGCTTTATGATAAGCTCGGCCTTCAGTTGAGATCGATTTTATGATAAGGTGAGATAACCCCACAACACTTGCCCCCCACTTCTGAGTTCGAAGAATTTGCTTTTAAATGAAAGAAGTAGTCGAAGAAATAAGTTCTCAGCTTGTCTGAGGTGTAAATCTTTATCCAATGTAGCCTCAAGTAAATCGAATTTTTATTAGAATTTTAAGATATCCAGGATCGTAGATTGGTATTTGATAGAATCTCGATCCGAAGATCGATAATAGAATTCAAGATAACTTCGATTCAGAGATCAGTATTAGAATTTTAAGATAACTTTGATCTGAAAATCTGTATTTGATAGAATACTAAAATAATCTTATCTGTGGTCAGTATTTATATGAGCTAAAAGATAACCTCGACCTTGAGATCAGTATTTTGTAGAGCTGAAGATAATTTCGATCTTCAAGTCAGTATTTTACAGAGCTAAAGTTAACCTTAACCTTTAGGTCGATATTTTAAGATAGCTTCGACCTTGAGATCGTATTTGATAGAAATCCAAGATAACCTCAACTTTTAGATCAGTATTTTCAAGATAGCTTCGATCTTGAGATCGGTATTTGATAGAAATCTAAGATAATCTCGACTTTTAGATCGGTATTTTACAGAGCTAAAGATAACCTCGACCTTTAGGTCGGTATCTTCAAGATAACTTCGATCTTGAGGTCGATATTTGATAAAAATTCAAATCTCGACCTTTAGGTTGGTATTTTATAGAGCTAAAAATAATCTCGACTTTTAGGTCGGTATTTTCAAGATAACTTCGATCTTGAGATCGGTAATTGATAGAAATTCAAACCTCGATCTTGAGATCGATATTTTATGGTGCTGAAGATAACCTTAATTTTTAGGTCGATATTTTCAAGATAACTTCGATCTTAAGGTCGGTATTTGATAGAAATCTAAGATAACCTCAATCTTCAGATCGGTATTTTATAGAGCTGAAGATAACCTCAACCTTTAGGTCAGTATTTCATAGGACTGAAAATAATCTCAATATTAAGGTTGGTATTTTATAGAATTTCAAGATAACTTCGACCCTTAGGTCGGTATTTGATAAAATTTTGATTCGAGATCTTATCTTCATGCCCTTCGGAGCTCTGTCGATTCAGAGATCGGACTTTGATGAGGAGACCTCATCTCCATACCCTTCGGGGCTCTACCAATCTAGAGATTAGACTTTGATGAAGAGATCTTATCTCCATGTCTTCAGGCTCTACCAATTTGGAGATCGATCTTTGATCAAGAGATTTTATCTCCATGCTCTTCGGGGCTTTAGACTTTGATGAAAAATTTTATCTCTGTACCCTTTGGGGCTCTATCAATTTGAAGATTGATCTTTGATCAGAAGATTTTATCTTCGTACCCTTCGAGACTCTGTCGATCTGAAGATCGGACTTTGATGAGAGATCTTATCTCCATGCCCTTCGGGACTCTGTCAATTCGGAGATCAGACTTTGATCAGAGATCTTACCTTTGTGCTCTTCAGGGCTCTACCAATTTGAAGATCGGATTTTTGATGATCTCGATCTTCTGATGAGGTTGATCCTTCTCTGACCTTTTGATGAGCTTGGCCTTCTAATGAGATCAACTTTCTAATGAGCTTGACCTCCTAATGAGGTTGGCTTTCAATCCCTTAATGATGATAGCTCTCTGATGAGCTTGGCCTCCTGATGAGGTCAGCTTTCAGCTTTCTGATGAGGACTGCTTTCTGTTGAGCTCTCCTGATGAGGTCAGCTTTCGGCTTCTTAATGAGGACTACTTTTTGTTGAGCTCGACCTCCTGATGAGGTCAGCTTTTAGCTTCCTAATGAGAACTACTTTCTGTTGAGCTCGGCCTCCTGATGAGGTTAACTTTCAGCCTCCTGACGAGGACGGCTTTCTGTTGAGGTCGATTTTTTTATAAGCTCAGCCTTCTAATAAGGTTGATTTTTTGATGAGCTAGACTTCCTAATGAGCCTTTGTTGATCTTTCTGTTAAGGTCAGTATTTTCATGAGCTCAGTCTGCACCCTTCTAATGAAGTCGCTTCATGATTAAGTCAGATTTAGTCAGCCTTCGGTTGAGATTGGCCTTTTGATGAGGTCAGATATTAGGCTGTCTTTACCTTAATTTAGTCTTCATCTTATCTTGGGCTTAACATTCATCATAGCTTTATTTATTTTTGTTTTGACTCATATGTTCAAGAACCTATTGTCGTGAAAAAAAAGAATAGAATGGTAGATGGAACTTTAAGAGTCTATTACCATGAGGTTATGAGTTCTGTTTGAGAGTCTTTGGGTTCTGTTTAACTCCATCCTGTTCTTTACCTCAGCTCTAGCTTAAACTTTGCATCAATTTGGATTTGTTTTTGCTTTATGTTAGCCTAATTTTGACTTTGGTTCAGCCATGATTTTGATTTCGGCTTTGTCCTACTTTTCTTTTTTGATCCTGCAAGAAGGAAAAGAGAAAAAATAATAGATGGAATCTTAAAGTCCTTGACCAGGAGTTTTGTTTGAGAACTTACGAGTTCTACTTGACTGCTTGTTGTTCAGCTCGGCTTGATCTGTGCTTAAGATCATTTTAATTTTGACTGGAGATTAGGCTCTCTCTCCTCTTATTTCTTTTCTCTTCTTTTTTTTTTTTAAATCAATTTGGATCTGAGCCTTGGAGACACTATAGGTCTCCTCAGCGCTGTCCGAGGTTGAACATATGCGGAGGCTTCTTGGCTTTGGAGACCATAGTCTCCTCGGTGCGTTTGAGGTCCCCCAAGCCACAGTTTGTTGAGGCCAATTGTATGATTCTAGTGGGAAGTCCATTCTAGTGGCTCTAGGGATGGTTTGATTTAGGAGATTTGACGTCGGGGGCAGGCGAAAGCATGAGAGATTTCGGTTCGATGGGGTTGATGTTGGGAACCATTGATCAGACTGTGCAGGTGTCGAAAAGCCACAAATCTAGTCGGATTTAGCACCAGAAGGCGTACGAAAGTGCCAGAGACTTTCAATCCAGTATGGTTTAATGTCGAAATGTGTGTGGGAGCTCGATGGGAGCACCGATCTAATTGATTTTGGAGAGGGAGTGCAAGGAGCGTGGATAGCTACCCATCTTGTAGATCTTGATGACAAGAGGCATAGGGACGCAGGGAGGTCACCAATTCAGTCAATTTTGGTGGAGAGAAGCACATGGGTGCTTGGGAGATTACCTGTTCTGGTGCGTTTAGCGTCGAGAAACATATGGGGGTGCAATAATTTTGACATTGGTAAATTACCGATCTGGATTGTTTGAAGCGGGCATGAGCATGGGCATGCGGCAGCTCGAGATTGCATCAGTTTGACGGTGCTTGACACTAGGAGGCCACAGAGGCTTGGGAGCTTACTGGTTTGATGGTACGGTGGTTGATGCCAGAGGCACTTTCAACTCGGAGAACATTGGACTGTCGGTGTTTGACGTCGGAGGTGGCAAGGTGCATGGGAGTTTGAAAAATTATCGATCTAACATCGAGAGGTGGCAAGATGCACAAGGGCCGAAAAATTACTGGCCTGATTGGATTGGTGCCTGGAATGCCCACAATGCGGGAGGAGAGCCAGAGATAGTGGGATCGTCGATCTATGAAATTTGGCATTAGGATGCTCATGAATATCGGGAGGTCGTCGAACGGGCAGTGCTTCGATGCCGGGAAGCTCATGGATGTCGGGATCGTGCCGATCGGACGAGTTTTGACTCCAAAAGGCTCATGGACGTCGGGATCTTGTCGATCGGATAGTGTTTTGACATCAGAAGGCTCACGAATGCTGGGAGGTCGCTGATTGGATAGCACTTTGGTCATCAGGGGTCGCACGTGTGTGCATGGGGTCTAAGCGAGGGAGCAGACCTCCTTTGCCCTCCACTCTTTTCTTTTCTTTCTGTTCTTTTCTTTTTCTTCTTCTTCTTCTTCTTTTTCTTTTTTTTCTTCTTTTTTTTTTTTGACTCATGTGCTCAAGAACCTATTGACCTATAAGAAAAGAATTGAATAATAGATAAAATTGAGAGTTTATTACCACAGAGGTCATGAATTTTGTTTGAGGGTCTTGGAAAAAGAGAAGGTTGGAAAGGATATTTTTGCCCCTTATCCTCTCTCGAGCACCGAGCCTATCCTTTAATTTTTTGAATTAATGAGTATCTCACTTCACAGTACGTGGGAACCATCTCTATTAATGCCATGAGTTGACAACTTAAGGCTTTAAGGGTAGTATAGTGAAGTGATGTGACCTGATAAAGCTACACAAAGGGATTGACATCCTGTAGATAAGAATTAAGATATTAAAAAAATTTACTGAAGCTTGTTGTCATCATATTGTCTTTTCAAGAAAGAACTTTCATTTGCCCCCCAATCTCCATTAAAATGGAGGTGAAACTACTTTGGCACATTTCCAATGGGAGATGGAAAGACAGAGAGTATTTTGTGCTCTCTGATTCACAATTTTTCTACAAAATTTTTAGACAAGGGCCCTCCTTCTAGCATCAATCTGTTGCTGTGAGGCTAAAAATTTTAATGGAGAGGTCGGATGAAGCCATGCTAAGTGATGTAGCGATTCGATCTGAGTCTCCTTTGAAGGACCTGCAAAATAAGTCAAAAATCGATGAGAATCTTCTGATCTTTGGCCCTCCGATTTTAAGTTAGTTTGAGCCTCAAGAAAGAAGGTGAAAAAAGTAGAATAGAGATAGGAGGATTTGTGTGGAACTAAAGAATTTGTAACTTTGTGGGAGCTAGAGTCCCAACGGCAAGTCTCCTTTTAGTTTGAGCTCTAGTTTGAGCTTGAAACTTGGAGTCAGAACTTACCTAAAGGATCTCTTGGTCCTCTACTTATAGAGGGACTGATCAGGCGTTAGAGAGCTTGTTAGACTATTAAAGGAGTTTGTTAGGACGTTGGAGGCCAGCTGTAGATGAGCTAGAGCATAGCTATATGTATTAGTGAAAATGAGGTCATACTTAGCTGTATGTGCCAGCTGGGAATGAGTTGTAATATGGCTATATATAGATCATGACCAGCTTTCATAGGATGACTGTGGCTGTGATGTAATAGTTCACCTCCGTAAAAGATCAAGGTGAGATCAAGCATCATATGAGATTTCGGACGTCTTGAATATATGGAACATTTTGTTTCAGGTTGGTATTTATATGAACTGAAATGAGTCAAGTCGGTATTTATATGGGCTGATCATAATATTTATCAGAAGTCAATTTAGATAGCTCAGGTAGGTGTTTAGATGAGCCGGATTGGTCAGGTCAGCATTCAGCCTCCAGTTCAGATCGACTTCATGATGTTCTCAACCTTGATTCAGATTGATTTTGGGATGAGCTCGGCCTCAGGTTCAGATCGACCTTATGATAAGCTCAGCTTTATGATGAGTTCGACCTCCAATTGAAATCGATTTTATGATGAGATGGGATAACCTCCATAAAAATATAAATATTATATTATATTATATAAATATTAAATATATTAATATAATTTTATATTAATTTTGTAAGGAGGAAAAAATGAAGATTTTGGCATATATTACTTTTTATATTTTATCTTAACCATCCATTGATATTTTGTTGAATTTTAGCTGTAGATCTTAAAATAATATTTTAAAAAAAAAAAAGATCATCAATTTACATCCCATGAGAAGTCTCAAAACCATCTCTCTTTTGGATTACCACTTTTTATAAAATAGAAAATATCTTTTCGTGAAATTTTTTTTTTTCGTTCTCTCTCCTCTTAAAACTCCAACCAAATAAAAAGACTCTTTTCACCTTTTGGAATTGTACTTCTCCCGCCACTTTCCATGGACCAAATGAGTTCTATAAAGTTTTTGAGATTTTCCGCTGGATAAAAATTAGTAGTCTTTTTTTTTCTTTCTGAAAATATTCTTTTAATATTATCTCTATAAATATAATATATATATTAATATTATATTAATATAATAAATTATTATGATCTAATATTATATTATATTATATTATAATATTATACTTATATTAATATAAATATTATATTAATATTTATGTAGAGTTTGGGAGCAATATCTATTAAGGATATGATACATATATTACAAGTTTTTCTAAGAAAGTTGATACTTAACCAAACATAAATCATTCTGAAATAAGCATTTTTCTATAATCAATCAAACATATCAAAACTATATCTTAAGAAATAACTCATAGAAAGTAATTTTCTAGAAAGAAAAATTCTTTCCATGAACCAAATGAGTCCTAATGTTTGTCATATCAATATGCATGGACTCCTTGTTTTGATCTAATTAATATATCATATAGTGATGTTTGAATCACACTTAAATGTCCGATGATCATATGTTTGTGATGACAAAGATTCTAAAAAAAGGATGTGTACATGCTACAAGATGCCTGTCACCGTAACACTACTAAAAATATTTCAAGGCAACTTCAGGAATTGTTTGATATGAGATGATCCATGCAGGATCAAAGATAATTTTGACGAAGATGATGAGATCACTATATTTGATACATCTGTAATACTATTAGTGTGATCCTAGATATTTCTATTTCTCATATCACTATCCAACTGGATGATGGAAAACTATTCTTGAGGATGGGTATACAAGATCAACACAGCACAGTGATCTTGAAATGAAATTTTAGGACAATTTTGGCTTTTGATCCATTAGTTGAGTATTGTCTAAATCTCTGTGCATTGCATGTGAGAGATTTTAGGAAAGTACCATATGGAAAGCTATTTGGAAAGAACATTCACGGGAAGTGCCATCCGTTTCTCTCCTCTTCTCTTTTTACGTCCATAGTGATTTTTTAATGTCCTAAGGTATTATTTCTTTACTTTTTGATTTTTGATATTTTGATCTTTTGATTTGTTATGTTTGATTGAGTTCTTTTTATTTTCTTGAACATTGATATTCATATAAAAAATCATGTTTTTTCATCCTGTAGATCTGTCGGCATATCTGAGATGCATAATTTGCTTCTTTTTTTTTTTTTTTCTTTTTTTTTTTTTTTTTATATAGGATCTAAGATGGATAGATTTTCTTTATAGCTTTATCTTATAGATTCATTCATTTTCTAAGATATTTCTTGGAACTAAGTTTGCATGCAAGATATTGAATTCATCCCCGTCTTCCTTTTGAAATGGCAAGTTGTAAATATTCAGGCTACCTATATATTCATAAATTGTAATGGTTGAGTAGACTGGTTGGCCAAAAGGGCTGGGAGTACCAAAAAGTATAAGCTTGGGATAGCTAATTTTCATTATGAGATTATTTGATTTATTTTGTTTGATTGAGTCCATTTGGTTTTCTCGAACATGGTATCCATCCAAAAAAATTATGTTATTTTGTCCCATAAATTTGTATGTATATCTAAAACATATAGATTTTTTTTTGTTCTATAATTCTTTCGTAAGATGTTTGATCAGAATTCTTGGAGTACAAATTTTTTGAAGCTGCATCTGCACATTAAATGTTGATGCATCATTGTCTTCTTTTTGAAATGACGATTGCATATATTCAGGCTAGCTATATATTTATAAAGGATAATAGGCCAACACACTGATTGGCCGAAAAGGTTAGTAATACCAACGAAAATAAGCTTTGGCTGATTGATATTCTTTGTGATCTCACTATTCCAACTCCCCTTCTCTCCCAGAAATAAAAAGGGATATAGAAAAGCTTCAAGGAAAAAGACAAGCAATGGTGCCTTAGTTTAATTACCAATTCATATTGCATCTATATAAACAATCCAAATATTTTTTTCTCTACCCAATATCAGCTTTTTTTTTTTTTTTCTCTCATTCCTTTTTTTGGTGCGGTTTTCTTTTCCATTCTTCTAGAGGAAATATGATGTAAATTTAAAAGAAGAATTACATAGAAAAATTTGTCTTCCATCTACATATCATCATTGATTTATCTTGACATATTTGCTCCTTGCTTTTTGAAAATACTAGCAACAGAATCAATGGTTGAATTTATGATACCAGTTTATCTAGAAGATAATGAATAGAAAAGAGTTGAAAGTCTTTTCTCTCTTTTCTAGGTTAACAATAAAGCCTTTACTTTCGATGAGGTGATGATGATTTTGCACCACAAGATGGTGATTTGCTTAACTACTTTATTTATTGAATATACTATTATAAGAATCAATATAGTTATTTATAGTTATAATTTGTGAGAACTAAGAATACATAAAAAAATCCTCCTAATATATATTTGTTGGTGTTATATGACTAATGATCTTAAATTCCCATAGCGTACTAAATAGATTATTCATGAATATGTAAAGATATTTAATTATTAGGTCATGACATACTAAAGATTATGATCTTAAATCACTAGGGATCAGATTATCCTAGAATAAGAATCACCAATAATTTTAGATTACCATGGTGATCCTGTTTAGGTCACCAGACATCCCCTAGTTAATTTTGGTAGGTAGAATTTGACATATATTTTCACATAAAAAATAGTATTAGGAAATGCTAAATCATGATTACAGTGATTGAATATGATGTGTTGGTAGGTATCATGGTTATGTTGTACGTGCACGATTCAAGGTAAAAAGATGGTTACAATCTGATGAAAGACTTAAATTCAATTTTAAGGACATCTGTTGGAGGATAATATATCATTCAAGCTGAAGACATTGGCTAGTAAAAGATCCGACAACTTTGACCCCACCGATCCTCATTTTCCAACTAATCCATCCTAGATAGACCTTTCCAATGAAAAACCTACCAATCTTAGCTTCAGCTGTCGATTTTGTCTTCAACCAGAAAACCTTCTGACTTCGACTGTCGATCTTGACTTCGGCCACCAGCCCCAGCCACCAACATAGAGCGATCCATTTTTAACTCTATCAACCATGCTCCCGATCAATCTGATGCCTAAACCAGATCCAATCTGAGAATCATACATCTCTTTTCAAATTCAAAGTAATAGTCGCATGACAGTTGGCTCCAAAACGAATAAGCAGGCATAACTGCCATGTCCCAAGAGTCCCAACCCCAAATCTTACTACTTTGTGCCCGAATCGATCAGGATGGATTAGAATATCGTCTTTAAACGACTCTCACCTCTATTTATAAATAAAGACCTCAAAGGGATCTCGAGGTATGCATATTCTCTCTCACACACGCTCTTTTTATCTATTCTAGAAATCTGATTTGAGCATCAGAGGATCTCTACAGATCCAACTTCAGTCAGAACTTATTTTATAGGTCTTGCTGCACTCATGGATTTTGCTCGTCTCCAACCACCTCAACCGGGTCAGAGATCTACCACAATAGCATTCATAAAGAAATAGAACTAAACATGGAAACGCTCCTAAGGAAAAAAATAGGATACCTCCTATCAACAGGAATCCTCTCGTTTCTTGAATCTTAGAAATGCTTAGAGCAAGGAAAACACTGCAGCGCTTCCCTTTCCGCCTACCTGCATCAGAATGCCAAGTAGCATCTATTCTCTGAGAGAGGAACGATGCCAAATGATGTCACTTCGAAAAGAAAGTTCAAGAACAAAATCTGACGGATAAACGAAGGAAAAAATTATGTCTGAATTAGTCAATATAGCTCTGCTTTTTTTCTTAAAAAAAAAGGTGCACGGTTATGACCAGCCAACCAATATTTACTTTGCCTAAAGTACTAATCTTTTTGATCAATTTTTTTTTAAAAAAAAAAAAGCATTCATCATGCACTCTAATGCAATAGCTTTTTTTTTTTTTCTAACTAATAATGAGAAAATCATAGAATTTATACCAAAACGGTTCCCCTGCTTTCGTGGAAATACAGCATCCTATGTGGCAGTAGGCTCATCTCACCATTGGAGTCAATGGTTACACTAATGAAGAAGCCAAAGTAAACAATCTCCAAGTTGGCATCACTCCTTATCTTTATTTTACTCCAGCAATGAGTCTATGGCTTAATAATTTCCATCCACGAGTTGATCTCGAGATATAGCATATCATCTGAAACCAAGTACTTAAAAAGAAACAACGTACGCGTGATTCACATCACCTTCATCTCCGCTATATGTAAACATCAGTTTGGTACTAGTGAATTTCTCCCTTGTTACTCACACTTTTCATGAGGAAGCCAACTGATGGTTTTATGGCTGGTTCTTGCAGCTCTTACAATAAATTTGAGTCTTGTTCAAATTTTTCCGCCAAATTTTGTGCGGGTTGAGGCAGATGTTTAGGTTGTAGGTAGGAAGGAATGCACCGAGATTAGGTTGTGCAAAGGAAGTTAAACTTTATCTTTAATTTTTAAAATATAAGTTTTTTTATTATTTAAAAAAATTGAAATCTAGGATAATAAAGAGAATGTCACCAAGATCTAGGTGAGGATATGGTCAACTCTAAGCATGGGTATTTAGAATTAGGGATTTTACCCATGCAACCGTTTGGGCATTCTTGAAAAATTGAATATTTCCCGAAAATTAAATATTTCACACAAGCATCCAATATATATATATATATATATATTACAAAACTTATTTATTTTGAGTTTTTGTAATTTATTTTAGTACAATCTATTAATCTGCAATCTCTAAAAGTATTCAAAAAATATCACTATCTGATATAATGTAAATATGACATGCAATATGAAATACCGAAAGATAACATTAAAAATAGAGCCAACCACCATCCAAATGGCCTGCCTAACTTATCCTGCCCGGTCCGAAACTTGGGCGCTAAAGTACACCCATGAGATGGCCTAGGCCAAAAAAGTAGGCCCAATCTTAAAATTGGACCGTATTTAGAAAAATTTTAAAAAAAAATCTTATCCAATTCAACCCGGATTGTATATATTATTTATATTAAATAATTATATATTATAATGAAGTAAAAATAAATTATATAGTTAATAAACTAATTAGTCCCACGTTTATAAACAGAAGTTATATTAATCTCGCTATACTATTTAGATGTTATTTGACACTACAAAATTATATTACACTTATCCTACAACAGTAATTCTTTGTACACCACCCCCGGTATAATAAATCCGACGTGGAGTGCATCGGATGCTGCGATTGGGCCTCGTGATATCTACGTGGAAGACAGGATGGGGTCTCATTCCGTACCAAAAAAATAGAGGCGTCCGTCCCCTCGATCGTGACGTTCATTAAATATCCGTTACAGTCTGCTTTTTCAAATTTTTTTTCAGACGAAAATGTCCATCCCTCCATCGGAGCAATTTTTTTAGCTTTTTATGCTCTCTCGCTTTGCCATTCAAATGCTGCCACTCTCTCTCTGCCCTCGAAGTCGCTCTCTTTCCTCTCTGAGCTTTGAGGCATCCTAGATCGATCTTGCTACGACTGTTTTACGTAATAGAAGATTTTGGACAATATCTTTTTTTCAAAATTGCTCGACGACAGCATTTTGGATCAGTCAGGAAGTAAAAACACCATTGCTGCCTTTTGTTAAAAAAATAGTTTATTTTCACAGCATCTCTGTGGGTAGTTAGACAAAGTTAATGCCTTAGCTAGGTTCCACGTCGATTTTTTCTTCGATTTTGACCTCCGATCACCATGGCCCTCCTTTTTTTTCAGTAATTTATTATTATAGGATCTCCATAGATAGTTAGATGCAATCATTGTCTTAGCTAGGTTTCATGTTGAGTTCTGCCTTCGATTTTGACCTCCGATCCTAGTATCGAAATAGTTTTCGATGACATTTTTCAGACAAATATACCATCACGTCCCCCGATTATGACATCCAGCAAACCAAGTATGACATTCTAGAGCTAAAGATGGTCATACAATCGATTGTGGCATCCTCAGAGCCGATTATGACTTTTCATGATCTTTCTATGACATTCTAGAGCCCATACAAGTATCTTTTTTTTATAGGAGAACGACATCCCATACTCCCTTCACTTCATGACATCCTGGGTGTGGATTATGACTTACTGCAGTCATAGGATGTTCCGCTAATATTTCATGATTGTCGGTGCTGTTTCCTGATTTTTGGTGCTATTTTAGGACTTCCTCCACTCTTTTCTGACTCCCGACACTCCTTTATGAATTCCATCACTATTGCATGACATCCTGTACTATTTTATGGCTTCTGCATTCATTCACGACTTTCGATATTATTTCATGACTTTCTGCTTGTTTCATTATTTATTTTTTATTTTATGACATCTAGCACTGTCTCATGACTCTCTGTATTGTTTTATGACATCTGACTTTGTTTCATGACTTCATATTTTACTTTATGAGTTGCTTCACTATTTCATGACATCCGATATTGTTTCATTAGACTCTGCACTATTTTATGATTTCCGACATCGGTTTATTAATTTCTTTACTATTTTTGACATTGTGCACTGTTTTATGACTTTTTCCATTATTTTATGATTTTTTCCATTATTTTATGACTTTTTCTAATATTTATGATTTCTGCACTGTTTTATCACTTCTCGTTCTGTGTTAGATTTTCTGCACTGTTTTATGATTTTCAGTAATATTTGATGTCTTCTACATTAATTTTATAATTTTCTCCACTATTTTTTGACATCCACCACTATTTTATGACTTCCATCAATATTTCATGACTTTTGACACTATTTTATGACTTTCGCACTATTTTATCAATTTCTCCACTATTTTATCAATTTCGACATTATTTCATGGCATCTGATGCCACTATTTTATGACTTCCTCCACTAATTTATGACTTTCCGTACTGTTTTCTATTTGATTCACTATTTCATGAACTCCATTAATATTTTATGAATTTCGATACTATTTCATGATTTCTGATATTCTTTCATAACTTTCTATTCTGTTTTATGACTTTCTTCACTCTTTCATAACATCAGACAATTTCTTTCTGCATTGTTTTATGACTTTCGATATTTTTTTAGAATTTTCTATTCTATTTTATGACTTCATTATTTAATGAATTCATTTACTATTTTATGACTTTCGGAGCTGTTTGATAACTTCCGACAATATTTTATAACTTTCTGCAATATCTTATAACTTCAGCAATTATTTTATGACTTGATGTTCTATTTTATGACTTCCAGTACTGTTTCATCACTTCCTACATTATTTTATGACTTTTGATATTATTTCATGATTTTCTATTCTATTTTATGGCATCTAACTATCTACAATTTTATGACTTTTGTATTATTTCATAAATTACTGTTCTATTTTATGACTTCCTCTATAGTTTTTTGACATCCAACACTGTTTTATGACTTCCACAAATATTTCAAGACTTTTGCACTATTTTATTATTTTTGATAATATTTTATGACTTTCAGCATTGTTTCATGACTTCATACATTTTTTTATGATTTTTGAAACTGTTTGATGACATCCTACATTATTTTATAACTTCGACAATACTTCAAGACATCCTACACTATTTTATAATTTTCTCGTTGTTATATGACTGTACTATTTTCTAACTTCCCTCGTTGTTACATCCTACACTATTTTATAACTTCCCTTGCTATCATCGTGCACTATTTTATGATTTCTGGCACTGTTTGATGACTTTCTACATTATTTTATGATATTCTGTAATATTTCATGACTTTCTGTATTATTTTATGACTTTTGATGCTATTTTATAACCTCTGACATTACACTATTTTATGACTTCCTAATATCCTGGATAAAAATTTATAACATTGTAGTTCAAAATCAGTATTTATGACATTGTTCTGCATCGTTATGTTGTCCTATTATGCTATTATGGTATTGTGAAATTTGTTTGCTTGTTTCTTCCCAATTATTGACTTGACGATGGAGGGGCCTTTGGCCGTGCAATGAACAAACCATTATAAATATCAAAGAATTTTTAAAACTAACTATTCATTATATAATAATTTATTACATATATAGTTAAAAAAAAATAGGATAGCAGAAAGATGAAGAACTACTCTTCATCCGATGAAAACTCTCCAACCTCCTCATCACTGTTTTTCGGGAGCAGATGCATTGTTGCTCTTTAAATTGATTTTGATGATTACAAAGCATTTGAAGAGGTTACTAATGATTTTAGCTTGAAAAAAGATTTATTGTATTTCAGGGGCAAAATCATAATTTTATCAAGTTCTGATTCGGAAGCCTCAAGAGCAAGAATACAAGATTTGCAATCTATTGGAGTAATTTTAATATTTTTGAATATGTATTTTGAAAAAAATTATGTTTATATATTTGAGCGACCCCATGAGTCGACTCATGGTAAAAGGGCTAAACGGCACGCTGAATTTTTGGTGGCACACTATGTGAGTCGACCCCATGAGTCGACTCTAAGCATGAGTCGACCCTATGAGTCAACCTCTACTGCTGTGTAGGCCAAAATTACAGAACAGTCATTTTCTGTTCTATGCCACAGAAGTCATCCCATGAGTCGACTCATGAGTATGAGTCGATCCTATGAGTCGATCTCTACTGCTGTATAGGTCAAAATTACAGAACAGTCATTTTCTATTCTGTGCCACAGAAGTCGACCCCATGAGTCGACTCATGAGCATGAGTCGACCCCTGTGACGAAAAAATTTCGCAACGACTAGTTTTTAGCTCTTTTGACTGCATTTAATGCCCATTTAATGTGCTCCAACGGCTCTATTTCAGTCCAGATTATCTTTACTATTATTTGAAGTTATAAAAGCACTTAAAGGAGGGAATCAACAAGTTTTGAAAAAATTATTCAAGCATTATTTCAACCCTAAGCAAGAGCCTCTTAAAAGTTCAAGAAGCTATTATTTCAAGTTCACCAACTCCTCAAGAGCTCATTCAAATCTTCAACCACCTTGAAAAAATCAGAAGAGCTTCGTTCTTATTGTGTAAAGTATATTTAAAATTTTATTTGCTTATTAAAGGAGCTACATCTGTATTTCTGTGTGATTAACTGCTATACTTTATTTTGAGTTGATATTTTATTTTAGAAGGGTTCCAAAATGTGAAAAGGTTGATTCGAATCTTGAATCGGATTGTATTGAGTTGGCTTGTACCCAAAAAATAAGTGTTCTAGCTTGGAATAGCTAGAGTGGAGGTTCCGACATTGTATTCGGGTTGAATACGGTTTAGTGGATTTGAATTTCAAGTAAAAGCTTGGGGAGTGGACGTAGGTGCAAGGTTGGCACCGAACCACTATAAATCTTCTTGTTTGTGTTGTGCTTACTTGCTCTCTTTTAAATTTTTTATCTTCTTTATTCTTGCATCCAGCTTCTATACCTTGCATAAATTTCACTCTCCATATTTATCCTGCTTATTGTTATAAAATTCTCATAGTTGTAAATTAACTTTAAATTTTTAAAACCCAATTCACCCCCCCTTTGGGTTGCATAGCTGGAAAATAAGTGGTATCAGGGCTCGGTGCTCTAGCTCTACTTTGATTTAACCATCAAAGAGCTAAAGATCTATGGCAACTCAAGTTGGTACTTCACTAGCCGAGGGCAGTCTACAAACGACCTCACTTTTCAATGGGTTAAATTATACCTATTGAAAAGCTCAGATAAAAATCTTTATTTAAGCACTTGACTATGATATGGAGTATCATAGTAAATGGATCACACACACCCACTAAAATAATTGATGGTGTAGAATCAACCAAATCCGAAAAAGAATGGGATGAGGTTGATAAGAAAATGGCTCAACTAAATGCTAAAGCCATGAATATTTTGTATTGTACTCTAGATGCTAATGAATTTAATCATATTTCAACATGCATGTCAGCTAAGAAAATATGAGATAGATTAGAAGTAACTCATGAAGAACTAATCAAGTGAAGAATCAAAAATTAACATGCTTGTGCATAAATATGAACTTTTTAAAATGGAGCATGATGAATCAATAACTGAGATGTTTACTCATTTTACTGATATTATTAATGGTCTAAAAATCTTGGTAAGTCTTATTCTAACAGTGATCTTTAAGAAAGATTCTTAAGTCTTTACCAAGACTTGGGAGGCCAAAGTGACCGCAATCAAGAAGTCAAAGATCTGAATATCTTATCCTTGGAGGAGCTTCTAGGATCACTGATGACTTATGAGCTAAGTATGAAACAACACCAAGAAGAAGATGTCAAAAAGAAGAGGATAATCATCCTCAAATTCACTACTCAACCTGATGAAGAATTCGATGATACAGAAAATGAAGAGCAGGATAAGAAATGGCCCTCATTATAGAAGGTTTAAGAATTCTTGAAAAAAGTAGACAAAGAATGAGGAAGAGCCACCTACAAAAGGGAACATAGCAAAGAGAAGGATAATGAGCAACCCTTTATTTGTTATGAATGCAAGAAATCGAGACATTTAAGTCTGAATGCCCACAACTGAAGAAGGGTCCCAAGAAGTACAAGAAGAAAACCATGATGGCTACATGAAGCGAAGTGATGAGTCAAGTTCCGAAGAAGAAGACTCAAATGAACAAGCCAACTTGTGCCTTATGGCACATAAAAATGAGGTAAATACTGAAACTCCTATTGACTTTACCTTTGAAAAACTTCATGAAGTATTTTATGACCTAATTGATGAACTAAAGAAGCTAGGGTAAAGAACAAAGAATTAAAATCAAAGAATCAATCTTTACTAAAAGAAAATGAGGGTATTTCAAATGAAAAATCAATCCTGTCTCAAAAAAATCTGAACTTAAAAAATGAGATTGTCAAGTTAAAACCAATGGTTGAAAAGTTTACTTTAAGTTCAAATAAACTTCACATGATACTTGACAATCAAAAGATCATTTATAATGAAGCCGATCTTGGATACAACCCTTTAAAGAAAAAAAAGTTCTAAAAAATATCTTTGTAAACTTATCATACAACAAGTTTTTAAATATAACTTGCTTTAAATGTGGTAGAATAGGACACAAATCTATTCATATTTTTCTAACAAATCTGAAAATTTCAATGTAAAGAAAATATGGGTTCCAAATGGAACCATTGTGACTAACCAAAAAGGATCCAAGAAAATTGGGTACCTAAAGTCAAAACTTGATTCTTGTGTATAGGTGTGTCTTGCATCCCAAGGAGCAAACCGGAGATGGTATCTTGATAGCGATGCTCAAGATACATGACTGGTGATGAATCCCAATTCATCACACTTGATGCTAAAAATGGAGGGATGGTCACCTTTGGAGACAATGGCAAAAGAAAAATCATCGGTATAGGTAACATTGGTATCACTCCCTCTAAGTATATTAAAATATTTTATTAGTAGATGGTTTAAAATATAATTTATTAAGCATCAGTCAATTTTGTGATAAAAGATACAAAGTCATTTTTGAATTTCAGTTTGCATTGTAACTAGTCCTATTAATGAAGGCATTAAATTTTTGGGCATAGACATGGTAATATTTATATGATAGATTTAAATGATCTTTCCAAAAAAATATGCAATGTCTAATAGCCTTGAATACCAAGATTAATGAGACTAGTTGCTTTTATTGTAGGCTTGCACATATTAGCATGCATTCACTCTCAAAACTTATTAAAAAGAAATTGGTTATCGACTTACCCAAATTGAATTTTAAAAGGATAGAATTTGTGATGCATGCCAAATGGATAAACAAACATGAGTCTCATTCAAATCTAAAAATATTATTTCAACTTCTAGGCCATTAGAACTATTGCACATGGATTTATTTGGACCCACTAGAACTACTAGTCTAGGTGGAAAACAATATAGTTTTGTGATTATTGATGATTGCTCTCGTTTTACATGGATCTTCTTCTTAGCACATAAGGATGAAACTTTTCATGTTTTTCAAAATTTTATTGAAAAGTCACAAATGAAAAAGATTTTTCAATTCAAAATATTCGAATGATCATGAACCGAATTTGAAAATAAGATTTTGAAAAGTTTTATGATGAAAAAGGTATTGACCATAATTTTTCAGTACCTAGACACCCCAACAAAATGAGATATAGAAAAAAAATAGAACTCTTGAAAAATAGCCCTACCATGCTATGTGAAAGCAACCTTCCAAGATATTTTTGGGCGGAAGCAAGTAACACGGCATGTTACATATTAAACGTGCTTTAATTAGATCAATTTTAAAGAAAACTCCTTATGAGCTTTGAAAGAAAGAAAATCAAATATTGTATATTTTTATATTTTTGATTGTCGATGTTTTATTTTTAATAATGATAAAGAAAGACTAGAAAAATTTGATGCAAAATCCGATGAAGTAATTTTTTTTGTTACTCCTCTTCTAGCAAAGCTTTTAGAGTTTTCAACAAAAGAACTTTAATAGTAGAGGAGTCAATACATGTTTTTTTGATGAAACTAACGATCTTCCTTCAAGGAAGAATAAAGGTATTGATGATGTAGATCCTCTTATAGAAGGGATGAAGGAGATCACTCTAAAAGACTCAACCATTCAAGATGATGAAAACATGAAGACAAACAGGATGAGGAAGGTGAAGAACAACAAGAACAACCTCTAGGTACAAATGATCTATCCAAAGAATGGAGGTATGATCACAATCACCCAAGGAACTAATCATTGGTGATCCTACACATGGTGTAAGAACTTGCTCTTCACTTAGAGATGCATTCAATCATTTGCTTTTGTCTCTCATCTTGAACCTAAAACCATAGTTGAAGCTGAAAAAGATTATAATTGGATAAATGCAATGCAAGAAGAACTTAATCAATTTGAAAGAAATAATGTATAACTTTAGTTTAAACCTAAAAATTATTCAATAATTGACACAAAATGGGTATATAGAAATAATTGGATGAACATGAAAATATGATAAGAAATAAAACGAGATTAGTTGTAAAAGGTTATAATTAAGAAGAAAGAATTGATTTTGATGAGATCTTTACATATGTTGCTAGATTAGAGCAATTAGACTTCTACTTGCATATGCTTGCTTTATGAATTTTAAGTTATTCCAAATGGATGTCAAAAGTACTTTTCTAAATAGATATATTACTGAAGAAGTTTATGTAGAACAACTTCTAGATTTTGAAAATCATACTTTTTTAATCATATTTTTAAATTAAACAAAGTATTATATAGTTTGAAACAAGCACTAGGGCTTGGTATGAAAGACTAAGCAAATTTCTGCTTAATAATGATTTTTCAAGAGAAATTAGACACAATCTTTTCATTAAAAAAAATTAAAATGATATATTAGTTATACAAATATATTTGATGATATTATTTTTGGATCTACTAATGAAACCTTTGTCAAGATTTTGCTAAGCTCATACAGGAGAGTTCGAGATGAGCATGATGGAAGAACTTATATTCTTCTTCGGACTCCAAATCAAACAAACAAAGAAAAAATCTCCATCACCCAAAACAAGTACATAAGAGAACTACTCAAAAGATTTGAATGGAAACTCCAAAGTAATTGGTACATCCATGAGCCCATCATGTAAGCTTGACAAGATGAAGGAGGTAAAAATGTAGACGTAAAATTTTATAGGCATGATTGATTTTCTATTTATTTAACTGCTAGTAGATCAGATATTATATTTAGTGTTTTCTTTGTGTTCGCTTTCAATCAAATCGAAAGAATCTCACTTGAATGCAGTTAAAAGAATTCTTAGATATTTAAATGGTACACAAACTCTAGGACTATAGTATTCTAAGGACTCATCAATTGACTTGATAAGATATTCAGATGCGATTTGCTGAATGTAGATTAGATAGAAAAAGTACTAGTAGAACTTGCCAATTTCTTGGAGTTAACTTAATCTCTTAGTTTGCAAGAAGCAAAACTCGATAGCACTATCTACGACCGAGGCGAATACATTGCAGCCGAAAGTTGTTGTGCTCAAATCTTGTGGATTAAGCAACAACTTGAAGACTTTGGCATCAAACGCAATGAAACTCCCATAAGATGTGATAACACCAATGCTATAAATCTAACTAAAAAAAAATTCAGCATTTAGATCAAAATATATTGAAATTAGGCATCATTTCATAAGAGAACATGTCCAAAATAAAGATATAATTCTTGATTATGTTTGTACTAAAAAATAATTGGCTGACATCTTTACCAAGCCTTAAGTGAAGATAGATATTGTGAAATTGGAGAGAACTAGGAATCCTTGATCCATCAGCTTAAGTATCTTCTGATTTTAAATTTTTAATGCCAAAAATTCATTGAACTAAATCTATTGAGCTAATTCTTATTTTTTTAAGAGTTCAAAAGCTCAAAACTATCATTCACATGATCAATATTTGGGTAAATATCCTTCTCTCAGAGTTTCAAATTTTTTCAAATTGTCCCATCATTTTTTGAATTTTTCTGTACCATGAGTGACCCCAAGGGTCGACCCTAGGGTAATCTTGCAATTTTGTCAAAATCCTTCGGGTGCTCTCTTCTTATTGAAAATTTTTCTTGAGCTGACTCAGCCCTTCGTCTTCTTCCTCCCACCGAATCAAAAGCTCTCCATCTCTTTTCCCTCAAACCAAAGATTTCTCTCAAATATCTCCTCCCTCCGATTTTTACTCCTCAAATCATCCGTTAAGAACCAACTTCTTCTCCTCTCCCTTCTCATTTGGGGCGGTTTGAGCTTGCCCTAGAATATCCCCTCTTCTCCAAACCAGTGATTTAACTCCTCAAATCTTTGCCTTTTTCTTCCAAATTTTTCCTCTCTGCCTCACATTTAGTCTCCTAAGCTCCTTTTAAGACTCTCTTGATCAATGGCTCCCAAAATGAAGCTACCGTAAAGAAGAAAATTCTTCGCGGGTTGGAAGAGAGTGTGTGCAGAAAGAGATTAGCAGTCGAGCCCTCTCCTACTCCAATCCCTACTCCAGGTCCTGCTTCAGCTTCCACTCAGTCCCCAATCAGCCCAAGCAAGGTACCTCTCTTTGACCAAAAAGTGGAATCCAAAAAAAATATTGATTTCAAGTTTTTTGAAAAAGAAGGATTCACTATTGGATCGAAGATTAAGAATCAAGGATGAAAATTTTACTGCTCTTTAAAAAAAATACTTATGTCGATCTATCAGAGAATTTTACTTAAATTTGAGCTATAGCAATGGAACAGTAAAATCTACAGTAAAAGGTTTGATGTTATTCTTGATCCAGTCACTTGGGACAGATACTGTATTTACCTTGTGAAGGCTATACCAATATGAGCTCCCTATTAAAGAAGAAGGAATTAATGTTATCTTAGGGAGAACTTATACTGGAAGTCTAAATAAATTGGAAGCAAAAATTTTTCTATTGAGATGAGGCTGTTACATCACTTGGTAACCAAATGTTTTCCCTAGGAGTGGTAGACAGACCTTCTATCTGGTAGGGAATTTGCATTATGTACCATGTGATCACACAGACCCCCCTGAATCTTCCGCATTGATGTTTGAGGCCATGAGAGAGACCCTGAACAGGTCCAAGGCTCACTTGCCTTTGGTATGAACTCACCTTAGTTTTAGAAGGTTCAAAATCAGTTTTGAGGGGAGGCAATTGCTAAACTATCTCATTTCGACACCATCAACCACCACACACTGCATTGCATGGATTTCTCTAAGATTGATGGCAATTGGACAAAGGTGTTGTGGAGAGAGCGGAGGATAAAGTAGAGGAAGAGGGACCATCTTCACTCTTCGTGATCAAAAGCATCTTCAGATATTCAGTTCATATCTGATCACGAGGCTGGTCCTTCAGAGTCTGTGAGGAGGCATACTTCAGTTCCACAGTCAGAGAACAGGGCACATCCTTCAGAGTTCAGGCTAGCAGATATCAGATTGAGATGATGTCCCAGTGTGTTGCCTCCATTCTATCTCAACAGTTTGTCACTTCAGTCTTTGCACAGAGATCGACATCCCAGGATGACTCAGACCAGACTCTGATCCCTCAATTTCTATTATTTTCAGATGCTCACTACTCAGTCGGTACGTATTGAGCAGCTTGAGGGATATATTTTGAAATTGACAAAGTATTAGATTTGCAGGGGCAAGTATTAGATTTAGCCCATCCCCAGCTACATGAGGATATACAGAGGTCTCAGACCTAATTGCAGAGGCGGCTAGACTTCGAGGAGTTTTAGAGAGTGGTTTTAACTTCTTGAAGAGAGAGATCAGGGGCTCCAGTGAGAATGCTTCTACTCAGTTTAGTGCCCTGATGTAGTCTGTATCGAGAGCTTTGGATCTTTTGGACACCATCAGACTTTCTCTTATAGCACAGTCCGTGGCTTCTTAGGCTCCAGATCCTCTCACCCTTCTACTCGTGTGGTATCTCTACCATGGTCGAGGCAGATGCGGTTGAGATCGTGCCCGTGGACTTGATCCTACATCTCCTCACCCTATCTATATTCTTCAGATTCTGATCCCTCTACTATGACATCTATTAGATCTAGATTAGTTTGTCTCCTATGTCTAGGATCTATCTTATGGGTCTTGTATTTGTTGGCTAATTAACTCTTGGATAGTTTCTATCCATGACTTTTGTATTTTGAATTGACTCATGTGTATTGGGACATCTTTTGTATTCAGTCACTTTTGAATATATATATATATATGTGTGTGTGTGCGCGCGCGCGCGCCTTTGACTTTCAATGAATGTCTATGAATGTGATCAAATTGAATTATTTTAATTATGAGATATGAAAAATAACTCATATTAGTACTGAGAAATACTATGAATTGCAATATCTTCTAGATGAGCAAGTTGATATATCCTTTATATTTGCTATGTTGAGGGGGAGTAGAGAAATAAGCAATCAAAGAAGAGGGCTAAAGAAGTAAAATATGGTATCAAAAGGGGGAGTAAAGAAAATATATCCTTTTTGTCATCTTTCTTTTCTTTTCTCTATCTTTAAATCTCTTAAGATCTTAATTGATGCTATCAAAAAGGGAAGTAAAGAAAATTTATCCTTTCAAGATCCTTAAAAGGAGTAGAGAGTCTTCATTGATACTGTCAAAAAGAAGAGTAGAGAATCAAAATCAAATTTGAACAATAAGCAATAAAGAAATAAACAATAAGTAATAAAGAAATTAGTAATAAGCAAAATTGTTAAGCAAATATGTCAAAGAATCAAAATCGTCAGCTCTTTTTTTATCTAATTTTCAAAGTAAATAAACTTATAAGCAAATTTCAAATTGATCTTCAAACTTCTTATGATGCATTTCGTTCAAATACTTGGCTATGATATTGAAGTGATGCATCTTCATAAATTTGAAATTCATGTTCAATGCTTTATATATGCTTTTGCTCTAGTATTTTGTCATCATCAAAAAGGAGAAGATTGTTGCTTCTTAAATTGATTTTGATGATTACAAAATATTTGAAGGGGGTTACTAATTATTTTAGCTTGGAAAAAAATTTATTATATTTTAGAGGCAAAATCGTAATTTTATCAAGTTCTGATTTGAAAGCATCAAGAGCAAGAACACAAGATTTGTAATCTATTGGAGGCAATTTTAATATTTTTGAATATATATTTAAAAAAAAAATTATATTTATATATTTGAGTCGACCCCATGAGTTGACTCATGGCAAAAGGAGCTGAACGGCACGCTGAATACTTTGGCTGGCACACTCTATGAGTCGACCCTATGAGTCGACTTCTGCTGCTGTGTAGGCAAAATTATAAAACAGTCATTTTTTTTCTGTACCATAAAGTCGACCCCATGAGTCGACTCATGAGCATGAGTCGATCCTATGAGTCGACCCCTGTGATGAAAAAATTCTGTAAGGACTAATTTTCAGCTCATTTTGACGATTTAATGCCCATTTAATGTACTCCAACGGCTCTATTTCAGCCCAGATTACTCTCCACCATTATTTGAAGTTATAAAAGGCACTTAAAGGAGGAAATCAAAAGATTTTGAAAAGGTTCTTCAAGTAGTCATTTCAACCCTAAGTAAGAGCCCTCTTAAAAGTTCAAGAAGCTGTTATTTGAAGTTCACCAACCTCTCAAGAGCTCATTCAAGTCTTCAACCACTTGAAAAAATCAGAAGAGCTTCGTTCTTATTGTGTAAAGTGTATTTAAAGCTTTATTTGCTCATTAAAGGAGCTACATCTGTATTTCTGTGTGATTAACTGCTATACTCTATTTTGAGTTGATATTTTATTTTAGAAGGGTTCAAAATGTGAAAGATTGATCAAACTTTGAATCAGATTGTATTAGATTGGCTTGTATCCAAAAAATAAGTTTCTAGCTTGGAATAGCTAGAGTCGGAGGTTCCGACGTTGTATTTGGGTTGAATACGGTTTAGTAAATTTGAATTCTCAAGTAGAAGCTTGGGAGTGACGTAGATGCAAGATTATCACGAACCACTATAAATCTTCTTGTTTGTGTTGTACTTACTTGTTCTCCTTTTAAATTTTTTATCTTCTTATTCTTGCATCCAGCTTCTACACCTTGCATAAATTTTATTTTCATATTTATCCTGCTTATTGTTATAAAATTCTCATAGTTGTAAATTAACTTTAAATTTTTAGAAACCCAATTCACCCCCCCCTCTTGGGTTGCATAGCTGGGCAATATGCATCAGGTCTAACTTTGGGACCTCCTCAGCAGGTGCACCTTGTGATCGTTGAAGCCGTATATGAAACGATCAAGAATACCTCCATAATTTTTTTCTAAAAATTGATCAAAGTCTTGTACTCCTCGATGCAGGAGATTTTGATGTCATCGAAAATATGGACTGGCGTCTTGCTAGGAGAAAACTGAGCCCGGCCAGAAAAAAGGGGAGCCTAGGCAATGGCTCAAACAGCTGTGAAAAGGGGATAGGAACAGGAGGCTAAGGAGTCCTTTGCCTTTTAGAGGATGACTCGCTACTCTCGAAGCAAATTCTCTTCTTCACTGCCTCCTTGATTGCACAAAGGGAGGGCTTCACTGATGGCTCCAATCCTCCACATGGGTAAGATTAATTTTTTTCATCATCTATTACAAAAACTCTGGATGGATGAATAGTCTATTCATAGAGAACACAGATGACATAGATCCGATCAATGAATCACCAGATTTTGCCATATATAAAATAATTTATTGGGAGCCGTGCCCCTTGCTTGCGACCCTTCGTCGACCCTTTTGTAGATTTAATTATGTCTAGAGAATCCGCGAGGGATGATTCATTGCTTTAAAATTCATCCACAATTGACTCTTCGAATCTCTCATTGGAAAGTCATAATTTCGTGATCCCTCGAGCTCCATTCCTTCATAATTTTTTTATATTTTATGTGACATCATATATAATCTAATGACTTCTGATTTAATTTTTATGACATCCTGCATGTTCATATGATTTTTATTTACTTTTTTATGACATCTTGGAATCTTATATGATGGCCTGATGAAAAAGTCATGAAACATTTGTGGAATCACAAAATAGTATCGGATGTCAAAAAATAGCGGAGGAAGTCATAAAACAGCATAGTCATAAATATTAAAGAAAGTTATAAAATAGTGTAGGATATTCTAAAGCACTGTCGAAAGTCAGAAAATAGATGAGAAAGTCATAAAATAATTTCAAAAGTCATAAAAAAGTGCATGGAGATATGAAACACTGGTGGAAATCATGAAATAGTATCGAAAGTTACAAAACAGTGTCAGAAATTATGAAAAAGTGTCTAAAGTTATTAAACATCATCGAAAGTCATAAAACAGTATCAGATGTCAAAAAAAATTATAGAAAGTCATGAAATAGTACAAAAAGTCATAAAATAAAATAGAAAGTCATGAAACAGTGCAGAAAATTATAAAAGATGATGGTGCATCTAAGTTTCGATTTTCTTCATGGTGAAAGAAAGAAAAGAGACTTTTCATCAGGCGAAAAGTAGAGTTGGCCTCTATTGTTTTTTTTTTCTCTTCATTTGTTTGTTTATATGATGGCCACTGTTATTTCTCTTTTTCTTTTTATTTGTATAATCATCAATCGCTATGATCCATTTTTTATAATTATTATAAATAAAATCTTTATTTTGGAATTGAATTTTCTTATTTTGTGTATAGAAATGTTTATGTCATGAAACAATGCCAAAATTCATGAAATAATACAAGAAGTCATGACATAGTGTAGAAAGTTATAAAACAGAATAAAAAATCATGCAACAATGTCGAAATCATAAGATATTGCAGAAAGTCATAAAATATTGTCGAAAGTTATGAAATAGCATCGAAGTCAAGAAATAGTAAATGAAGTCATAAAATAATGCTTGATGTCATGAAACAATAGAAAGAGTAGAAGAAGTTATAAAATAGTACAGGATGTCATGAAATAGTATAAAAAATTATAAATAGTATAGTCATAAAATAGTGAAGAAAGTTATAAAATAGTGTAGGTACCCTAAAATATTATCGGAAGTCATAAAATAATGTAGGAAGATATCAAAATTGTTGGAAGTCATAAAATGGTAAAGGAAGTTGTAAAATAATACAGGGGGTGATAAAAAGGTATAGAAAGTCATAAAATAGTATCGAAATTCATAAAACAAGATCATGAAATAGTATCCAATATCTCCTAAAAATTATTTTCGATAGGGTTTACTCACCTAAAATGGATGCCATAATTTCGACCTACGGTCAATATTGATAGTACGTCGCCTCGAAGATTGAGAGAGAGGAGGCAAAACGCACAATCGCCCCACTCACACCTGAATTAAGTGCGTGTTGGCTTTGACGGTGCCCGCGACCAACCCCTATTTCACATATGTCGTTGATTAATAGTGATAGTTATGGAGCACTAATCTAGCTCCTCTTTTATAGGATGAGACCCCCCCACACCTTCATCTCAGAGTGGAGGAAAAAATCTTCTTGCGCGCTACGGTGCGATGGGACGGCTCCTTTTGCCGTAGGCTCTTCACGAGCAGAGGAGCCCATCTTTTTTGTTGGGGCTATCGTTTATCGTCCGAAGAAATGGAGTCATCTTGTAGATTCCAGCTTGGCTTGGAAAGTATTGAAAATGATCATCTCACTTGTGGAAAGTACATGATACCGCATCTTTCTCCTACTCAATGTTCTCTTCAGATATGGGGAATGTGGAGTCCGGGAGTTTGAGACCTCTATCACGAGTGGAGAGGAGGTCGCCAGTGTAGGCACTTTCGCTGCGAAGAAGGTGATAGTGCACCAAAGTTTCAATTTTTTTCTTGACAAAAGAAAGACAAGGGGATTTTCATCAGGCAGGACGTAGAGTCAGCCTCTGTTGTTTTCTTCTCTTTGTTTGTTTTTTCATATTTTCAAAATATATAGGACTTGACACCAGACACTGACCTTCTGACAAACATGAAGGTTAGATATTTACTCCGTGCCAACCTAATGTTGCATGCCAAATCAAATCCGTGCCGAATCGGGTGGAAAGTAGGATTGGCCTCTGTTGTTTCTCTTTCTCTTTGTTTGTTTGTATGATGGCCAATATTGTTTCTCTTTCTCTTTTTGTTTGTATTATTGGCAATCAATCCATTCTCTGTAAATATGATAAATAAAATATTTATTTTAGAATTGAATTTTCTTACTTGTGAATGAAAATTTTTATGTCATGAAATGATGCCGAAATTTATGAAACAATGCAGGAAGTCATCAAATAGTGCAGAAAGTCATAAAATAGAATAGAAGATTATGAAACAATGTAAGATGTCATAATGCAGTGTTGGATGTTCTAAGCATTGTTGGAAGTCATAAAATAGTAGAGGATGTCGTAAAACGATTTTGAAAGTTATGAAAAAGATGCATGAATTCATGAAATAATGCTGGAGGTCATAAAATAGTTCCAAAAGTCGTGAAATAGTGTCGGATGTCATAAAATCATATAAAATGATAAAATAAAATAAAAAATCATAAATAATGGTGAAAGTCATAAAATAATATCATGCAGCATAAAGAGCTACTTGATGCCATTTTATGGCTTTCAGATACATTTTATGGCTTCATGATGCGCTATATGACTTTCTGAATAATATAATATAAGCTATATATTTTATGACTTTGTTAAATAATAGAGAAATTATAAAATAATGTCGAAAGTAATAAAATATCGTTGGAAGTCATAAAACAGCTCGAAAGTCATGAACCATTCTAGGTAGTCATGAAATATTACTGGAATTCATAAAATAGTTTTGAAAGTCAAAAAATAGTGTCAGAAGTCAAAAAACATGCTTTCTACTATTTTTTATGACATCCGTCAGTTTTTTATCTCTTCCAGTACTGTTTTGTGACCTCCGATGTTTGATGACTTTCATAAATATTTTATAACTTCTCGTGCAGTTTAATATCTTCCAAAAATATTTCATGACATCATTCACTATTTTATGACTTCTTACTATTTTTTTATGACTTTCTCTAATTTTTTATATCTTTCAGCTCTGTTTTATGACTTTCGATACTGTTTCATAACTTCCTCCATTACTTTTGACATTGTTTGATGACTTTGAAAAATATTTGATGACTTTCGATGCTTTTTAATATCTCTCAAAAATATTTTATGACTTCTTCATTGCTTCCGATGCTGTTTAATGACTTCCGACAATGTTCGATAACTTTCGACAAACTTGTATGACTTTTGAAAAATATGTATGACTTCTAAAACTATTTTATGACTTCTGCACTATTTTATAACTTCCGTCAATGTTTTACAACTTACTATTATTTTTTATATCTTACGTCAATTTTTTTCACCAATGTGTCAAGATGCTTCGTACCAATTAACTCAACTACCTCGGGCATCGATCAGACCCGCCAATAACCATCTTTTTAGTAGGGTTAAGATGATTATTTTATCCTGAGGCAGTAAAAAAAGAAGTGGAAGAAATTGAAAACCCCATTTCATCTCCCGCCAAACACTTCACTCCATCGCTTGCTCTCCCTTCATTCCCTTCTCTCTCTTTCTAGCAATTCCTCTCCTGTGCCATTGTTTCTCCTTTTCTATTCGATGGCGACTAAAAAGTACATGATCAGAAGACATCTAAAACAAAAAGGCCAAGTTAAGCAGCAGATGGAGGAAGAAACAATGCAATGGTTCCTTATGGAAGTCAGGATGCCCCTTCTTCTTCTGACGAAATAGGAGGGTTAAGTCTGAGCCAAAAAGATAACGGATCTGCTCACTTTTACCCCTTCCATTAATCGTGTATGATTTCATACTTCATTATTTTTGTTGCAGTGAAATTTTTAGGGGTCCCCACTGTTTTGAGAGGCAGGACCCCTCAAATCTTTAAAAACACATGCAAACCCTCAGTATACATGCACAATATTCAAAAAATAAGATTTTTTGCTACTCATGTGGAGCTTATCTGGCAGACCCATTTAGAACCTTCATCGATGTGGAGCCATTTATAGTTGATGGGGCACTCCTTACTGATATCATAAAATGTTATAAGGGCGGCGATAAATTTTATTTTTCAAAAAAGATAATTAATTTCAATGTGAAAGAAGTGGCACTTGTTATCGACCTTTCCTCTCATGGAAAGAAGGTTGCAGCCTCCAAAGTTCTGAAGGGGAGACTTTTAGATAGATTCGGGACCAACATAGATCTCCAGCATAAAGAGATTGAGAGATATATTGGTCTTTTGAAGAATTTCAAAAATAAGAGGATATCGAGGATACTGTGAGGTTTTGGATAGCCTATATATTTGCGATGTTCTTGTTTTCAAGGCCAAATGGCACATGTCTAAGATTCCTTATCTTCTACCTGGATGACCTTTTGCAGTTGGAAGCTTTGACCTGGTCTAATGCCATCAAGACCTTCATCCTCCAGAGCTCCAAAAGATTGTTGAATGTTTAAAGTCAGAGGAGCCATGTCAGGCAAAAAGGATCAACAAGAGTCGAAGATAGCCTTACCTCTTTGGCTGTTCAGTTGTCCTAATGGTAATGATAATCCAAAAAAGAATCATCATGTTCTACATTTGTTATTTGTCGTTCATTACATATTTGATTATTTTTTTTGTCTACAGGTATGGTTCCTCAAACATACCAACCTTCGAGTCCCAGTAGATGCTTCAACATTATCAAGGCTATGCCGTTCGCATTCATGTAGAAAGAGGATCCATGATAGTCTTTTTGACACGATCCAGCACGAGGAGGTAAGGGGGAGCAATAGTGATTACAGAAAGTCATATCGCTTTCACAAGATGTTATAATGTGCTTTCAAAATTTTATAAAATAGTTATATAATTCATTGTTTCTTATGTGCTACTTGTAATTAGATTTTAGATTGTATTACACCGACGCCATAGGAACACTGGCTCCTTCATCCGACTAAAGAGACATCTATGGAAGGTTCATCTATGCTATTTTACTGTATAAGATTTGTATAGTTAAGAAAAAAGATCAAAGAGCTTAGAAAAAAGGCTCCTCATTCAGGAGAAATTTTTTGGAGCTTTACTTGAAAAGAAAATCAAGCACAATGTATATGTTAGAGGAAAGAGGAGATACATGGAGGAGGAAGAATCAGAAGAGGAGAAAGTGCATGTGGAAGCACTTGTTGAATTTATAGAGGAGGATAGGAAGAAGAGGGAAGCGAAGAAGAGGAAGATTTTGGCAGAGGAGATGAGGAGGAAGGAAGAGGATGGTAGAAGGAAGAGAAAGGAAGCATATGAAAAAAAGAAGCTTCAACAGAAGAATAAGGAGGAGGAGAATAGGAAAAGGATGAAAGAAGAGGAGACTAAGAAGAAGGTAGAGGAGGCGGAGAGGAAGAAGGATAAGGAGGAGAAGAAAGATCAGGAGCAGGAGGAGGAAGAGATGAAGATGATAGAAGATGAGAACGAGAAGAATGATCAGGAGGAGGAGGAAAAAAGAGGAAGAGGAGAATGAGAAGGAAGAGAAGGAGAGGAAGAAGAATGAGGAGAAGAATAAGAAGGAAAGGAGGAGAAGAAGGAGAAGGAAGAGGAGGAGAGCAAGGAGAAGGAGGTGGAGGAGAAGTAGAAGGAAGCAGAGGAGAGGAAGAAAAAGGAGTAGGAGAAGAAGAAGGAAGAGGAGGGGAAGAAGAAGAATGAAGAGGAGGAGAGGAAGAAGAACAAGGAGAAGAAGAAGAAGGGGAGGAGAGGAAGAAAAAGGAGCAGGAGAGGAAGAAGGAAGAGGAGGAGAAGAAGAAGATAAAAGTCGAGAGAGAGGAGGAGGATAAGAAGGAGGATAGGAAGGAGAAAAAGAAGAAAAAGGAGAAGAACAAGAAGGAGGTGGAGGAGAAGAAAAAGAAGACAGAGCAAAAGGATGGGGGCAAGTAGAAGAGAGTCTCATTTTCATTTGAAAAGATTGTTAAAAAGGAACATAGAACTCGTAAGGCCTCATACCTGATAGAAAATCTATCATTTTTGACTGGCCAAGCTACAAAGAAGAAGCCCAGGACTGTCCCTACTCGAAAAGAAAAGATAGTAGTAGTAATCAAGGAAGAATTTGTGCCTATCAACCCAGTGACACAGCAATTCATCATTGTGGATCGCAAATATCATGGTAAAAGACTTTTATCGGAAGAAGATGATTCCTTCATCAATGATTTCATGGATGAAAGGGTGACTTCGTAAGTGTTTTATGATATCATTGACTATTTCATGACATCCGACATTGGTTTATGACTTTGTGTTCCATTTCATGACTTCCTCCATAATTTTTTCTACTGATTTATGACATCCAGCAAAGTTTCTTAACCTTTTTCATGACATCCTAGACTATTTTATGATTTCCTTCAATGTTTCATGATATTCTTCAATGTTTTATGACTTCCAGCATTACTTTTTGTGTGCTGTCATATTTTATATCATGACATCCTGCCATATTTTATGACTTTCAAAAATTTTTCATGACTTCCATCGCTGTGCTATGACCTCCAGTAATTGTTTATGACTTCTAGTACTATTGTATGACTATCTCACTATTTTATGAATCTGAAATTGCAGCGATATTGTTTACATCAATGGTTGTGGAGGGAGCATTACAAGATCTCACCTCTATGATTTGTTGTTCGAAAAAATGATCATTGATGATGTAAGTAATTCAAATTTTCATGTTGTTCGTAACCCCTTCAACAATTTTTCTATCTTTTTTATTGACCAAAAAATTTTTCTTAGATCATTGATGCTGGATAGGATTTCATAGTAAAGAAATGGAAGGAACGATTAGAGCTGTATCACAAATGCATTGTTGCGCGGGTTATGACAGCCGGTATGTGCATAACATCCAAATCACCTATTCATGAGCTTGCTGGCTCGATGAGTAAAATGATTTTCGATATAGTTAGTGATAAAAAGATTGATTTTAGATTCTTTTTCAGCATCATCAACAGTGAAAATATGCACCGGCACTTGCTAGTTCTTGACATGTAGCAGAAGGAGTTCATCCATCTAGATTCTCTAAAGTGAAATCTCAAGCACAAAGCCAGTGCCAAAAAGTGGCAACAGATTCTTGATGCCATAATGCACATTTACTGTGACAATGTGGAAGTTACAAATTAAAAAATTTAGATGATGATGCCTGCCCATCCCATCCTATCAAATTTCTGGATTGTGGTCCGTATTGTCTCAAGAATATGGATTATCTCACTCGAAAGGACAGGCTAGAGCAATGGGATTTCATGCAAGAAGATATTTTTTGGTATCATGGGGAGCAAGGAGCCACGATATTAAGGGATGGGCTCATCCAAAAACTTCAAAATTAGTTCATGATATTCTAAAATTATAATTATTTTTTATTTGATGATATATACATTGATATTTCAAAATTATAATTCCTCAAAACTCCTATGATATAGCTGATCAAATGTTCATAATTTATTAGTGTTAACGAGCTACAATAGTATATTATTGTATGTGTTTTTATAATTGAGCTCAGTGCGCAACATTTAATTATCTACTGTCAATTGGTATTTAGTGCAGGATATTATAAAATAATATAGAAAGTCATAAAACAGGCATGATATTATAACACGATGTTGGAAGTCATTAGTGCAGGAAGTCATTAAACATTGTCGAAAATCATCAAATAACCTTTGGATGTCATGAAAATTTTAGATAGTCATAAAATAGCACCGAAAGTCACGACCAGATATAAAACAGTATAAGAAATCATGAAGCAATGCTGCAAGTCATAAAACAGTATCGAAGTTATGGCAGTCATAAAGCAGTGTAAGATATCCTGAGCAATGAAGGAAGTCATGAACAAGCACCGAAAGTCATGAAATAATGCAGGATATCATGAGATATTGTAAGAAGTTATAAAAAAGTATAGGAAGTCATGAAGCACTGTAGAAAGTCATGAAATATTGAAGAAAATCATGAAATATTGTCGGAAGTCATTAAAAAATGCTAGAAGTCATGAAGCAATACTAGAAGTCATATAACAGAGGAGGAAGTTATCAAACAATGCAAGATGTCATAAAAAATTGAAAAAAATTATAAAATAATATAAAAAGTCATAAAATAGTATCAAAAGTATTAAAAAGTATAGGAAGTTATGAAATATTCTAGATAGTCATAAAATATTATAGAAATTTATAAAATAGTGTTGGAAGTCATAAAATAGCGTCGAAATTCATGAAATATTTTGGATAGTCATGAAATATTGTGGAAGTCATAAAAAAGTGTAAAATATCATGAAACTATAGAAAAAATTATAAAATAATGCAGTAAGTCATAAAATAGTGATTGGCAGTTATAAAACATTACAGAAAGTTATATTATTCTTTGTGTTTTATATTTTTGTTATGCGGATGTCATAAAAAAAATTATCATTTTGAAGTTGTCATCTGAAATGATCCTGAATTTAGAATGCTTCACTAGTTGGTTCTGCTTCGTTAGATTCACTATTTTATTTTATTCAGAGTTTGGAAAGATTGTTGTTATTATGGTGTTTGAAAAGTTTACATTGATCAAATAGTCATGTTTGGTGCTCATCCTACCAATCAGGAAGTCATGAAGTAGTGTCCGAAGTCATAAAACAGTCCATGATATCATAAAACAGTACAAGATGTCATGAAAAATTATCGAAAGTCATAAAATCGTGTAGAAAGTCATGAAGTGCTGCAGGAAGTGAAGAAAATTATGAAACATTGTCAGAAGTTATAAAACAGCGCGAGAAGTCATGTGATAATGTTGAAAGTCATAAAATAGTAAGAAAGTCATAAAGCAATGCAAGATGTCATAAAACAGTGCAGGATACATGCAAAAATGGAGAAATTGATAAAATAGAGCCAAAAGTCATAAAACTATGTCGGAAAGTCATAAAATAGTGCATAATTTTATGAAATATCATCAAAATCATTAAATAGTGCTGGAAGTCATAAAATAGTATAGGATATCATGAAATACTGGAGGTTGTCATGAAATAGTGTAGGAAGTCATGAAACGATGAAAAAAATTGAATAAGAAGATCTACATCCAAAAATAATTTAATTATACTCATTCTCCTGTGTTAGTTGGCTTCATATATAAGCATCGAACGCATCCAAGTATGGATCAGAAGACGATGGGTGGGAAGCACCAAATTGCTGGACTACATCCGTTACTGTAGGGGAGTATTTTTTGTACTTCAGCAGGCCTTTATCTTGTCCTTCAGCAGATGGATCAGTGATTTCTCCTTCATGCCTCTCTTTATTTTCTTTAACTTCTTCTCGACTCCGCTCTTTAGTCTCTTCTTTCTTGGCAGCCTCTTTGTGGCGATATTCTCAGGATCTTAATATGATGATCTATAGTTCCCCGCGCCGAACAATTAGCGTCTATTATCCTTTTGAATAATGAAGTTAGATCAGCCATCATCAAGTTAAATGTATCTTTGGACATCGACGTAATCTCCACAAACTTCATCAATCGATGACTTATGACAGTATATCTGTAAGAATACAATCAATTTGATACGGATAGTACATCGTAATTGAGAGATATGAGACTTACCTAAACTTTCTAGTGCTCTTATCACAAAATTGAGTATCACAATCGAAATCATCGAATCGGTATTTTATGTCTTTGCACCATCTTCTTAAGAAGTATTTATCCAAAATGCGGAATACTTTTCTTTGATGTAGGACCAATAAGATGTGTTTGCACAAGTATCCCCTAAACTAAAATGATCGACACTCGCAGTTGACTTGATCCAACTTGCTGTTGCATGAAACAATATAGTTTTGACAATCTGCTTCTCATTTCCATTAACTTCATTTCTCTCAAATGACTTAACGAGTATACAGTGCGGTTTCATCTTCTTCAATTAATTTAGCATTCGACGCAGCCATCTCAAGGACATCATTCTGAAACTTTTTAAAAATATGCCTATGTGTAAGACTGTAGCTTGTCTCTTAAAGGGGGAGGATGTCTTCAGGAAAGCATTAGTTTGTAGAGACTTATTATCCTACTCGTTTTTCACTTCGTATCTTCTCTCTAATGCATCCTCATACTTATCGATGAATTTTTTTAAGATAGTTTTTGAGTTACATACCCATTGAAGAAGTGATTAATGCTCTCACTCTCTGAGAGGATGACATTCCTGTAAATGATATCAGAATGAACGAATAGAGTATATGATAGTTAGATGCAATTGTAGAGACTAAAATGGAGGATATTAATTTTTTAGGGATTAAAATCTATAATTTGGAATATGACACATCTGTAAAAAATGTATCCTTATGGTATACTAGAACCCACTTATCCGATATTTGTAAAGATCATGCAACCAACTACAGCCTTATATTCTTCATAATTATCCATGAGTTGTGCCAATTTTTCTTCGAAAGCATGTATCGTCACAATGTCATATACGGTCTCATCGAACTCAACCATAAATTTGGGATGAGCTGGCATATGTGATATATTTTCTCAAGGATCTTCTTCAAAATGTCCAAAGACAAAATTGATGACATGCATTCGAAAAAACAACCCTAATCGCGGCTTTGATTGCCTTATCTTGATCTGTGATAATGGCATTAGGTCCTCGACCTCCATTTGCATCCAGTCATGACTTAAACATCCATTTAAAAGTCTCGATCATCTCATTTGATAGCAACGCACATCCAAGCAAGGTGGACTATCTATGGTGGTTAACTCCAACAAATGGATGAAATAGCATTTGCTATGTGTTTGTGAGATACGTGGAGTCAAATGTCAGTACATCCTCGAAGTAATTGCAGGCCATTCTTGACCTTGGATGGACCTAGAACATAGTCTTAAGTTATCCACTGGCATTCAATTCTATCGTGTAGAAAAAATTTATATTTTTAGCTTGCATTTCTGTGAAATACACTATCACTGACTATGCGTCTCCCTCCTTCAGTTGACTTTGACGTTCTCGATAAATTAAATTATGTGCATCCTTCTGTGTGAATTTCATTATCTTCTACCACCTTTCTTTCTTGCAATGGCAGAGTATATCTGAGTTGTAAGTATTTTCACGGCATGCATATTGCAAATCTCAGTCTTTTCAGATATACTGATCTTCCTGTGAGATCTTGATAAGCGATGGTAGATATAGAGAGCACATGATTATGCTCTAGAACAACAGCATAAAATTTTCACTTACCAGTCATAGAATTAAGTTTGGTCTTTATTGAGGCCTTGTAGTCAATTTTGCCAATATCCCTAAGATTCATGGAATTAAAACTTTTGCTAATTTTTCTTCCTTCCAGCATGCTAGATGCTTGAAACATAATTTTTTTTTCTCGTTTGACCTACTACACACGTTGTGATTCTAAAATCGAGTCTTCTTGTATCACCATTATAAAAATTATATACTTCGACTGCTGAATCGAACTCCATTCCAATATGGGGGTCAACATCATCTAAATTTTGTATGCAGTATAATAGAAGAAGGTGGATTATCAAGACAACCACCTTCAGCAGTATCAGCGACTTTATCATTTGCATCAGGCTCTACAGAAGATATACACAAAGGGAGTTGTCAGACTATGCAAATGAAATACATGTCAAAAAAATAGTGGAGGAAGTCATAAAATACTGTAGGAAGACATCAAACATTGCTGAATGTTATAAAACAGTGCAAAAAATCATAAAACAATACAGAAGTGATAAAATAATACAAAAATTCATAAGTATCAGATGAAGTTATAAAATAGTATAGAATGTCATAAAACAATGAAATCACAAAATAGAATAAAAAGCCTTAAAACAATATCGAAAGTTATAAAATAATGCAGAGAGACATTATCAAATATCATAAAAGAGCAAAGGAAGTCATAAAACAAAACAAAAAGTCATAAAAGAATGCCATAAGTTATGATACAGCATCAGAAGTCGTAAAATATTGACAGAGTTCATGAAATGATGAATCAACTGAGAAACAGTGTTGGAAGTTATAAATTAGTGGAGGAAGTCATAAAATAGTGGTGTCGGATGTCATAAAACAATACTGAAATTGATAAAATAATAAAAAAATTGATAAAATAGTGTCGAAAGTTATGAAATAGTGCCGAAAGTCATGAAATATTGACGAAAATAAAAAGTGATAGATGTCAAAAAATAGAGGAGAAAGTCATAAAATTAATGTAAGAAGACATCAAACGTTGTTAGAAGTCATAAAAAGTGTGGAAAGTCGTAACACAGAATGAAAAGTAATAAAATAGTGCAGAAAGTCATAAATATGAGAAGAAGTCATAAAAAGTAGAGAAAGTTATAAAACAATACACGATGTCAGAAAATAGTAAAGAAATTGATAAATCGATGTTGAAAGTCATAAAATAGTATAGAGTCTCATGAAACAATATCGAATATTGTGAAACAGTGAAAAAACTCATAAAGTAAAACTGAAAGTCATGAAACAATGTCGGATGTCATAAAACAATGCAGAGAGTCACAAAACAGTGCTGGATGTCATAAAATGGAAAAAAAAGTGATAAAACAAAGTAAGAAGTCATGAAACAATATCGAAAATTAATGAATACAAAAAATCATTAAACAGTGCAGGATATTATGAAACAGTGGCGAATTCATAAAGGAGCGTCGGAAATCAAAAAATAGTTGAGGAAGTCCTAAAACAGCACCAAAAATCATGAAACAACACCGACAGCCATGAAATATTGACAGAATATCTTGCAACTGTAGTAAGTCATAATCCGCACCCAAGATGTCATGAAGTAAAGAAAGTACGGGATGTCATTCTCCTACCAAAAAAAAGAGACTTGTATGGATTCTAAGATGTCAAAGAACGATCATGGAAAGTCATAATCGGCTTAGAGGATGCCACAATCAACTGTATGACTATTTTTAGCTCTAGGATGTCATATTCGATTTGTGGGATATCATAATCGGGGGGCGTGATTGCATATTTATCTGAAAAGATGCCTTCAAGAACTATTTCGACACTAGGATCGAAGGTCAAAATCGAAGACAAAACTCGACGTGGAACCTAGCCAAGGCAATGACTTCATCTAACTATCCATGGAGACGCTGTGATAAATAAATTACTGAAAAAAAGGGAGGCTACAGTGATTGGAGTTTAAAATCAAAGATAAAAGTCAACGTGGAACCTAACCAAGGCATTAACTTCATCTAACTAGCCATGAAGATGCTGTGATAAATAAATAATTTTTAAAAAAAATGATCGGCAATGATGTTTTTACTTTCTGATTGATCCGACATGTTGCTATCGAGCAATTTTAAGAAAAAGATACTGTCCAAAATCTTCTATCACGTGAAACAATCGGAGCAAGATCGACCTGGGATGCCTTGGAGCTCAGGAAGGAAGGAGAGCGACTCCGAGGGTGGAGAGAGAGCGGCAGTGTTTGAAATGGCAAAGCGAGAGGCATGAAAAGCCAAAAAAATTGCTCTCGATGGAGGAAAAGGATATTTCATTTAAAAAAATTTGAAAAAACGGATTGTGATGGGTATTTAATGAACATCACGATCAGTGGGATGGGCGCCTCCATTTTTTTGGTATGAAATGAGATACTATCCCATCTTCTACGTAGATACCATATGGTCCAATCATAGCATCCGATGCACTCTACATCCAATTTATTATATTGGAGGTGGTGTACAAAGAATTACTCATCCTGCAATAGAAGTGGAGGGATGGAACGTAGGCTTGGAACTGGCCCTTCAAGATTAAGCTAGATCTGGGCAAAGCTTGGTGTTGGTGTTTGGGCAGGCCCGGGTCCAGGCGTAGGCATCAGGCTAAACTTTTAGTGCAGAGCCCGGTCTGCCCGGTGCCTGTTCAGCTCTAATTCCAAATCCATGTGATGTCAGGACTTCAAGCCAAATCTACCGTACAGTCCCCATTCATTAACAGCCGTCTCTGCGTTTAAGTGGGTGCTCCATCCATTCAAAAAAAAAAAAAAAAGGAAAAAAGGAAAAGGAAAAGTTGGCGCCTCCATCGAGTTCATACTCTCCGATCAGCTATCACTGGCAAACCGGCAAAAACCCGAACAACATCCTACTGCACACGCTTGCTCCAGCATACTCAGCCACGCGTCACAGTTCTAACCGCAGTCCACCTCCACCAACCCTTGCCATCCCGATACCAAACACCAGATCCTAGATTCCCACCATCTCAGTGGTTGCCCGCTGGATGCAGTATATGTGTCGGTGGTCCATTTGTGCTCACTCTGCTGTTTCGTGTTCTTGCTAACTCAACCCATCACATAAAAGCTAATTTTCTATCAGCTATGTGCCACATAACAGCAAACCAATACCCAGAGTACAAGTCTTGGACTTGTATTCACGTGGGACCCTCTCTGTCCGACGCGTCAGAGCTAAGACGGCAAGATTTTTTTTTTAATTTTTTTTAATTTTTTTTCTGTTCACGAGGTAAACATGGGATCCGTTCCTTCGTGGCGCAAAACCCCTCCTCCCTCCCCTACTTATTTTCCCGTCCCTCCTTCGCCCTCCCTTGTCTTCTCCCCGCCCCCTCGACAGCCATGCAGACCATTCGCGTCCCGTCCACGGACGGCCTCCGCCTCTCCCCCTCGTTTCCGCCTTCCTCTGCCGCCGCCGATCTTCCCCGGCGCGGCCTCCTCCTCCGCCGATCCGTCCTGCGGCCCGCCGTCCGCGCCTCCGTCGAGGCGGCGGCGCCCCGGAGGGAGATAGATCCAAGGAAGCGGGTGGTGATAACGGGGATGGGGCTGGTGTCGGTGTTCGGGAACGACGTCGATGTTTACTACCAGAAGCTGCTGGAAGGGGAGAGTGGGATCGGGCCAATCGACCGGTTCGACGCCTCCAAGTTGCCGACGAGGTTCGCCGGCCAGATCAGGGGGTTCTCGTCGGAGGGGTACATCGACGGGAAGAATGGCCGCCGGCTCGATGACTGCCTGCGGTACTGTCTCGTCAGTGGCAAGAGAGCGCTGGGCTAGGCGTTGGGAGCAAGGCCCTCGGCAAGGTATCACATCCGTCATGTCTGATTGCAGTCCGTTGGAATCATCCAGTCATACACACAGGAATTAGGGGTGCAACCGAGCCAAGTAGCTAGGGCTCAAGCTCGACTTGATTCCAAATATTGGATCCAAAATTTAACCTGTGATCAATCTTATCTTAATATTTTAAATTCAAACTCAACTTGATAGGAAAAAAAAAATCGAAACCAACTCAACTTGACTCACTAATATGTTAGTGATTTTTTTCCCCACCTTACTCTCAATTAGTACTTAATGTTGCTCAATATATTTAGACGAATGCTTTATCAGTCAGCAATCTCAAAATTTATGCAGTACAAAGTTGAAGATGACACATTAAGTGAAGGCTTGCACTTGTGCGAGAAATGCATGAGTAGCCAGCCTTTTATCCAAAACAAGGAAGATGAATTCTTATATTAAATGCCTCTCAAATACATATGCAAAAAGTGGATAGATGTTTATTATGAATGACCAGAAAGTAAACAAGAAAAATAAGCAAAACAAAACTAAGTAGCAATTGTAATCAGCCATAAGACTGCAAAAGTAATGACAAATTGCCTCACCAAAGTGTATAAAGAGCACAGAACAAGGCCCACTGCTGATCATGAAGTTCCATGCCAATTAGGTAGAAACACAAAAACAAGAGACTATGCCAAATTTACAGTATCCTCTTAAGAAGTATGACTTTTTAGAAACTACTAAAATATCCTATTTAAACCATCAATCTTAGCAAGATTTGCTATATCATACTGAACCGAACAATACGGAGTGTATCTTATCATGCTGATTCAATACTAATACATAGTTCTAGGGCACACCGACATTCGATATGCTAAATTAGCCTTGTACCGATACAATAATAATATGGCATCAATCCAGGATATCCGATATCAAGACAGCATACCTTGAATCCCGAGCATAAGTTATCAAATCATTTCATATACAGTGAAGTCAATATGTCATCTTAGTTGTTACCAAAGAACGTAGCAAAACAACATTCAACAATTAAGCAAAGTTAAAAGAATTCTCCCTCTGCCACATATTTCCAGTGGATAAATCATAGGAAGGTGCTTCCGTCATTTATATTGTGGTAAAAATATTAAATATTTGGCATCTGAAAAAGGTCTCATATATTTGTATCTCTTATACAGTGTTAATGCTGCTGTTTGTTTATCATTTTTTATGAATCTTTCATCTATACATCTCATGATATGGCGAGGATTTTAATATTTTTTTTGCCACTTAATATATTCATATATTTTCTGATTACAATAATCCGCTAGCAGGTTGACAAGGCACGAGCTGGTGTACTTGTGGGGACGGGCATGGGTGGCGTTACAGTGTTATGTGATGGTATCTGGTCTCTCACAGAGAGCAACTACAAGAAAGTAACTCCTTTTTCTATTCCTTATGCCATAACAAACATGGGCTCGGCCCTGCTGGCAATGGATATTGGCTTCATGGGTGCAAACTATTCAATTTCAACTGCCTGTGCTACTTCGAATTATTGTTTCTATGCTGCTGCCAACCATATTCGTCGTGGTGAGGCTGATGTAATGATTGCTGGTGGTACAGAAGCCCCAATTATTCCCATGGGTGTTGGGGGTTTTGTGGCATGTAGAGCATTGTCACAGAGAAATGACGACCCCACAACTGCATCAAGGCCATGGGACAAAGATAGAGATGGCTTTGTTATGGGAGAAGGTGCTGGAGTCTTGGTATGCATGACTGAGCCTTTAGCTTTTCATAACCGTCTGAGTTACATGGCAAAAATCCATAGTTATCTCTTAGTATAAAGAGTGTTGGTATGCGTGACTGAGCCTTTGGCTTTTCATAATCTTCTGAGTCACGTGCTAAAATCCATGGTTCTCTCTTAGTATATAGGCAATTAGTCTCCATAGTATATTTTTTTGTTAGCAAATTATTCAAAGAATGAGATTGGTATTCATAAGCATTGTGCCCAAATCCATGGTTTACACTAAGCATCCCAAGTGCCCATGCGACCCTTCATGGAAGTGAACACATCTAACTCCAAGGAATTGTTCAGTTACCTTTGTCAGACATGCTAACAAGATCTCCCTTTAAGACCAATTGCTTTGTATGATGTCGTACCTGTTGTTTTCCTGTGGTATCTTATGTTACATACTGTTCCCCAAAAGGTTATGGAGAGTCTGGAACATGCAATGAAACGTGATGCACCTATTATTGCTGAGTACCTGGGAGGTGCTGTTAACTGTGATGCTTATCATATGACGTGTCCTAGAGCTGATGGGCTCGGCGTGTCCTCTTGCATCCAAAAAAGTCTGGAACATGCTGGTGTTGCACCAGAAGAGGTTAGTTGATTTGCAATTCAGTTTATTTAGTTGTTAGAATACGCATTGAACCATCTTTGCCTTCCTACATAGATCTTATAGAATCTCACAGTCCATCTGTAATCTGTATTTATATTGATGTTGTTAATTATTGGAAATGAATTTATCTATGGTCTATGTCCATCTTGGGATCAACAGGCGGACATTTCTGTTGCAATGACAAAGTATTCCCTAGAGTATTTATTTGGTTTGTCATTTTTTCCCAATGAGTTTGTTCTGGAATCCCCTCAGTTGTTTTGATACACAATTCTTTTATATTCCTGCTTTTCATCTGGAAGGACTTGCGGTGTTGTCTGATTTTTGGTCTACTACTCCATAGCCGAATTTGAATATGCGAGTGTCTCCTACAAAAACTTGTTACCAGAAAGCTAATGTTGTTAGCAGTCCTTATAAGGATTCAGGACAGTGATTCATGAATTGTCCCTTATCCAGGGCCCCCCCAAAAAAAAAAACAAGTTCATTAGTAGTACGTACAATGATACTTGGGTTAATTTTCAATTACAATGTGAAGAGTGAGTTGTGTGCTGCCTATTAAGAACTATTCAGGCAGTTATAGTCAAACTACTGAGATAACTCTGACTTTCTATGCTTATGACTGGATGATGTCTTGCTTCCAGGTTAACCATATAAATGCCCATGCAACTTCTACACCTGCCGGTGAATGCTATTAAACAGGTGTTCAAGAACCCATCAGACGTCAAGATCAATGCAACCAAGGTTATCTGATTATTTAATCTTCCAAATTTTGCGTCTATTCCATCTTCTTTTTTTTTTTTTTTTTTCTCATGCTTCTCTGATGTATTTTATTTCTACAGTCCATGATAGGGCACTGCCTTGGTGCAGCCGGGGGTTTAGAAGCGATTGCAACAGTGAAAGCCATAGCTACTGGGTGGCTGCATCCAACAATCAACCAATTTGTAAGTTTAAACTCTACACCGGAACACTATAAAGTAATAATGTTACAGTGACATTACATATCACTTAATGCAATGTTTAGAATCACATTGCAAGTAAATGAAATCCTTTAATTTTCTAATCATTTACATATCAATTTCAAATCCTCGTTGGCAAAGCTTTCTTGATTTTCCCATATTATAAGATGAGCATTGATTGTTACAGTAACATGATTGTTTGCCAAGGTAGAGCTTTGTCTCTTGTATAATGCATAGTATTCAATAACTATAACCAACACAGTGAAATGTTCGTCGAGGTGGAGCTTTGAGCCTTGTAAAATGCACAGTATTCAGGAACTATAAGCAAGACAAACATGTAAAACAAATAGAAGGAAAAAAATTATAAAATGGTCATCATTGGCACATTGTACATTGTATAAATGCTTTTATATGCGCATGTGCTCAAAGATTAATTGATTCATGATGTTGGGAAGAGATGAAGACATGAATGGGTCTTGGAGGCAAAATAATTCACTTATTCGTAGATGGTCTGCCTTTGCGAATATGTTAACACCTAGCTTGGAAGTCAAAAAAAGAAACATAATGCAGCAGCTTCAGCAACTGAAGTAGGCAATAGTTTATGGCAGTTATGAACGCAAATAAAATCCATCCTTTTGTATCCAAAGCATAAATTAAGAGTATTTTATTAACATCTCTGATTAGCTCTTGCTTCTGTGCCTGGACTGAAGAATCCGGAGCCTGCAGTTGAATTTGATACAGTGGCAAATAAAAAGCAGCAACATGAAGTGAATGTTGGTGGGTTGCAGTAGCCCTGATCTCTATCTCTCTCCTCCCTCTCATATTTTAACTCCAAAATTTGCTATGCAGCCATTTCTAATTCATTTGGATTTGGAGGTCACAACTCGGTGGTGGTGTTTGCCCCGTTTAAGCCATGATCCATCATAGTTTGCCTTCTGCATTGAAAGAATGTAGTTGTAGCAAGTAGGGATTGTTCATTTTAGTGAAGCAAGTTTTGACAAAAAAGGCTTTTGTGGAAGGAGTAGCATGAGGTGGTTTAAAGCGGCGGCTTTGGTCATTTTAAGTCTAGGAAGAGGAGCACTCATACTTAGGGTGGCATGGGTGTATTTTAGGAGAGGTCCCGGAAAATCTCAACCAAATATATGTTAATCTTTCTTCCTATTCTCAAACATGACTAACAAATAATAGTCATTGCTAATGAATTCAACTCAACCGATATACCTATCCTCGCATTTCCTTGCATCCAAATCTAAATTTCAAGTCTTCTTCTTCCTCTATCAATAAATCCGAAATTACCTACTACTGTCTCATCCATGCAAATCCAGCATCAACATCGCAGAATTTTCTCACCTCATAATTTTGGATCACAATCGAAATCGAAATAAAAATTAAAATAGACTGAAATCGAAATAATCAAAACTTTCGAAGCATTTAATTCATAATCGAAAATAAAATCATAATTAAAATAAAAATTTGAATTCTCAAGATAGAATAAAAATTGAGTTTCAGATAGATCGGATCATTCTTATTTCGTTGTAGAATCAAAATTAAAATAAAATTTTTTAATCAAATAATTAGAATAAAAATTATTTATTTTTATTTCAATTATAAGTTCTAATTTTTTTTCAATCAAACATCATTTAAACTTCTTGCGCTCATGAAAATGTATAAATAGAAGCAAAAGCAACAACAATTGGGACTTTGCACGTAATTCCGTTTTTCAACACTCATTCCAAGTTCATAAAAGAAAGAACCAGCAACCGGCCGCCAACCCTCCACCCCACCAAAAAAAAAATGAAATACCGACACAGACCAACTTCAGCCAAACTCCGACTTGACACCCTCTTACAGAAGGCGCGGGATCTACCGTCCGTTCGCCACAGACGACGGTGGGTGCGGTTCAATTTCTAGTGTGCGTCGTCATTCATGTCATATCCCCACTCTCTGCTCCTCTTCCTTCTTACCAATCAGATCTCTCCACGTATCCATACTCGGCCCTGCTCCACGTGCCCATCGCCAGCCGCGGATCTATTGCGCCTGACGCCGTCAACCTCTTCCGTCAAACTCGAAGCACCCAACTGGAACGAAATTGGGTATTATTGATTCTAAAAACTCGAATAAAAGCAATATATATTATTTAAAAATATATCAGGCATCAAAACGCCCGTCAAGAGGGTATCGCCGGTCGGCAGAAACCAACCCTCTCGTCGTCCCCTCCCCCGAGAGAGAGAGAAAAAAAAAATTTCCCACTTTTTCCCCTTCCTACCGCCTCCCCTTTCCCATGGAGGACGACGATGACGCCCGCTCCGAGTCCCCGTCCAAATCGCCGTCGCAGTCCCAATCCCCACCGCCGTCACCGCCGACACAGCTCGTCTCTGTAGTGGCGTCCTCCTCTGCCGCCGCCACTGCCACCTCCCACCCGAACGGCCGCGCCGCCGTCGAGCCTGTCACCGTCGCCGCCCCGCTCCAGCACACCCTCACCCTGGCCCTCCCCATCCAGAGACCCTCCGGAGGTGGCGGCGGCGGCGGCGGCGGTGGCCGCGAGGATTGCTGGAGCGAGGGCGCCACCTCGACCCTGATCGACGCGTGGGGGGAGCGGTACCTGGAGCTCAGCCGGGGGAACTTGAAGCAGAAGCACTGGCAGGAGGTGGCCGACGCCGTGACCAGCCGCGACGGCTACACGAAAACCCCCAAAACGGACGTGCAGTGCAAGAATCGGATCGATACTCTAAAAAAGAAATATAAGATCGAGAAATCGAAGATCGCCTCCTCTGCCGCAGCCACCTCCCCCTGGCCCTTCTTCGGCCGCCTGGATGTCCTCCTCGGCCCCAACCACAAGCCCACCTCCACCCCCGCCCTGCCTGCCCCTGCCAATCCCAGCAACCCCCACCATCCCTCAAAATTCCGTCCGGAGTCCCGCTCCGACCCCCAATCCAACCCCAATTCCCCCAGCGGCACCGCACTCCGCACCGGAGCAACAAGAGGGGGAGATCGCCGCCCTCGGTGTCGTCCCGGTCGGCGGGGCTGTCGGCGGACTCGTCTGATGGGCTCCCGCCGGAGCCGGCAGTGAACGGGAAGCGGCGGAAGCGGGAGGCCGAGGTGGAGGATGAGGAGGAGGGGCTGCAGGAGCTGACGGAGGCGATACTGAGGTTCGCGAAGGTGTACGAGAGAGTGGAAAGCTCGAAGCTGCAGCAGGCCATGGAGATGGAGAAGCAGAGGATGGCGTTCGCGAGAGAGCTGGAGGTCCAGAGGATGCAATTCTTCATGAAGACCCAGATGGAGCTCACTCAGCTGAAAAGCCGCCATCTCGGGAGGAGGAGGAGAAGGGATGAAGCTGGTGCCAGTGGCAACCACCGCCGCCACCACCAGAACGACAGCAGTAACAGTAATACCAGTCACAACAGTGGGTAGATAGAGAGGAGCAGGGGAGGTTATTTGTCGTTTAGGTGGTGCGAAGGATTTGGAACCCAGTGTTAGATCTGAGTATAATAGGAGTTTGTAGACACTCGACCCCATCTCTGAATCTGAAAATGGTAGGGGGAAATTGTACTCTGTTCTCTCTTGGCCAAATTTGATTGATTAATGTTATGATGATGGTAATTATAAAAATGGTCCATTTCTTTAAATGGATGTGATGTTTTCTGAAAGTTTTGGCATCCATGTATTAGTAGGAGAGGTCTTGGACGTATTTGTCTTTTTGGGCAGCAGGAAGAATATGGAAACCAATTGTTAGGACCATATCCACAGTCGATTTGCCTTTGGGCAAATTTAATTTTTCTTGTGATGGTGATTATGATAATGATACTTTTTTCTCTGTTTTTTGGAGACATGGGTTCAGAGACCTATTTGTATTCTGAGTAGCAGGAGATTAGGAAACAGAATGTTAATGCCATACCATAAACACTTAAATTTCTTCTCAAAATCCAAAGAAGGCATCAGTTATTTCAATGAACGGGACAGTATTCTGTCCTCGTGTGCAAACTCATAATAATTTTGATGATGATATGATCTTTTATATGGATTTCGTTTCTTTTAATTGTCTTAGTGCGAGTACGTTTCTTGAAGAGAAACAACCAAAAGTGGGCCCCTCAAGTCGATTATTATAATATTGTTCGCCACATTCGATTTATTAACATTAGGATGGTGGTGGTAGCGATCTTTTCTATGATAATATGCCTAAGAATTTGATATTTAATGCAGAGTAGAACGTTTTTTTCGAAAATCCAATTAGATGCGAGCATCCAGACTTAGAACGAACATACAAAGAAACAAAAATATGGAGTTTGTGATCCTAGCAGAGGGTAACAGCTAGCGTTAAGATTTAAACAAATTGAAACTACAAATAGAGCGCATGAGTTGGGTATTGCTAGATGCCCCCTTCTCATAAACAAGATCTCAAGACTTGAGTAAGTACATATTATAAAATACAGGAATATAAAATTAACTATAAAAAATAAACAAAGAAACAGACTTTGTTTCCTAAAATCAAAATAAAAATGTTGTTTAGTTAATTGTCATACATATAACATTATTGAATCTACAGACAACATAGAAGTAGGCGGCTGGTGGGAATGAAAGAAGACCCCATGTTATAAACAAGATCTTCGAGTATGGCATGGTAGGGAGATGCAGTTGATGTATCGATGGATGTACAACTAGAGTTCATACAACTACTAATTGGACCAGACATGAATGAGACCTTGCTTGTTGCCGGTGTAGATCTCATTCCTGTCCTCATCGTAGAAGAGAGCAGTCACATCCTCCAAAGCTTCCCTGATGGTGCTCCTGATGGTGGATCGATTAGGGTCACCTCGCTTGCGAGGGGCAATCTGGAGTGCCGGGTCAAGCGGGCATATTTTGGCAATGCACTTTCCGCTAAGGATGTTGCTCATGTTGATAGACCCAACGGGAGGAGCTGCAGAGGCTTCAATAGGTCACAGGATTAGACATCATTGTGACACGAAAAGGAAACAGATAAAATTAAATTGTCTCAAAGCAAGGAAAATATACCTTCTCCCTCATCTTCACTTCCATCTTCAGCCTTGCAGTAGGAGATGATGAGGTCCTGGTCACTGGTGATATAAATGTTGTTGGTATTACAGTCTGGATGCCACAGCAGGTGGTCTTCAAAGGAAGTAACAAGCTCTCCACGGAAATTCCACACTGAAACTGTCCTGTTACGGAACGTTAAGAAGAGGTGGTTCTCATAGAGGAAGATGAATGCTGAGGGGGTCATGAACTCAGATCGGTTCACTTCAATCAGATCTGAATTCCGCACCTGCAATAACTATAGAATGTCACAATTCAAACAGAGAGTATGCAACAGAAAGATTAAGGATGAACAGGATTTAGCATACGACATCGAGAATCTGCAGGTTCTCGTTCTCTTGCTTGACCAAAAGCTTCTCATTGAACTGCTCGATGAAGTCGACCTTCTTGTTACGGTGTAACAGATGATTGAAAGTCTTCAACACTGTTCCATCTTCAATTGACAGGATTGTCAGGGGGACATAACCAGGAGTCCTCTGGTATATTAGCAGCATGATTCCTGGACTGAAATCAGGAGAGAAGGAGAGAGAACCAGACAACATAATATGGAAAGAATCAGATGGATCAAAGTATACGTGATGCATTTATGAGTCAGTTGAAAAAAGAATCAAAACCTTATTTTGATCTCCTGGATATTCTTATCACATATTGAGTACAGATAGGAGTAATTCTTCAGGTCAAACACCTTGTATGTGCTGCAAGTGTTTGTATGAATCTGATTAGACAACTAGCTAGCAATAACATAATATCAATACACAGAAGTGACAAAAGGTTGCTTACCCATCCTGAGCCGAATAAGTTAGTACTTTGCCATTTACATCATCAAATTCAACAAAACCAGGCCATTTTAGGGACTCAGTCTCAAAAAGAGGATAGCCAGCATCCAATTGATTCCTCCTAATATACCTGTCAGAGTTCCATAAAATGTCATGTGAAGGTTGAAAGGCTTATAAAATTTAGATATCAATATGAACTATTCACCAACGAATCGCTGATCCTAAATATTTAGGATTACTAACTAGTTGTACCATAATTAACCCTATAACTAATTATGAAAAAAAATCAAGACAAACTCTAAGAGAATGAGAGAGGTTTTACAACCTCTCTCGGGGAACCCTATCTTTTTTTTTTACTGTAGGTATGTTGTGATCATTGGTGAGCATCCCATCTTTTATGTAATAAACCACTTTGACAATTTCAACTTTTACTGTTCAAAAAAAAAAAAGGACATTTTCAACATTACTGTAACTGTATAGATACTGAGAATCAGAAAGATAAATAGTTTTTTTTTTTTTCACAAATACAAGAATAACTAGAGGAAAAATAATCAGAAAGCATACTTCAAAAGTTAAAATTCTCGCATAAATTAAATTTCTTACTCTATTGGAGTTGTCCTGCACTTCAAGGAACTGAAATGGTCCGATGCATAAACTGACACCGTGATGAGTGACTCATTATTCTTATTGTAAAACAAGCTTCTAATCACTTCATCAGGGCTTATGTTCAAGAAACATATGCGTTTGTTTGTCGCTGTAAACAAAAGAAGAAAGAAGTGCAAGTGACAATCAAAATAAACAAAAAGATCGATAGAAAACTGTAAAATCAACAGGCTTACTCCGACTAAAAGCAGCACAGAGACCCGATTGTGCAAGAGCAAATATGACATCTTTTGCTGCAACAATCTCAATGATTTTGGACCTCTTCTTTAGAAATTGCAGTCTTAGAAAAAAATGGATGTTGTGATCATATGTATCAAACTCCTCCTGCATTACCCAAAAAAGGAATCATTTCTTTTTTTAGGGCAAAAAAAGAAATCATTCCAAATATGCAGCCTTTATTTAGCATGAGGCAAGGTTAGAACTGAGGAAGATTAGACCTTGTCAATTCACAATGAGTGATGAATTTCATAGAAAACTACTTTTTTTGAGAAAATACTTTAGCACTATTGCTTAATCAATAAGACACACCCATATATCAGACACAGCCCTACCTTGGTTTATAAACCAAACATAAAATAGAATCAGGGTGTTCTGACTTCACTAGGTATATAAAGCCTTCTTTGCATAAAACCCTGAGAAGATTGGTCAGAAGCACAGATAGAAAAAGGTACAAAGATGAGGTAAGGAAATGACGAAAAAATGGGTTCCAATGCATGTATCTAAAGCAAGGCTGAAAATATAAGTTTAGTGGGAATTTCAGTTAAGAATCTAAAATTGGGGGAAAAAAAGAAGGGGTATAGGGAATCTAACAAGCCAGCACCTCACAAAGAGATACCTTATCACGTTGTGGCCATTTGTTGCTTCATGATATAGGGAATCTAACAAGCCAGCACGGTGGAACCTTTCCCTCAACCCTATAAAATCCGAGTCCTTAAGACCTAAAGAGTAAGCGGTCATGCTGAAAAGGTAAAAGATGCTAAATGAACTGAATAAATTATTCCTGCTTGTTGGTTACACTCTTGAATTCTAGCTGGTAAGTTGGCATGTCAAAACATAAGGAGACAAAACCTTGGCCTTGATGCAGGACTATTAAGAGATAATGTCATGGTACCCAAATGGATGTTTAAAAGTTTAGCAAGAAGGATCTTTAATGTTTGATGAAAAGCATAGAAACTAGATTTTTTGCAAAATTTCTGTTAAACCTAATATTTTTTTGTGAATTACAAGGTTAAAAACTTTCAGGCATTGTTATATGATGAAATTGTAACAAAATGAAGCGGATACAGCACTTGATTTGGGTTTTAAGAGTTTTCAATGAAGCAAAATTGAAATCTCATGTTTGCTGAAAATATTACAAGCAGATTACAGAAGTTTAAGAGAGTGAAAGAATTATATCATAGGATGTGATAGACGGTAGAACTTATGACTCATAGGTTTTAGCTTTAAAGGACTTTCAAGATGATCACAAGAGTTAATAAGTACAAGATAACAAAAAGACAAGGTAAATAGAAGACATAGATTGAAGGCAACCTGGATAAAGAAAGAGACTGACAGTACTTAAACTTTACACAACCAAAATAACTAAGAATTGCATGCTCTGTACTGGGGATACATATCGCTGGACATAGGTGTATTGCAAACCTGTATGTTTCATATCTATCACAATACAAGACATTATAATTTGAATGCTGAGAAGGCTTAAGTTTTACTGAATGGATAAGATCAGGAAATGAGGTTGAGCGGGTGAAAAGGCCAACAAGTATAGGATTTCAACTTCGAAGTGGAATGTGGATTCTTGGGACACTAGAAATAAGGCATTCTTATAGCAAACAACATAAGTGGTGAAAGGTTTTCTTTCTCTTAACATGGGGAATTGGTGAATCGTAGTAGCATGAAGCAGGTGCAGGTGTGGATACGATTTCATGGAAGCGGCAAAAAATTAGATGAAAGCACACTGAAAGCATCCATATAAAAACTATTTAATAAGCAATATTAATCTTTTGGAGGTGGAAGCATGACCATTGCTCTCTTATTTCAACAGTCACAATTCTCACAGAACAGAAGCTTTCTCATGCTGCACTCACACTGCAATAGCATGATTTAGAAAAGTGCCAACCATCTAATCTTATGCCATGTGTCACCATGTGGGTGGTTGCTACATTAAGATACCGAAATATTATAAATATCAAAGTGAACTAAATGTTAATGATGCCTTGATTATAGATGTGGGTTATGCTAAAGTACACATATTAACTTTATAGTTAGCTCTTTATTAGAAGGATTGCATAACATGAAACCTCATAGATTGGTGGTTGATGGGGATATTTGCAACTTTGAGCTTGCAGGTTTGAAATAAACCTGAAGCAATGATGAATAGCAGGTCTCCGTGAAAAGTGATAAAAGTGGCCTAATCCCATAACCTCAATGCTGCAAATCTTCATAATACCGTTCAAGGCCCTCCATATTTTATGAGTAGCACAGAGGCAGGTGTGCATAGAAATAAATTAAAAAAAGTGTGGTAAGAGCCTATGTGCAATGACAATGCAGCTCAGCTATGACAAACAAGGTCAGACACATGTCCATAGCTACTCCAAGTAGGTGTAAATAAGTCAAGAAAAGTTAAAAGGGGCATCTCATGATAAGATAATCATTCCATAATGGCTCAGTGAAAAGGAACAAAAGTAGTATATAGCATAATAATTATTCAAGGAGTTACGAACAACTTAGCAGAGATGATGATAATTCTATACCTTCATTCAATTCATCCTTTTCTTTCCTCATTTGCCTACAATCACGTAGCTTAGAAGAAAAACAATCATTTCAAGTGCATGTTTTACTTCCATTCTTTCCTTTTGGGTAGTTAAGACCAATTTTATATGGACACAAGCATGAGAATTAGATTCAAACACTTATCCAAGTGTCTAACTTGGCAAGTAGACCCAAAAAAAAAAACTTTCAATAAATTGTGTCGTAAATTTTAAATACTGTATAATAGAAATAATTAAAATGATTATTTGTTAAGGTATTCTAAGATCAAATTTATCTGGACCAAAGTTTGCCATGTCAGTGCATACCTCCCTATATTTGATGTACCATATAGTACCGATACTAAACTAAGACTCGGGATAGGGGGCATAATGAGTGTTGATGCTTGACAACCATGTTGGGTATCTTGACATTTTACCAGGGTTGTATAAGTACTGAGACGGTGAACCTTTACCTAGACACTTGAATCTGGCTCCAAAAAGCCATGTCAAATACATATCCAATGCAGATACATATAGGGTAGTTGGATACTTATGAAGTTCTTTGGTAGCCACTTTTAATGATTAGAAGAGAGTTGACTCTTCCAACAATGGTTGAGTTGAACTCTTCCAACAATGAGCTTGATCCTCTAATTTGATATCGGGAATGAGTAGTTGCTCTTTTCTGAGATTTGTTAAGGATGTGGGTTTGAAGCAACTTTACAAAATATTGTTTTGCTAGTATCCTTAAGTTAATTGGGAAGTTGGACTGAGAAACATTTATATTGAAAGATCAAACAAGTCTTTTTAACATTTTCTTTGTATATTTAAATGAAAATGCTCAAAGTTATAAATATATAACTTAGTTAAATTTATATGCTATCCTACATATCCTGATGTCTCATTGTCCCTCTTGCCGAGTCAGACACTTGGATATCTATTCAAATACAATTCTTGTAACCATGTTCATACCACACTTTTCAGCATACATGTTCTCTAAACTCCAAAATTAGCTAAAAAAATATAACAAAAGTGGCATTTCCCATGCTTATTATAATCCTACGCATTTATCCTAGCTTTAAAAATAATAAAAGCCTGCTTGCAATGCCATTATGATTGGTTAAACTCATTGCTAGAAAGGCCATTTCTCCATTCATCAAAGAATTCGATAAGTGTCTAAGAGTCTAACAAGTAACCAACTCACAATATGTAACACACACAGATCCTTTGAGGTGGATGCGGGAGTCAATCCCTTAGCATTCCTTCAGCATGTGGTCCAACATTCCACAAGCTAGGGTCTAACCCACATTAACCCTGTTCTACTCAAGGTCAAGCATGTCACATGCTATTCCACAGCATTGTTCATGTCATAGTCTATTTGGAGTATCTTTATGAGATTCAGACCTAAAACCTGCAAAAAATAGGAACCCAATGCTTCGAGTAAGCAATAATCGGTCTCTTCCTATGAACCATGCAATATTAATGTGTTTTCTACTTGTACTTACTTTCTCAGATAAGAATGATCATATTGTATCTTATAAAGTTTAGCACCAAAGATATATCTTTTCCTATGATTCACAATCCTTTTTATTAAGTGATTTAATAGATACTGTTTTGAAAATATTTTCCTAGAGTGATGTATTATTATGCAGTAGAACCTAACAGTCAGAAGCAGCAAAAGAGACTAAAAAAACACACATTTTGTTTTGCTGTGGAATAACCATAATATTTGATTTCTGGAGAATATTCTTTTCTCGATATATCTTGACAAGCCTAGAAAGTAAATTACTACTTTCTGCTAGGATCTTATGGTCCAAAATAAATGACAAATCAAAGTGAGAGAATGATGCTGCTTGCCCTTACTTGAAAATGAAGTCAGTTTATATGGAATTCAGGATTGACATTGTGAATTCTTCTCCATATTTACTCCTAACAAGGACTACTGACTTTGACAAAGCTAAAATATTCCAAATCGTTTCCAATAACTGATATTTATGCTCTCCTAGATCTTCCATTACACAATTATCCTTGCACACAATTTGAAGCCAGTTTACTAGTACAGTAAAATAAGATATGACCAAAGTGACAACTGATTAAGAGCAAGAAAACAGCTGAACCCCAGTATCTGCACTCAACAACAAATCCCAACTTAATCCTTAAGACATCCAAAACTTTTAAATCAGCAATTTATAAGTGTGAATAGAACTGAATTTCCAATTATAACTACTGCTATATTTGCAAAACAAGTGGTGAGGTGCAAAAATTATCATGCTGGCAAAAAAACTTATCTTGATAGTCACAAGCCAACTAATGGATGCATAAATGAGATGAGTTATATGCTTCTCTTTTTCAACTAGTATGTGACATGCTTTAATTTAAGAACCAGTTTTATAATGCTTCAATTGTTCCATATAATTTCATTTAGAGCTAAGAAATAGAATAAGCAAGGATTAATACTGGGCATGGCTTTTTAAAAAGTCCTTTCATAAGGCACTCTAAGCTTTAGTATCAATGATGGCACTTCAACTCTTAATATTTATATGTATCTATGTACATATATATGTCTGGTTTGAATATAAGTGTCCATGTGTTGGAACTTCTAGATGCAAAAAGGTTGAATACTTCCCAAAACCAAGCAAACTGTATAGGTACCACTATTTCTGTGCAAACACAAGTCTGGCTTCAACCTCAATAACCTCTTAAAACTTTTGGTTTTCAGAGCAATCTATAAGCTAGCCTAATCTCCCTTTTTCAAGTCGGTCTGGGGTAGAAAGATTAGAACTACATATTTGGAAAGTGAAACGATAGAATGACCTAAGTTGCAAAGTAAAAAAAAAATTCAATGCACATACAAATATAATAATACAAGTTTGGTTTCCATTTTTAACACCCATATGCATTTTCATTCATCTTCATCTTTCAAGAAATTTAGGAAAGAGGTTAAAAAAGGAGAGAATCTCTAGAAGATGAGTTGTAACTAGGAGTGTAAATGAGCCGAGCAGCTAGTGAGCTGCTTGAGCTCAACTAAACTCAACTGCTACCAGTTCGAGTCAAACTTGAGTAGCTCAAATAGTTTTTTTGAGTTGAACTCGAGTAGCAAAAATACTCAACTTGAAAGCTCGCAAACCTAGTAAAGTATGTATGTAATTTACTATTTTAAAATATAATATTATGTTATTTTTTGTTTTAACCATATTTGTTTTTAATTATGACCAAAGCTCTAAGTCGAGCTCAAGTATGGCTTGGTTGACATTCGAGTCGAGCTAAGTGAATCTCGAATATTGTCTTTTTTTATTTTTATTGAGTCGAGCTGGAGCTTGGATATTAAAACTAGATCAATCTCGAATTGAGTTGAGCCTGAATATTTTGAATTGAGTTGAGCTTAAGCCTCTAGCTAGTTGACTCAACTCGGCTCGATTGCATCCCTTGTTGTAACTTATAGGAGACATCCATGCAATAGTTGATCTTAAGCTAGATATTCCAAGTGCAACCTTGTAAAGAGTATACCATGCATAAAGATTTTTGGAGAAAAAAATATTCAAGTAGAAAATTGGAGCAATTCCACATGCCAAGCACTCACTCAAACAACAAAGAACATCATCATCATCCAAGCTTCTTCCAATCAAATATGGGGTTAGCTACATAAAGCAACTAAAAGTTGAGATGATTCCATGAAAGAATTGAGCAGATTTTACAATTGGATGTCAGAATGACATTGAACTTCTAAAAATTTATAATTGTTGAGATTTTACAATTGGATGTCAGAATGACATTGAACTTCTAAAAATTTATAATTGTTGAACCCCCAGCCAAAGAAGATTTTAGAGAGGGACTTGTCATGAAACCCATATGGCCAATCAGTAGGGAAGGAGGTAAGTTATTGGTCACAAATTAAACTCATGCAATCAAGGAGCAACCCTCCAAACTTCCCCTAAGTTTGCAAAGAGTCTAATGAAACTGAAAAATGGTAACCATTAATACTGTAGAGCTAATTGAAATGCAATCCATTAATGATGAACACTAAAAAGTTTGTTTGGCTTGTGGAATAGTTTGTGGCATTAATGTCACATCTTCATGGAGGCAAAAAGTTTGAATCTCCAAGACAAAGGCACCATAGCGAAGATTTGAAAAAAGTAATTTCTAATGAGTATTAGAGTGCTTCAACTTCCACAGCTGCTGTAAAGATATTATAATAAGAAATTAGCCATCATCTTTCATACAATGAATTGGTTAGATGCCTCTAATAAATTTTATATATCAGGATCTAAATCATATATGAGGTGAAGTGGGGAAATATCTCATAAGTGGAAAAGTCCAATCAGATTTGAAATCTAACATGAATATAAGGAATTTCTCTTTTGACAGCTCTGGATGTGATACTTACTCAAGGAAATGATAGTGATCTTTTTTTGAAGGTTTGATAACTAACCTAGATTTTCTCCTTTTTCTTGGTGATGGATTTTCTCTCCTTTTGAAATGAAACAGGTAAGCAAAATAGTTTTTCTGAGATAACAGGAAACTAGATTATCTATCATATAATGCAATGCACTGGCCCAAAAGATCATCAGACATGTGGTGCTCAACTTATTATGCCACATGCCAATTGAAACTTTCAGTTCAAGCAGAAATACATCTAGTCAGTCTATATCTACATTCAAGAAAAAGGCAATGCTCTGCTTATCTAGTCAATCTCAATCTAACAAGAGGAAATAATACAATCATCATAACTCTCAACTCGTACCTATTTTATCACCAGTAGATCTACTCCTAATCGTTAATTCAGGAACAAGAAGGAAAAGAAAAAGAAAAAGGAAAAGAAAAAATTCCTTTGAGCACACATGGAAGAACAAACGTTTGATTGACATGTTGAAAATACTGGAGCATCCATAATAGCAAAAGGCATGTCATTCAGGCTTTATCCGTATCACTTGATCTACCAAAGCAGTTAGAATTAAATAAAATTGAAATCCAAAAACGAGTTCATGGTTGCCCAACCTAAACTCTAAATCTAGAATTCAGCATTCAAGTACGAACCCTAGTCCGAAGACTGATTTCTGCAGCCTTACGATCACAAATCCGTGAATGAGATTCCAACTTTAGCTAACCAAAAACCTCAACTAGAGCACCATGGACTAAATCCAAAAAAAAAGAAAAGAAAAGAAAAGATCAACCACGAAACACGGAACCATTACTAGGATTTCAGCAACAAATAAAAAAAACTAAAGCCAAATATAAGAGGAATCTAAACCCTAGAACAAGAAACCCTAATTCTGGGAGTTTAAAAGCATAAACCTGAAGCTGCATGTTGCGGAACTTCTCTGGCGAGTTGGTGGCGGTGCCCCGGGCCATCCGAGGGAACCCGCCGATCTCGCGGTGGTGGAGCTTCCTCACGGAGTTGGCGTTGTCCCGCTCCCTGAGCTTCCGGGCGGATCCCTCGCCGGAGCTCGACTCCAGGCCGCGCTTCCTCGCCGTCACCCGGAACCGGACCCTCAGCTGCGACTTCTTGTGGTTTTCCATCTCGGCGCCCCACCTCAGCCTCCTTCTACCTCTACTCCGACAGCCGGGAGGCGGGGGAGACGTGAGGTTAGCTCACTGGGGAGAGAGGGGACGGCATGGAGCTAGGGTTAGGGTCTGCCCAAACTCCATGGCTACCGAAGAGAAGCTCTCTCACTCTCGCTTCGTCTCTGAGTTGGGGTATTTGAAGCTTGTCCAAAGCTTAGCGTTTTTATTTGTGTTTCCCCCCTGGGACATAAAATATTACCTTAGCCTTCGACCGGAGTGCTTGGATCCTTGTCGAACCAAAAACCCAAACCGAACCGGTTCTATATTTTTTTTCCTCCTTTTTTTCTTTTTCTATATGAAAATAATCTTAATTTGTATGAGTAACCAAGAATGAAAATTTTGGGGCGATGTATATCTAATGTGGAAGAGCTTTGCAGTTTATACTTGCATAATGGGTTCGGATCCTTCTATAAGCAAAAGTTGTTATGTGCCAATTTTGATTTTTTAGGATTAATAGGGTTGATGTTGGTTTAGCATTGGTTCTTGGTTTTCCTTTTTCCTTTCATTTGGTTGTCTCTTCTAGTAAGGATCAATTCACTTTGCTATGTCAACATGCTACATGTGGATCGTCTAGGCAGTTGTCCTTGGATTAAGTCAAGAATTAACACATATTATGCATGATTAGTTGTTAGTTTGTTGGTAGGTTCATTGCATGTGGAATGTTATGGAACCAATTCACTTATTTGGTAGGAGTGATGAATAATTTATTGTATCTTCAAATTAGTTGGAGTCACTAGTTAATGCTATTGTGAGATAGTTTAGGAGTGCCAGTAAATTAGGCCATCTCATCGAATCCTAAAATGGATGTTTTAAGGCAAAATCATGATTGTTATTGTACATTCATTAAGATTGAACTTACTCTCAGTTAGTTTGGAATTGTAAAAACTACATTGATATATTAAGCTCTTAAACAACTAAATATCTTTCTTGAGATAGGGAAGAAAGTTTTCTGAGAATGCTAAGATAATGGACTTACACAAACATTTTCGAAGAAATATGGTTAGTACCTAAGCAACTGTAAAATTTACATGGCCGAAAACTATCATAAGAGTAGACTGTCAATAACAAAAAATAAACAAGCCTTTTGGCTCCATTGTATACTAAGTTTGTCACAATTAACAATGATAAAAAAGAAAATATGGTTTCAACTAGAAAAAACACTTTATTTCCCTAGCCCACCCTCACATGTCCCTCCTCTCCTCAACTAATACACACCCCAAGTGGCATCACCTCCTCCCACTGTATATTCATCCCCATGAACCTAGTCATTTGGCTCACAATCACTTTAATTTCACCCTCTAGCTCTAACTAACCCATAATTCTATCCTGACATTTCCATTTATTTGACTTTCTCTTCTTGATACAATATTATTAAATACTTCGCCTAAAGCATTATCGCATCTTAACATTTGAAAAGCTAAATCATGAACTAGTTAGTTTGCCGAGAAAAGAAATAAAGAACAACTCTTCAAAGAAAACTCATTTTAGGCTATCATTCTTGTAGATGATCATAGTTTTGGATGTTTTTCTTTTTGTTTTGAGTTTTTGAGGCTTGAGCCTCCTGATTATCAATAAGGAACTAGTTAGTTTGCCGAGAAAAGAAATAAAGAACAACTCTTCAAAGAAAACTCATTTTAGGCTATGATTCTTGTAGATGATCATAGTTTTGGATGTTTTTCTTTTTGTTTTGAGTTTTTGAGGCTTGAGCCTCCTGATTATCAATAAAAATAAGGAAAATGCTCTTAATGGACTAGATCTACCATGAAACAAAGCATTGAAGATAAAAATCTCATGAAAGTAATATCCTGGAGTTCAATGCATGTTACATATTGTTTTTTTTATTTTTGTTTATTTGTTTATCAAATCTACATCTATATAATATTGAACCGAGAGTCATCTATTTAGTTATTGTTTGTTTATCATATTTAAGTTTATCATATCTTTTGTTCAAGAACAGCCTAGTGTTTAAGTCCAAGAGATGCCAAACGAGGTTTGTTTTGGAGAGAATCTTGATTCAGGCGGCTGAGATAACAAAAGTGACCTCGAGGACCTTGGATACCTAGGATTCTCCCCTCGTTCGTACAGCAATCTATAGAATTTTCATCTCTTGGGAGCCCCCTCACCACCAACCTACCTCAAGATCAACTTCGATCACAATGTGAGTAGTAATAGAGAAAGAGCTGAATTTGTGATCTATAAGCCTGATTCTAAGTTGGTGGTTGCTAGAGGAGTCATCTTTTTGAGCCCACGATACTAGGAGCGGAACCGCATATTGCTTGGGTTGGGATTACATATGCATGATCGATACTTAGAGCTGACCACTTGGTCATTAAGGGAGATCTAGCCACGATAGTGAGTTAGATTCAAGGGCACATGAGGGGGGATGCCACTCACTCCCTATTGCAGGACATCTCGAGGTTACTGATGGGATGCACTTTTCTCGATATCAGGCATGTATTCTGGAAGGTGAATACTGTAGTTGATTGAGTGGTAACTTTTATAACGGAGCGTGTCCAGGCATATACTCTGGATGGATTTAGGGGCGACTCCTAGGCCATTCCATAATATCTACTTTCTGATTTTTTTGGATGTATTCACATGAGACTTGTATGAATGCTCCGCTTTATCAAAAGAAAAAGAAGAAGAAGAAACTATACATGAGCTAATTGGTAGCAAATTGATATATTCTATAATTGTGCAACAAAATTAATTCTAGGCATATATTAATTAATATGAGATTAAGTTGTAGAATTACTTAAACTATCAATTGATTTATAAATGGTTGTTTTAGTAGTCGTACTTTATTATGTATTATGCTTAGTACATTTTATGGTTCCATTATTTTTTATTAAAATTACTCTTTTGCACTCTATCTAAATTACATATCATCATGCAATTATCAAACCTTTTATATGCTATCTAGACTTATTGTATTCAAAAAAATATTCTTGCGTCCAAGCAAGATGTCAACCAGAATCTTCAAGCATATATGGAACTATTGAGAAGCATATATTTTTATGGATCTTTATCTTTAAACAACAATTTCTGTATCTTTTAAAAAAAATATCAAATAAAATTAATTAGCACTCTACTTAAGAGTCTATACTTGCAATTTTTTTGGCAGTGAACCACATGGCATTTAGTGAAGCAATAAAGCATAAAAAAACACAAATACAGCTTAGAAACTACTCAACGTTGAAAAGAACATTATAAAAGTAAGGGAAATGCTACAGTATTATTTGCCAAATATACATGTTTGTAATTTTCACTATTTATTTTTATTTTTTTTAGTAAAAAAAAGGAAAGAGGACCAGTACCACTTCCAACAAATATAGCTTAGAAACTACTCAACATTGAAAGGAACGTTATAAAAGTAAGGGAAATGCTACAGTGTTATTTGCCAAATATATATGTTTGTAATTTGTAATTTTTACTATTTATTTTTATTTTTTTTGATAAAAAAAAAAAAAAAGATCAGTACCACTTCCAACACCAGTGCCCAAACTGCCAGAAAGAATCCAAAGAATCCTCCATATATCATTTCTCCTCAGCATTTAAACTGAAATCACATGGTCCAGCTCTCACCAGCAGCCATCTATGCCTCAAATATCCTAGATTTCTCTATTTAAAGTCAATCTTTCCACTCACTCCAGATGAGATAAACAACCAAAGTCCAAATCTTTTGTTATTTATTTCATCGATTTCACAACAATATGATTACAGCAAAGTCGAACTAGACTATTCTTGCCTCCGGATTGCAACCATAGGTGGGTTTTTCTTGAAAACGATAGTGGCAAATTGGTAAATCCATGAAAAGAAGTTTACCTCTTATCAAATTTCTTCCTCCATTCATTCCTTCAAGTCTCTTTCAACAAATCGCTTGGGAAAAGCACCGTTACCATTTCAAGCGAGAAGTGTCTCCTTTAGCTCTAGAAGCTTGAGAAAAAAATGAAATCAAAGAGGAAGCCCTCAAAAGATGGGAGGATTTGAATTTTTTTCTTTTTTTATAAATTTTAAATGATAAGATAAAATAAGATGTTGTTAACTAGTTACAAATTTTTCTATTCTTAGCATCAATGATTAAGACTTATTTGGCTAAATTTTTGGAGTATCAGGAAGTACTATTTGATCCTCCAAAAATATTTTTGGATGGTATAATGATAATTGATAAATAATCAATAACTTGTTTTGACTTTGCTAGAAAGCTGAAAAATTTATTTGGGAAAAACTTCATTTAAAATTTTTTTCAAAAGTACTTTCTGTCTAATGTCGAAAAGTTATTTTGATTTAAATAATTTTTTTTAAATGATCGAAATATCCACTAACAAATCTTATAAATACATCTTATATAAAATTATATTATTATATTTAAATATAACATAATAGATTAATAAATTAATATTATGATATATTATAAACATATAACATAATTTATCATAATATTATTATATTATAAAAATATAATTTGATATAATTATATTTAATAATAATGTAATATCATTAAATTATAATAATATAATTTGTTATACCATAATTGATTATTAGATTAGATTATAATCCATTATATTATATTACAAAATTATATTACATTATATGCCAATAATATTATCTAATAAAATAATATATTAAAATATAATAATATTTACATATAAACATATAATATAATCTATTATACTATTATTATATCATAATAATATAATATATTACAATCTATTATTAGATTAGATTATAATTGATATATCATATTACATTATAAATTATGTTATAATTATAATAATATTATATTATATTATAATATTATATTACATTATAGAATAATAATATTATATAATATAATAATATTTTAATATATAATAATATATAATATTATATTGTATTATTCTTCACTATACAATACTATGTAACATCCTTTATTATCATTTTATCATATCAAAAATATTTTTTTTATTTTAGTTATCAAATATATATTAAAATTTTAAAATACTTTATAAATATGATTACCAAATAGTAAATAACTTTTTATTACAACTCTACTTTCAAAAATTCTACTTTTCAAAAGCTCTACTTTCAAAAGCTAAAAAAACTCTGCTACCAAAAATAGTCCCAAACAAAAAATTTATAGGAAGAATAAAAGATCTACCAAAATCCTTTTCTTCCTCTCACAGAGAATTTGGGACTGAAGGGGGTTGGATTGATACGAGCTATGTCCAAATGAATAGGTATTTAATCCAAAAAACAAAATCCAGCATTCTTATTTGTCATCGATTTTGGTACTAATTTTGTTGATGAGCAGCGATGAGCTGGTGATATTAACGAATAGAATAACCATACTTGAAGAAGATTTATACCATTCATATTAAGGTCATAGGAGCTATTGTGGTTTATGTCTGACCACTTTCATCATGAAGAAGAAGATTTGATCTCAGCATCATCTATAATTGTTGCTATCTACTATGTCACTCACCGATCTATACTATTACTTCAAGTGGTACATAAGAGGAGGCTGCTACATATAGTAAGTTTGGGTCTAGGAAACTAAAGAGACGACCTAATTCAGTGGTGATGGAGTAACCACAGCAAGAAAAAAGGATGTCGTATGCTAGTATCGGCAAAAGTGGAGTAAGAGGACGATGGGAGGAACTTAGGGTAAGGGCATAGTGAAAAAGGAGAGAAAAAGAAGGAGAGTGAAGCCTTTAATGCTTCATTCTATTCAAATCACAACAAATACTATTGAGATTTTGTCTATGAGAGCTCATGAAGGAGATTTCGTGATTGTTAGCATTGAGAAATGGACTTGAGAACTCCTCTTGACCATGCTATATTTGAGATTGTATCTGGATGTTTGTGATGAGAATGCTATAAGATTGATCTCTAATTTATATTCAGTTCTTCTTTCTGTATCTCAACTTTTGACACTTGAAAAAAGAAACATGTTTATAGATATAATTTATTTTTGAATTCATTTTGAATCATTGGAAGGTTATAGAGGAACAAGTGGCACGAGTGGTTCATTCTATGAACTTGAGCTTAAAAACAAGTGTCAGATCTTGGTTGGACCATGGAACACTTGAAAGGTTAACTACTCATGCATGACAGTTGTGCCAATGTTTATCTCTGTCAACATATAAATCAAAAAGGAAGAAAAGTTTTCATTGCCAGATTACCTATTAATTAGTGTGAAATCCAAAATAACAACAAACAATTACATAGAAAAAATAGGATAGGATGATTTTTATATAATTCGGTCTTTAGCCTGCATCCACAGACGAAGATGAGGAGATATTTCACTATATCAAAAAAATAGAGTAGAAAGAGTATGCGATGAGTCAAATAATAAAAGATGATATCTAAATAATAAAAGGTATGATTAATATATATATATATATATAGCCACAAAATCTTAAAACAAAGAGAAAAGATCAAAATATCCAAATGGACCAACTAAGTCTAAAACGGATCGGATTCATACCATGGGTCACACCAAATTCAAGCCACACTTAATAAATTTTTATCTGACTTGAATCTCATAAGGCTACAAGATAAAATAGTGATCTCCTCTCCATCTCCAACAATACCCTTAAGGGCCTAGCTCAGCATCTCAAAATATAAGCCAAGTCCAAGCAGTGCTTGTACTTGAGAGTGGTAAATAACTTAGTCATCATATCTACTAGATTGTCTACCATAGGAATCTTTTTTAGTATAATAACCCCTTATGTGATACAATATCTCGAATGAAGTGCTATCTAGCATCAATATGCTGGGTCTTTTCATGATATATCTAATTTTTAGTCAAATGTATGATAATTTTTAGTCACAATAAATAGTAGTCATATCTTGCTGTAAGCCAAAATCACTAATCAAACGTTACAACCAAATAGCCTCCTTCATTGCTTTTATCGCTGCCATATACTTTATATCTATAGTAGATAAGTAGACTATAAAATTGCTTTCCAATTGATGGCATCATCTGAAAGAGTGAAGTATAGCCTATCAAAGACCTTCTCCTATTCAAATCACTTATATAATCAGAGTCCACATAACCATCAATACTATGCAAGGTTCTGAACCCCAATTATATACCAAATCAATATCTATAGTGCCTTTAAAATAATGTAAGATCTATTTCACAACCTATTAATAGATCTTTCTTAGATGCCCCATGTATTTACTAATGAAACTGATAGTTTATGAGATATCTGAATGTGTACAAACTATAGCATATATAATACTTCCAACTACACTAGCATATAGAGCACATGATATTTATTCCTCCACATTTGACTATGGAGACAAAGTAGTTGAAAATATGAAGTGTGCTACAAGTGGAATACTTATTGACTTACAATCCTATATGCCAAAATACTCAAGCATCTTCATCGCATAATTTTTTTATGACAACAATAATCTATCTGTGCGTTAATCTCTATGAATCTTCATACCTAAATTCTTCTTTGCTGCATCTAAGTCCTTTATCTCAAGTTTACTGCTAAGTTGAGCATTTAACTTCTTAATCTCAAACATATTTTTTGCTGCAATGAGCTTATCATCAATATAGAACAAAAAATAAATAGAAGAACTATCTGAAAATCTCCTGTGATAAACATAACTATTATAGTCACTTTGAGAATAACCATGCCCAAGCATAAATGCATCAAACTGCTTTACTACTATCTCAAAGATTGCTTCAAACTATACAATAATTTTCTCAACAAAAAAATATGGTCCTTTTATCTTGAATAATAAATCTTTTCCACTGCTGCATGTAAATCTGTTCCTCAAGCTCACCATACAAGAAAGTTGTTTTGACATCAAGTTGCTCAAGCTTTAAGTTAAATTACATAATAATGGCAAGCAACATACGAATAAAGCTATGTTTTACAATAGGAGAAAAAATTTTATTAAAGTTTATCCTTTTGCAACCAAATCTATTTTGAACCTTCCTGTTTCAATATCTAGGATTTCTTCTTTCTTTTTGAAGATCTATTTGCACCCAACAAACTTCTATCCTATGGTTGGATGAGCTTTTATATTTGATTTTTGTGAATAGATTCAATCTCTTCACTCATAGTAATAGACCACTGTACAGATTTATTACTAATGATGGCCTCATGATAATTGACAGAGCTTTAAATCTCAATGAATCTACCACTGATAATGCAAAAGAGATCAAATCTATATATCTATATATCTGAGTAGGTCTAATCTATTTTCTTAATCTACTAATAGCTATAGTGTATTGCTACTCCTGTAAGGTATCTCTCTCATCAACAATCTTAGATTTATCATTCCGAACTGACTAAACTGAAGTATGTTGTAATAGATGAACTGAAGGTCTAATCTCAAGCTTCATCTACTCATCAACACAATGATCTTTATCTACAATAACTGACTTATTTTTTTAATAAAGTATAGCTTTTTTATTAAAGATAACATCTCTACTGATATAAATTTTTAAGAATCAAACTCAATACACTACAATCTATAACCTTTAATCTCAAATTGATAACCAAGAAAGATACATTTTTGTATCTTTTTTCTAAGTTTATTTCTCAAATTTACTATCACTGACATGTGCATAAATAGGATAATTAAATATCTTCAAAATAGAATAATCAGCAGTTATACCAGAACATACTTCAATAGAAGTCTTCAACTCAATAATAGTGGATGGAGACCTATTCATAAAGTAGCAGGCTGTATTAACAGCTTCAGCTCAAAAATTCTGAGATAAATCAGATTTAGAAAGCATGCACTGTGCTCTCTTTAAAAGAGTCCTATTTATATATTCTGCGACACTACTTTGCTGTGGTGTCTTTCTAATTGTACAATGTCTCACAATGCCTTCAGTCTCATAAAACTCATTAAACTGATCTTCTCAAAATTTCATGTCATATCAGTTTTCAATTTCTTAATCTTTTTGCTAAACTATTTTTTAACAAGTGCTTTCTATTTCTTAAAAGTGGAAAAGACTTTATTCTTATGCTTCAGAAAGTATATCCAAATTCTTCTCCAAAAGTATATCCAAGAATCATCTTTAGATTGAATATATATAGAACTTCAAAGATCAGAATAGATATAATCCAGTATGCCCTCTGTTTTGTGGATGGTTGTGCTGAATTTGACTCTGCACTACTTTCTATAGGTGGAATGCTCATCAAAATTAAGTTTTCTGATTTTCTAAGTGCACAACAAATCTTATTTGCTCAAAATAGACATACCAGTATCACTCATATGATCCAAACACATATGTCATAAATAAGTACCTCCAAATCTAGATTTGGTAAGAAAACTGAAGTAGCACTAACAACTATATTATCTTGAAGTAGAGGCCATGAGACAATCTATCTTTAAGCATAATAAGAGCACCCTTGAAATCTTTAAAACTCCATCTTCACTAGAATATTTAAAACCATGTGAATCAAGAGTACTCAAAGAAATCAGATTTTTCTCAAATCTGGTACATAGTGGATATCAGACAAGAACCTAACAATACCATCATACATCTTGATCCAAATTATTCCTATACCAACATCTTTATAGGATATATTATTCTCTATGAGTACAACACCATTATTAATAGGATGATAAGTGAAAAATCAATCTTGATGAGGATACATATAATAAGAATATGCTGAATCAAGAATCTTGATGAGATAAATTGATAGATATCGAGAGGATATCAGGACCATCAGAATTATTCTCTTCTACACTGACCGAATCACCAGCATTAAAGACATTGTTGGACTTTCTCTTCTTTTTCTTGAGTTTGGGATAATCAAATTTTTAGTGCCCTTCTTTTTTATAGTAATCACATTTTTCTTTCTTTCTTTTGGATTTTGATCTTCCTATATTACTTCCTGAACTTGAATCCAAATTATTTTTCTTTTGATCTACCTCTAACAATCAAACCATCTGCCTAATTTTTATCCCAAGTTTCAGACATCATTTTTTTTAGCTCTCTCGAGTTCAATGAAGCCTCATATCTTCCATAGAAAGAGTGTTCTGACCATATAACATAGTTTCAACAAAATGCTCAAATAAGAGAGATAATGAATATAACAAAATAAGAGCTTGATCCTCATCATTAATTTTCACATCAATATTTTTTAAATTTAAAATAATTTTATTAAATTCATCAAGATAGTTTTTAAGAGGCATACCTTCCTTCATCTGAAGAGTGCAGAGCCACTGCTTCAAATAAAGCTGATGTTTTGGAAACTGGATCATATAAATGTTCTCCAACTTGAGCTACAATGTTGCAGTAGATGACTCATCGATAACCTCTCACAAAACCTCACCTACTAAAGATAACTAAATTATGCTATGTGCATGCTTTAGAAAATTATTTTTATCCTCTTCTAACAATGTTGTCAGCAAAGCATCTCTATCTTTTAGTGCCTTCAGCAATCTCTGCTAAACCAATATGGCTCGTATCTTTGCACACCAAAGATTAAAATCATTCTTTCCATTAAATTTTTTGATCTCAAATTTCACAGCCATCATGAAGAAATCATGAAAAATAAAAAATAGAATCAACAAATAATCAAAATCCAAAATAGATTTGATGAACAAACCGGAACAAATCTAAACCCTAGGCTATGATACCAGTTTGTTGCAAGATTATTTGTTAATTAGTATAAAATCTAAAATAATAATAAATAATCATATACAAAAAAAATATAATTTAATGATTTATATAGTTCAACCTTTAGCCTACATCAATGGATGAAGATAAAGAGAGATTTCACTATATCAAAAAAAATAGAGTACAAAGAGTATACGACGGCTCAAATAACAAAAGATATGATATATATATATATATAGCCATCAAATTTTTAAATAAAGAGAAAAGATCAAAATATCCAAATGGGATCATAAAGTCTAAAATAGGTCGGATTAGTATCACAGGTCATGCTAAATTCAAGTCACACTCAATAGTTCACTACTAGATTCTAGATGACAAATTCTCTTTTAATTAGATTTCTTAGTAAGTTGTTGACTATGTTTTCTAGTGTTGCTACAAATTTCTAACCTAGGCTGGAGTCACTAGAGCATGGAGGGGTCCGACAAAGGTGGCTGTGGGTCCTGCAACACAAGTTTCCAACAGGGGGCAGTTCTGGTGGAGAACCTCTGATGTTTCAGTTAAAAATCTGAAACATGTAGGAATGAATGTGCGTAAGAGTTTGCATACCTTGGGGGTCCCTTGTTTGCCCTTATTTATAGAGGCGGCAACCACAAGAGGGAGAGATGGTGGGAAACCATCTCTCTTTTCCGATCGTACCTTTTTTGGATGTTTGGCCTGGTTCTCTGGTGATTGACACTACCTTATCTGATGTACAACCAGCCATCCTTAGGGATGGCACGACTTGACGGAACTCTATATGGTGTATAGTTGGCCGTAGTCAGGAGCGATGTGATTTAACATTAGGTGATGTGACTTCAGGGACCATTTTAGGGTCTCCCATTAGCCTTCCTAAATATAGTGACTGACATGGGTTGGAGGGACACTAGGTTTAGGCCCTTTCTCAGATTGGCATCCAATGTTTGGACGTTGCTCTGACGACGAGTGAGATGTCAAGTGTAAGTCGACAATCTGATATGAAGGTTGGCTGATCCTGGGGTCTAGGCTCGAGTGAGTGTGGCAAAGGTACTGACAGAAAGTCAGAGTCCCATCTATAGGTCGGCATCGATGTGAGCGTTGGTGGCTGATGCGTAAATCGGCCATGATTAGAATTTGTCCATCTTCGAATCTAAATCTGGAATCTTATCCGTACTGGAATTCATGTCGACACGGACCATGGAACCTCACCTTTGGTGACTGGCAGAGTCCCGACCTGGGGGTCAGTTGGAGGCTAATGTGGAGGCCGTTTAAGTTCCGACCCAAAGGTCGGTTGGTCTGTGCCAAAGCAACAATTTCACCTTGGCCTCTTGCATCGAACCCATTGTTATCTTTGCATCTCTGCCACCTCGAGATCAGGGGATAAGTTCCAAGGTCCACGGTCGAGGCAGCTCGACCCCACAACACTTAGTAATTATTCTCCACTCCTCCCTCTGTGTGTGTGTGTTAGCATGCTTGATGTTGGAGGAGTTGGTCAGTATATTTGATGCAGGGGAATATATTTGCAGTAATGCCATCAATCATGTGCATTGAATTGACGAATGAGCAACAACTTCCTTCAATGATCTCTGAGAGTGCAATATCTTCTAATTCAGAGAACATAAGATCAGTTTTTCGATGTCGTGGAAATTTTTTATTTCCTTTTCCTGCTTGCTTCAATTAGGACTTTTATTTCTTATCACATAAATGTCAGGCTTCAAATTTGCATTATGTGTCGATTTGTGCCGCCTTATGTTCACAAATATTATTTGATGAAATAATAAGGAAAATGGAATATTTAGTTGCAAACTCGCCTACTTTAGCACTAGCACTTCTTATTTCAAGGTTTGCTATGATGGTTGTCAAGTTCTTAATGGTTCCTAGGTAATCAATGTATCGGTACTTGGTAAAGATGTAGCATGGGGTGTGCTTAAAAGCAATTTTCTCCTTTTAAGCAGACCTCATCAAAAACACCCCCCAAAAATGATGATTTGGCACTAAGCACACCTCACCAAAAACAACCACCAAGAAAGGTGATTTGGCACTAAAGATACAACTAGTATAGAACAATCTCTTTGATCTCTTGAAATTAAATCTCCAAGCCTACCAATTTTATTTCTATCATAATCTGAAAGGTACAAAACCATAGGCTCCAAATCCTTCAACCATAAGCTCTTTTGTTACTGTTGGTGCGCTAAACTGACCCTAAGCCACATGGCATCATCATACAAGATCAAGAAATCATCGATCTCAAAGTACCGAACAACTATACATCAAGCTGCTTATAAGTGATAAGGTCAAATTATTATCGACCTAAAGCAAAGTACCTCAGTGTCCCATATATCTAAGATGTCGGGAAGCTCAGGTGGTAGTGACCGAGCTCCTTTATCTGACATTGGTATTCCACTGAGATCAACCACTATGGTGATAATCACCTATGGAAGTCCCCCGCGATCTCCATAACTAAGCCATGATCTTGCATATAGCTAGCCACGATCTCATATATAGTTAGCCGATGCAGCTAAGTATGACCTCACTTCCAGCTGGTACAAACAGCTATACTCCAGCTCATTTACAAGTGGCTTTAATCATCTAACAAACTCCTCTAATAGCCTAACAAACTCTGTAATGGTCTCATTAGCTCCTATATAAATAGAGGGGTAGGGATCCTTCAAGAGTAAGTTCACAATTCCAAAACTAGACGAGATTCTATCGATGAAAATTCTGTCAATTCTTAAACGAGAGTTTTAGTTTTCACTCAGTCTGACTTCTCTAGTTCCACACAAATTCTCTTCGTGTGCTCTTCTATTCTTTTCCACCTATTATTTTCGAGCTCAAAACTGACTTAAGCATCGAAAGGTCAGGAATTGAAGGATCTCTAATCACTGTCGTAGATGGTCAAAAATAAATCTAACTCAAACTATATAGATAGGATGAGTCAGGATCGTATCCTCAGAGATTAGAGGGCTGAGATACAATTAACAAAGTAAAAGAAAAAGTTTAATTTTTAAAATTTGATAATATTTTAATTAAAACTAACTAATTTAAATCAAAGATGAAATTGAAGAATATAGATGGTAAAAAGATATCTTCGAGTTTTTAGATGATCACAAATATAGATCTCGATATTTATTCTAATCTAAGCAATCAAAATTCATAATTGATTATAAATTTTGCAAACTAATCCCTAGCATAGGCTATCTTACCGAGTACAAACCATATCTTATCAAGATCATGGACTATCCCATAAGTATAGGCTATCTAATGATTAAGTTGCATAGATCCTAACAGATTATGTAAATATAAAATTTTTGAATTAATTATCTATGCTGGGCATGGATCATATCCTATCAAGATCATAATCCATCCCATATTTAAATAATTTATTCAGAAATCAAATATAAAAGAAAATAAAGATTGAAACCATTTATTCAATTGCAAAGAATAGAAAATAACTACAGAAATCGATGTTAGGACAACCGTACTCTCCTGCAGACTGCACCTTAGCCAAATGTGGCTCCTGGATACATCTTTTGGAAGATTTGGGACTCTGTCACAGCATCTCCTCTTTCTGAAGCAATTTTCTTCTTCTCCACTCTTCCTTCCCTCAAATCCTAGAACAAAACCTAAAATAAAGAAAAATACAATTTGCTATGGCTGCCTACTATCTACTATTTTTTTTTCTATTGCCACAGTCTTCCCATTTTATAGAGCAAAAATTGGTTGAAATCAAGTAGTATTGGGCTCTAAATCACATTCAAACAAACTCCTCAATCCATGCCTGTTGTTCGATCATGATCAAACAGGTTGAAATCAGCTGCATCACACCTCAAATCAGACCAGCATCGATATTAGCTATTGGATCCTTCCCTAGATTGAACCACAGCCATTGGATCACGCAAATACCCTCCCAGACTTCTTCTCTTAGTTGGAGACTCCCCTTACCATCCGATTGAACCCCTAGATCGCTCACAACTATCTGATGGTGCAAATTGAGCACTCCTCTCCTGTGTGCCATGATAAAAGATCGAAAACACTGTTCCTATAGACTGTATGTGAACATGACATTCTGCAGTCTATGGACCGGTAGTGAACCGATCACTATGGCTGTGGACTATCATGGACCGAAATGCAAATTTTTTTCGGTGAACCGTCATGGACTGAGCGGTTAATTGGACCGGCCTGCTTCTGATTTTTGGGCTGATTTTGGACCTTTTGAGCTAATTTTTGGGGATACTTTGAATCTTTTTTCAGGATCCGTTTTGAGTTCGATTTACTCTTAATTTTTTTTTAATCTACAAATCGAGCTTTTTGTATTGAGGTTCATCTTTCCTGCAAAATACAAACAAAACCATCAATTCTTAAGGAATAAAGGTCAATTAGTATATATTTTGATGCTTTTATTAAGATATATATTATGCTTATCAATCTCTATCCGATTTTGACGTCTCTTGTAGGTCTTCTTGAAGCCATTCCAGATCAGATTGCTATCTACTTCCAGTTTAGTTTTGTCCAATCTACTCCAGTCTGAATTTTGAGCCTCACAGTAATAGATTGATGCTAGAAGGAGGGCTCACCTTTTGATTTTTCTTATGAAAAATATGGTCAAGACACGAGCACAGCAACCCTCTCCATCCTCTCCCAAAGAAATGTTAGAGGCACCACAACAACAATCAGTTACTATTGATCTTCAACGGTTCAACTTCTTGATTCAACAAGTTCAAGCTCTGACAATAACTGCTCAGCAACTTCAAAAGAATGAGGAATAATAGCAAGAAGAAGCTTCTTCTCTGAAAATTATATCCCAGCACAGCCATCAACCAGCTCATCAAGATGAACACCACATTGATGATGAGGCTGATGACAAATCTGTCCTCAATTATACAAAGTCTTAGAGAGGGGATGATCTAGAGTGCAAAATCTAAGATCTTGAAAAGCATCCGGTGGAGATTCAGGTAGGAGGTCGATCCCAATATAAAGATAGCTATAATCTCTGATCTTCTTTTTCTCAAGAAATCCTAAGTGAGTCAATTTTAAATCGGTTCAAGATGCCCACAATTGAGCCCTTTGATGGCTCCACTGATTCGATAGATCATATTGAGGGCAATAGAGCCCTCATGGCCTTACAATTGGCTTCTGATGCCCTACTATGCATTGCTTTTCCTGCTAGTCTCAAGAACATAGTGAGGGTATGATTTTTCGACCTCCCACAAACATCCATTTCTTCTTTCGAGCAACTCAAGAAGCTATTTGTTATATATTTCGGTACTAACTAACCTCACCTGAGACACATCGATAGCCTATTTTCTTTTCAGCAATAAGAAGGCGAAGACCTTCAAAAGTATGTGGCTTGCTTCAACACAGACATCCTAAAAGTAAAAAATTTCAATGAGGCAGTTGTCATGTCTGCTTTGAAGAGGAGACTTTAGAGCAATCGTCTAGTCTTCTTCTTGAATAAAATTTTTTCAAATACTTATGATGAGATGCTCGATCGAGTACGAAAGTATGCTCAGATCGAGGAAGAAGAAGCCATTATCAGGCAAGCCAAGAAAAATAATAAGAATGAGAAGAAACAGTCAAGAGAAGATGATGGAGCTCAACAGGATAGAGGCTCCAACCGATCACAAAAAAATTCGAGGTGAAGAAGCCCACCTTGGCATTTTGACTCCTACGCTCCTTTGACTGCCCCCCGAGCACAGATCTTGATACAAATTGAAGGGGAAGGATACCTCCAAAAATCTGATCCTATGAAAGCTCCACCAAAAAAGGAGGATAAAAAGAAGTATTACCATTTCCACCAGGATCATGGCCATGATACCGAAGAATATAGACAACTACGGAATATAGAAGCCTTGGTGCACTGAGGTTACCTCGGTACATATGTGAGGCCAGGCAAAGCCATTGAGTATCGGTGTTAAATAGAAGACAGCTCTGAAAATCATAACCAACCAATGGTCGGAGTTATACATATGATATCTGATGTCCCACGAAGCACTAGTGATCCATCCCCCAAGAGGCAGAAGATAAAAGAAATTATCTCTTTTTTTGAGAATGATGTAAAGGAGATTCAAACCCCGCATAACGATGCTGTTGTCATCTCCATGATAATAGCAAAATATGATATAAAAAAAAATTCGATTGATAATGGAAGCTCCACCAATATATCATTCTATGATGCATTCTCAAAAATAAATTTAACAGGCCAACTGAAATAGGTCGGTACTCCTCTCGTCGGATTTTCAAAAAATCCAATAGCTGTAGAAGAAAAAATTACTTTATCGATCATAGCGAGACAGAAACCAAGGCAATCAATAGTACAGCTCATCTTTCTGATGGTGAAAGTTTCACCTGCTTATAATGTTATTCATGGTTGACCTGATCTTAATGCTCTTAAAGCTATCATCTCCGCGTATCACCTACTAGTGCGATTTTCGACTAAGGAATTGAAAAAATACAGGAAGATCAAGCAGTAGGTCGGTAATACTTTGTGATTGCCTTTAAGATGAAGCAACCTTTGAAAAATATACCAGTTGACATATCAGATTCAATAGACGAGGTCGGGAAGAACCAAGGTGAACCTGTTGAAAAGCTGGAAACTATTCCTTTGGGCAATGACCCAAGAAAAATATTTCAAATCGGATCGAATCTTAAATCCGACTTGAGAGATAAGATGATCAGGTTTCTTCGAGCAAACACCAACGTGTTCGCCTGATCAACCTCAGACATGCCTGGTACTCCTACCGATATGATCATTTATAAATTACATGTTAACTCGAGCTCCAGACCAGTTCAGCAGAAGAAGCAGAGTTTTGCTCCAGTAAGGCAAAAGGCCATTGATGAGGAAGTTGATGAGCTCCTGAAAGCAGGATTTATCAGAGAAGCTCTTTATCCGAAGTGGATAGCAAATATTGTTATAGTAAAAAAGGCTAATAGCAAGTGGAGGATATGTATTGACTATATCGATCTCAACAAAGCCTGTCCAAATGATAGTTTTTCTCTATCGAGGATTGATTAGCTAGTGGATGCCACTTCAGGTCATAAACTTCTTAGTTTTATGGATACTTTCTTAGGATATAACCATATCAGAATGGCCCCTGAAGATGAAAAAAATATGATCTTTGTCACCGAAAGAGATTTGTACTGCTATAAAATGATGCCTTTTGATCTTAAAAATACAGGTGCGACATACCAGCGCCTCATCAACAAAGTCTTCAAGTATTAGATCGATCAAAATATGGAGGTTTATATTGATGATATGCTGGTAAAGAACATCGAGGAAGATCAGCACATCACCGATCTAGAGGAAGTATTTGAAGAACTTAGGAAGCATCAGATGAAGCTAAATCCGAACAAGTATGCTTTCGGAGTGATCTCGGATAAGTTTTTTTTATTTTCTCATAAATCAGAGAGAAATAGAGGTCAATCCCGAGAAGATTCATACATTATTCGAGATGAAATGTCCAACTACCATCAGAGAAATTCAGCAACTCACTGGATGGATAGGCGCTTTCAGTCGATTCATCTCTAGATTGGTCGAAAAATATCTTTCATTTTTTAAGATGCTAGAATAGATTAAAAATTTTAGTTGGATAGAAGAATACCAAAATACTTTTGATGATTTAAAAAGATATCTGGGCTCTGCACCTCTTCTCTCAAAGCCAGTTGAAGGTGAGGAGTTGTGTATGTATATATCAGTCTCACCAAATGCCGTCAACTCGATTCTTGTCCAAGAAAAAATAAAAATTCAAAGGTCGATCTATTATACAAGTAAGTTATTGTGGGATGCTGAGACCCGATACTAGAAAGCTGAAAAAATGATATATGCTCTAATCACATCAGCTTGACGGCTTCGGTCTTACTTTCAAGCTCATATGGTTATAATATTAACTAACCAGTCACTAAGATCGGTATTACAAAGAGTTATCATGTTGGGTCAAATTGCTAAATGGGCCATAGAACTCAACAAGTTTGATATTCAGTACCAACCTCAATCTGCAGTAAAAGGTCAGGTATTAACTGATTTTATTATGGAGTGCACTATTCCTGATGACCGGTCAACTTCAGAAAATATTGATGATAATGGTTTATTCTGGGTTCTGCATGTGAACAGAGCCTCAAATTCTCAAAAAAATGGTACTGGTTTAATTCTGACAAGTTTCGAAGGATTTATTATCGAGCAAATCCTATGGCTCAACTTTAACACATCCAATAATGATGCCGAATATGAAGTCTTAACTATGGGATTAAAGAAGGTAAAAGAGCTCAGAGTCAAAAAGCTGAAGATTTTATCGACTCACAGCTTGTCGTCGAACAGGTATGAGGTCAGTTTGATGCTAAAGACCTCGTAATAGCTTGTTATTTGCAGAATATAAAAGAACTGTCTCAAAATTTTGAGGAGCTAGAAGTCCTACAAATCTTCAGGTCAGAGAATGCCTGAGCTGATATCTTGTCACATCTTGCTACATCAAGATTCTCCAAGCTTAATCAGAAGATTTTGATCAAGCAGTTAGAAAAGCCCAGCATTGAAATTCTTTCTATATTTCAGGTCAGTCATGAATCGAGCTGAATTGATCCCCTCATGGATTATATAACAAATGAAATTCTACCTGATGATCCAATTAAAGCTAGAAGCATCAAAATACAGGCTCCATGGTATGTTCTTCAGGAGGATCAACTACACAAAAGGTCTTATTTACTTTCTCTACTTCGGTGCTTGAGATCATCCAATGCTGATTATGCACTTTGGAAGGTACATGAAGGAATATGTGAAAATCACCCTGAGAGGTTGATCACTTGCTTACAAAATAATTCAACAAGGTTATTATGGATGCAGCCGATCTTGTTAACAAATACGACCAATGTCAAAGGTACGTTAATATTCAACATCAATCTGCTATCAAATTTATTTCTATTATGGCACCATGGCCCTTTGCAATCTGGAGAAAGGATATATTGAGACCTTTTCCAATGACAATAGATCAAAAAAAAATTTTGATAATTGCTATCGACTACTTCACTAAGTGGGTGGAGGCAAAATCGCTGGCCTAAATTATGAGAAAAAGATGTAGAATTTTGTGTGAAAATCAATAATATATCGATTTGATTTATCTCGAATAATTATTACTGATAATAGCCGGCAGTTTGACAACCTCAAGTTCAAAGAATTCTGTTCCAAACTTCATATTGATCATCGATTGATCTCTGTTGGGCATCCACAGTCAAATGGTGAAGCAGAAGTCACAAACAGGACTATTCTCCAAGGATTAAAGATAAGGCTTATAAAAGCAAAGGGATTATGGGCTGAAGAACTTTACAGTGTTCTATGGGCCTACAGAACCACATATCAGATTTCTAATGGAGAAACTCCCTTTAAATTCACTTATGGGGCCAAAGCTCTGATTCCAGTTGAAATCGACCTATCATCCGATAGAGTCAAAAAAATTTATGAGGCAACGAATTCTAATTAGTTGAGAACCGATCTGGATCTTCTTGAGAAAACAAGAGGGCAGGCTCATATCAAAATGGCAGCATATAAGCAAAGAATCATCAAGTACTATAATGCTCGAGTAAAGCTGAAATCATTTCAGAAAGATGATCTCGTCCTGAGACAAGTTGAAATTTCTAAGCCCAACGAATAAGGCAAACTTGCTCCAAATTGGGAAAGAACTTATCAAATCACTGATGTCATTCGCCCAAGAGCCTATAGAATTGAAAACCTAGATGGATCTTGTATTTCTTGCACATGAAATTTTGAAAATCTTAAGAACTATTATTAATAAAAAAGCTCCAAGAAGTTTATTTTTGTACATCATATGTTGTATGAGATAATGCAAATCTGATCTCTAGATCGATAAAGCCCTGATGGACCAAAAAGGAGAAAATCTTTTGATCCATGAAAATTCAATCTCTGGATCGATAAAGCTCCGATGGGCCGAAAAGGAGAAAATCTCTCGATCTATGAAAATTCGATCTTTAGATCAGTAAAGTCCCAATGGGCCGAAAAGGAGATAAGATCTTCTAATCTATGAAATCCGATCTCCGGATCGGTAAAGCCTCGAAGGATCAGAGGAGACAAGATCCTTTGATCTATAAAAATTCGATCTTCAGACCGATGCAACCCTGAAAGGCGGAGATGATCTTATGATTATTGAAAACACTGACCTCTGGATCGAGGTTATCTTATCGAAAGTACCAATCTTCGGATCAAGGTTGTCCTAAAGTTCTATCGAGGATCTACATATCTCTAGATCTTGCTACAAAAGTCCGACCCATCTAACACTGCATCAAGCAAAGGTACATCTAAATCCTGACCTTAAATCGATTGTTAACTGATAAGGTCGAAATTGTTAATTCTTTAGTTCTATTGAGATACAGTCCTACAAAACATATATAGTTACTTTACCTTGAAAGATCATAAAAATTGCTAAATAACAGAGATGCACACATCGGATCAAGGTGCATCAAAAATTTTGCTTGCATTAATTTTGAAAGAAATACATTAAGGAAAGGGGGAAAAGACCCACATTGGGTCATTACAGTTCCAAAGGACCTATACTGGGTTGATTTATCAAAAAAAGAAGAAGAAAGCAACAGGTCATAGGATCACAATAGGAGCCTCAGACTTCTTTGGAGCTAACTCTTCTTTGACTCGCTCCAGCTCTTTGACGACCTCAACAGCTGCAGGGGGCTCCATAGATGCAACCTTAGCATTAGAGGCTTCGATCGGAGGTACTGCAGTGATTGGCTCTACGACAATGACCTCGATATTCTTCACCACGGTCTCCTCCTGATTTGCCACCTTAATTAGTTCTTCGAACATTTCGATAGGCAATTCAGGCTGTCCTTTTATACCCATGTCGATGGCAATCTTTGGAGTCATCTTGGAGATATCGACTTTGGGATATAATTTCTTAATCAGATTCAGACATTGATAGAACTCGTAGTAATATGCCCCCTCCGAGTTTTCAGCTACTTCCTTCTCAAATTCTTTGAAGGCTTTGTACAGCTCCACTGCCTTGGCTGTCCTATCCCATTCTTGCTTAACTTTGTCTTGTTCCTGCTTGATCTGCTTCTTCAGGGCCTCTATGGCCTTCTCATGAGCCTCATTAGCCTCATTGCTTCTTGCAACCTCGGCTCCAGCTCGTTGTTCTTTTCGGCCCATATGTGAAGGTCAAAGATGCACATCTCTTACTTGTTATTTTTCGCTGGAGATCTAGGAGATTTTGGTTCTTCTCTTTCAGCAACATCAACTTCTCGAGTTGAAACTTGAGGCTGCCAGTCAGTTTGAACTCCTTAGATTTTTCTTCAGCAGCCTTCTTCTCCTCTTAGAGGATTATCAAGTTGGCATCCATGGCTTCTTTATTTTTTAATAGATAGACTATGTTTTCGTACATGACCTGAAAGTCAATGGTGACCTACAGAATGAAAGTTCAGATCAGTCATATATCCAATAAAAAAAAAGATACTTACATGCATGAGATGCTCGCAGCCATGATTTTAATCTCCTCCAGTTTGTTCTTTCAATGTGCCTCCAGATCAACTATCGACAATACTGAATTGAGAATATCGCGACCTAACCAAGGTCGCTCCAGAAGCGACATTCGCCCCATGGTGTCTCCCTCAATTGAAGTCGATGAGGCTACAGAGGATGGCGGGGCCATGGAGGCACTGGTCGGCTTGCGACTTAGCTCCTTGGGAGGAGGTGCAGGTTGGGAATCATTCTTTTTTCTCACCTCGATTGTTTGGCGAAGTGGAAGCTCAATTGACAGAGATCGGGACCCCAAGAAGTGTCACTTCTCCCTAAGGTGGCAGGGGAAGGAGTGGCTGATGCAGATTGGGAAGGTGCCCGAGTAGGGGGAGGATCTGCCCCTTTGAACCTCTTCGGTGTGAGGGTAGCGGCAGGTGGCTTTAGTTCCTCCTTTCTTTTCCTGTCATCCAACCTATTCGAATTGAACCTTATTTCTGCGTCAAAGGATCATATACTTAGAAAAAATATGGTGATATAAAGGCAGAGAAGAAATGCAAAAGAAAAGTACATCGATCTTATCTCGAGGAGAGTATAAGCTGATACCAGCATCATACTACGCCTGATCATTGACAAGCTTGAATAGCTTGGGCACTCTGGTGGTAATCAGAAATGAATGAGCCACCTCATCTCCAAAGAGGATTTCATAATTGAAATTATGCTTAGTGTCCGGATGCCCTCAAAAGGTCCTAAAATCCCATGGAATGGAAGCTCGGACAAATAAAAAGTGATATTTTCAGCCGTGAATAAAAGAAGGAAGACTAGGTCCAAATTTATAATTTTTTCTAAGTGAGAAATGCCACTAGTTTTTCTCACTCAGATGTCTTTTTAAAATGACCAAAGATCTAAACAGAGAGATCCTAAGTTCTATATACTAGGAGCTGCACATTACTATGAACGCTATTATCATCCTAATGGCATTAGGGGTGACTTGAGTAGAATGAATCCTATAAAAATCAAAAACATTACAGAGGAAGAGATGCAGTGAAAATCGAAGTCCATATTGAAAGGCTTCATCGTAGAAGACTATGCAGTCTTTAGGAGGTTCAAAAATCTGATCTTTCAGATCTGGTACCACCATCTTATATTAATCGGATATATCATACTTCTCCCACAGATTTATCAGGTTCTCCTCAGTCAGAATAAATCCCTCCATTTCTGGATCGAGGTAGTCTGTGAGACCACATACAGAGGATTCTACATGCTGCTCTGAACTTTCCTCATCTACGGGATCGGTATCAGAGTTCTCCTGAGAAAAGTTTTCTATTTCAAAGCCCAATAAGGGTTGGGTCGACCGGATCTTCAGGCCACCTATGACCTTCTTCCCCTTACTACCTCTAGTAGGTATGCTTTTCCTAAAAAGTTTTCTAAGAAAAAATGGACAGGGGGAACAAGAAGAACTGAAAGTAAAAAGGAGACTATTCGGTGGCTCAAAGAAAAAACAGCCGAGGAAAGGACCAATACCTAAACATAAGGGGTAGAATCTCTCCCAAAAATAAGAAAAAAATTTCTTCTTCCCCAGCTCTGACAAACCCCCTCCGACGATTGTTGAATATGAGGAGATCCTCTAGAGACAATCCAACAGCACCTCTACAAGAAAATGATAGAAATGAACAGTTATTGGGGGGCAAAAAACTTTTTATAAGTGAATCAACGGCTCGGATCAACTAGCCTTATTGCCGATTTATGACATTTGGCACCAATCCAATGGCCTTGTCAGATGATAATTTGATGCGCCATTATCAGATTTAGCCACGATAGACCTATCCGCGAGCAAGCTAATCGATTAATCGGGTGTCGATAAGTGGCACACGCCCATTTGATATTTTCAAACCGACCCTTCGAATAATGATGGTGGGAAGATCTGACGAATTATTTTCTGAAAGATCAGGTCTCTTCGTAATCCATTGGGTAATAAATTTTGATCTTATTGAAATATAGTACATATATATCTAGAGACAGAATCGATGATTCAACAAACCCCAAAGGACAAAGATGAAAATCCGATCTTCAGATCAGTAATGCCCCAAAGGGCATAGCCAAAAATTTGATCTCTTCAGATCGGTAAAGCCCCGAAAGGCACAGGTAAAATTTGATCTTCAGATCGATAAAGCCCCAAAGGGCATAGGTAAAAATTTGATCTTCAGATCGATAAAACCCCGAAGGGCACAGGTAAAATTCGATCTTCAGATCGATAATGCTCCGAATGGCATAATTTAATCTTCATATCGATAAAGCCCTGAAGGGAACAGATAAAATTTGATCTTCAGATCGGTAAAGCCCCGAAGGATACAGATAAAATTCAATCTTCAGATCGGTAAAGTCCCAAAGGGCATAGGTAAAATTTGATCTTCAGATCGGTAAAGCCCGAAGGGCACAAGTAAAATTCGATCTTTAGATCGATAAAGCTCCAAAAGGCATAGATAAAATTGATCTTCAGATCGATAAAGCCCCGAAGGATGTAGGTAGAACTCGATATCCAGATCGATAAAGCCCCAAAGGGCATAGGTAAAAGCCCGATCTCTGGATCGGTAAAATCCCAAACAGCAAAAGTAAAAAGCTCAATCTTCGGATCAGGCATTTCTACTTTTCATGTCCAATCTGATAACTATCACCTCAGATATAAGAAGTGGGGGGCAAAGTGTTGGTGCGCTAAACCGATCCCAAGCCATATGGTATCATCACACGAGATCAAGGAATCATTGATCTCAAAGTATCGAACAACTATACATCAAGCTGCTTACAAGTGATAAGATCAGATTATTACCGACCTAAAGCAAAATGCCTCGATGTTCTGTATATCTGAGACATCGAGAAACTCAAGTGGTAGTGATCGAGCTCTTTTATCTCACATCGGTATTTCACCGAGGTCAACCACTACGGTGACAATCATCCTGTAGAAGTCTCCCGCGGTCTCCACAGTTAGGCCATAATCTTGCATATAGTTGGTCACGATCTCATATACAGTTAGCCAATACAGCTAAGTATGACCTCACTTTCAGCTGGTATGTTCAGCTGTACTCCAGCTCATTTACAGATAGCTCTAACCACTTAACAAACTCCTTTAATGGCCTAACAAACTCTGTAACGACTTCATCAGCTCCTTTATAAATAGAGGGGCAGAGATCTTTCAAGGGTAAGTTTGCAATTCCAAAACTAAAGGAGATTCCTGTCAATTCTCAAATGAGAGCTCTAGTTCCCACTCAGTCTGACTTCTCTAGTTCCACACAAATCCTCTTCTTGTGCTCTTCTACTCTTTTCCACCTACTGTTGTCGGGCTCAAAGCTGACTGAAGCATCGGAGGGTCAAGAATCAGAAGATCCCCATCCGCTTTTTGACTTATCTTGTAGGTCTTCTTGAAGCTATTTTAGATCGGATTGCTATCTGCTTCCAGTTTGGATTCGTCCAATCTGCTCCAGTCTGAGATTTTGAGCCTCGCAGCAACGTTACAAAGGCAGACAACTAACGAAGCACAAAATCTAATCAAAGTTTTATTAGTTTTAAAATCATGTGGAACCTTAGAATATTTAAAGATGGAGTTTAAGGCTGCTCAACTACCGCTTGCTTTCACAAATTTCCTCTCTCCTCTGTTGAGCCTCATCTTGTATTTATCAAATAATAGCATATTTGTTGTGATTCCTTTTCTCGTATGATAAGTCAATGCTTGGGAAAGTTGTACTCAAGGTAAATGCCACTTAAGAAGCTATTTTTGTCCATCATTGATATTCAATGGATGCTAGAGACAAGTATAATATGATGTTTCATGGTCCTATATATTATATCTAGTAGCATATGTTACAAATTGTCATGGTAAAACTAACATTCTATTTTGCTGCTGGGAAGTCGCATAATGTTGTTTTGCATTATTGTTGTAAACATTATTAGTTGTGGTAAATTTAGAAGGCACATCTTAATTTAAGATTAATTCAGATAGAAATGAACAGCCATTGCAGCACCTGAAGCCATAAAATTAAAAAAAAAAAAAACTTGGCTAATTAGTTTATTTCTCCAGTTAGGATGCACTTGTCATCTGAACATGATGTTGTTATATATATGTTAAATTTAGATATTACATTTTAGACATCCCTGTTTTAGCTAATTAGTAATTGTGAGGACATGTACAAATTTGCAAATCACTAATATGATAATTAGACATTTTGACATGAAAGTATAAATTGGTTAACCATAAAAATTTGTTGCTTTTTATCAATACTTGGTTGCAACTTGCAAGACTCGCAAGTTTGCATTATAATGATTCTGGTTATTCCAAAACACAAATGGCCTACATGCTTAATCACATTCTTATCATTCTTGGCTCTATCTACTTATGTACATGAATGATGAAGTGTGCAAGAAAATAATCACCTGCAGAAAATTAACCCATCCAAGGTATAACTTTGCAAGCAAGTCATAACAGTGTCAGTTCTCAATTTTTCTCCTCTACCAATCTTTTAAGGACTATCTGGTACTCTACCAATATTACAAGGCAAGTATATTGTTATTTTCTATTTAAACATTTGTATGATGTATGTATGCATGTTCCATATCTTTCATTCGCTTTCCATGTCAATCATTCACCAAGCATGTGAGTGTGACTCCCAGCTCTGGAGATAGGTGAGATCTGTTTTTGCAAGAAGTGAACAGAAGATCTGGATGTTCTTGTTGAATAAATGCGGGTTCTATTGATAGGATTGCATATTTTGCCAAAGACCTGAAAATGTTAACTTTGTTCCACACTAAATGAGGTGCCTCAAACAAAAAAAAGGTTGGAGGTACCTCTAGTTCAACAATCCGTTGCATCCTAGATTTCTGAACCATAGCTGAATAAACCTGTGCCAATGCAATCCATGGCCTTCATTAACCTGATCATTCTTTCATTTTTTTTTCTTTTTTTTCATAAATTTTATTTCTTTAGTTTAGGCAGAAATGATCTTTTAATATCATTTGGAAAGATAAGAATATAGAATGAGCAAAAGTACAAGTTTTACAGGTTTTCATGTATGTTTAATCCCTTCTAAATCTATTCAGATATAGGCATTTTCTAAATGTGTGAGGATATAAGCAAATAGGTATTATGGAAAATCTCTCTCATGTTCTATATATGTTTGAGCAGAAACTTCCATGCAGAAATTTACTGGTGTAGTCCAGCGAATGCTGTTTCTTGAATCCTTATCAATTGCAATTATTTGCTATGTAGAACCTTCAAGATTGCTAGAGAGATCTACTTTGTGAAAAATTAATCAATGAGTCAAATAATCTGTTTCGCATTAATTCAGGACTGCATTACAATAACCATAACCAGCAAGCCTTTTTGCAACTATCTGGTGTTGGCTTGAAGAATCCTCATTTGCATGTATTCCTATTTAAGGATGTCATTAAAACAAGGGATGCTCCAGCATTCAGGAAAACTGAATTACTGCCAACATAAAGTAAATCCTTATGACTGAAGCAAAAAATGAACTAATAATTTTCCAATTTGTACATGAGCTCTGTTCTTATTGATCAAAGTCTTAGAGGAGGGCATACGAGGATAGGCACACATGCAGTATGCATAAACATCATATACTTAGGAACCATCGGACTTCTTTAATAAATGGAACAGAAAGAAGCTATAAGAAATTCCGAGCACAAATGGGCTACTGATAAAGTCATTATGGTCTGCATCCTTAGAACCCGGGTCGGATACGTGATGGCCGCACACTCCTTAGAGCAAGCCCTAAAGAATATGCAAGGCCAAATTAAAGCATTACAACCTTATCAACCATAACAATTAATTTCAATAATAATTCGTAAAACCATGCATAATTACAAATTAAATTTCTTCAATCCTCTGATCAGGTACTATAACACTCTATCTATTCATCTGCTCACCCATAAATCTAAGCCATAGCCAATCATGAACGTCCTGTATCTCTGAGAAGAAAAGAAAAATGAAAGGGTGTGAGCTTTACAGCCCAGTAAGAATTTCCATATCACACTGATATAGTAATATAATCTGAAAATAAGAATAAGCAATAAAATATAAAATCTCATGTTCAATGTCCAGAATAATGCAAACATTCATAAATTTTCTGTCTTGTCAAAATAGATGCATCATCATATGTTAACGAGTGAAACCCCTTTTATTCAATAATTATTTCATGTCTTATCTTTCATTTCTCCTTTCATAATCACATAATTTTTAACCTTTTCTTTCTGCTTCTGGACTATCCAATTCTATACCTCAGTCATCATCCGGATCGAATCCATTTAAAAAGTCTTTCAAGACTGTCCCAGGATGAGCTCCTGGCCGGCTGTCCCACGTACGGAAGCCCGTGAGAGGCTGTCCCAAGCATAAGCTCCTGGCGGACTGTCCCAGGCATAAGCTCCTGACCGGCTAATCCACCTGTAAGCTAGTGGGGGCTGTCCCAGGCATAAGCTCCTGGCGGGCTATTCCACATGACAAGACTAGTCCATACCATATATCTCTTTCTTTTCATTAAATCATTATGTGTTGATTTCATCAAATCAATTCTGACTTGCATTATGATCAATTCAGATATGTCATATCCATATAATCATGCCATCAATCTCTGATACATATATATATTGACATACATACTCATGCTCAAAATCAAATAACAGTATCTCAGGTATAATAAATTCAACGATCTCAAATCCGATGATGCAAAATCAATAATGCAAGACCAACAGTAAAATAGCATATATATATAATAGTGATCATGTAAAGGGATTCTTACCTTTACCGATGACTGATCCAAGCACAGAAATCAATATTCTTCTTTGATTTATGAATTTCTCTAACAAAATATTCTACTCGATATCTTATGCAGACAATCGTCTCTTCATAACCCTGATCAAATATAAAATTATATATGCAGAAAATTACCGATAATCGATCTGATAACATAAATCTAGGATCTCTCTCAGGATTAACCAAAATTAAGATTTATCTAAGTATCTGGATCCTCCACTGATCCATAAGACTTTTAGAGAGAGAAAATTCATGAAGAGAGAAAAAATTCTAGAGAGAGAAAGTAGAGAGAGAAAATAGAGAGAGAAACCTTCGTATCCTTCCGATGAGGCAATCATGGTCGAGATCATCAGAGGTCCTATCAGGATGACTCAATATGAATCAAGTGTTATAAATTTCAAATAGGATCGGACTGAGATCAGATCTACCGCACGAATTTCGGAGCAATCTCAGATCATCTTATTTTCATCTCAATTTTATCCTAGGGTTCATGATGCAATCAGAGAGGAAGAAAAGATCCTAGAGAGACAAAATCCGTAAAGAGAGAGAAAAGTCTAGAGAGAGAATCTAGAGAGAGAAAATGTAGAGAGAGAAGGTAGAGAGAGGAGAGAGAGAAAATTTTTCTCTCTTCTTCTTCTTTTTATTTTATTTTATTTTTATTTTTTTTCTTTCTCTTTTTCTTTTTTTTTTCTTTTCTTTTTCTTTTTCTTTTTTCTTTTCTTTTTCTTTTTCCTTTTTCTTTTCTTTTTTTTTCTTCTTCTTCTTCCTTTCTTCTCTTCCCACGGGTTTCTTTAGGGCTTGCTCTAAGGAGTGTGAGGCCATCACGTATCCGACCCGGATGTTGGGTTCGGAGCGTGATATAGGAACCTTCGGACTTCTTTAATAAATTGAACAGAAAGAAGCTATAAGAAATTCCGAGCACAAATGGGCTACTGATAAAGTCATTACGGTCTGCATCCAAAAAGATAAAGCCATCATGGTTGGAAATAATTCTAAGATTGACAAGCAAGAAGACATAGCAAAGAATAGTTAGTTGTTTGAATTTTTTCTATGATCTTGAACTACCTCAAGTTGGCATCTTTTTTCGGTATCTACGAAGGAAAGAGCGGCAATTTATTTGAGGCATGTTGTGGCAAGGCAGGATTTGGCCATGCCCTATCTCAAGCATCAGCCACTGGCTTCACACGTTAAAGCAATCTGAGCTCCTTTTTGCACGACAATTGTGCATTCTTCCGAGTAAGGGTCTATTTGGATGAATGGAATAAAAATCCCATTGGATTCATTGGATTAGGTCAAAATAACCAGTTATAAATAGGCTTACAGGCTGGATTAGGCCTGTGTCCATAAGTACTCAGGATTAATTTTAGAGTGAGCACGCCCAAATTCCATAGGAAAAAAAAAATTCAACAGGTTTTTTTTTTTTCTTATGGGATTCAAGGCCAGCCCATTAATGAACCAGTCTTAGATCCCTCTGGATACGGCCTAGCTTAGTCCCTAAGCCTCCTCCTATGAGAAATTCTTTGTGCATCGCAGGTGGTATAGAAAATCCGATATAGAGCGCACCATTTTATGTGATTGATCCACGTAGCTACCGCTTTCCAATACGTATTTAATTTCTGTAGATCTATTTTTTCGTTTAAAAATTTTGTATGACAAAAATATCTCTATCCTTTGAAAAAAATTATGACATCTTGTAGTATATTATGACTTTCTATACACAGGATATGATAATATGACTCAAAAAATTATGACATCCTGTACATATTATGATATCCTGCGTCAAATTATGACTTTCTACATGTAAAATATCATAATATGACCCAATATGTTATAATATGGTCTAAGATATCATAATATGGAAGAGATATTTTTAACGAACCATTTTCTAATGCACATTTAATGCTGGTAGCTTTACTTTTTCGTTTGAAATTTTGAATGACGAAAATGCTCATGTTTTTTGAAAAAATTATGACATCCGGTGCATATTATGATATTATGCGTTATATTATGATATCCTGTGGATAAAAATTATGACTTTTTGAATATATGATGTTATAATTTTTTCAAAAAATAGAGATATTTTCGTCATTTAAGAATTTAAATGAAAAGATAAAGTTGCAGGTATTTAATATACATTGGAAAGTGATGACTACGTGGATCAACCGGACAAAACAGTGCACTCCACGTCGGATTTTCTACATCGCCCATAGTGCACAAAGAATTTTCCTTAAGCCTATTTCTAACCGGTGATAATGAGATTTTCAACCTATTCATCCAAACAGATCCTAAAAATTTTAAAATTTCTAACTTTGGTGACCATTTGTTTATCCGCTTGTATCTTCCATTTGACTTGAGAAGCACTCTTGCTCTCTTCCCTGCAAACTCACAATTTGCATCACAAATCATAGTTTCTTCAAAAAAGCTTAGGAATTCAACCTTCAAACATGAAAATTATAAATAGTGGGCGTAAAATAAGTATCATATGAGGTTGGATCATGATCAATTGATGGCTCAACCATATTTGGCACTGCTGAGTAATTTGTTTCTGAATTCACATGCTTGCTTTTCTTTGATTTAAATTTTTGAAATATCAAAATTTGACTTATGGAAACAAATATAGTCAATTCCATGGTACAGGATTTCTTTCTAGAACTTAGAAAAATTCAGAGTCAAATATATTAATAAAAAGCCAAAAGAATCTTCAGTCTAATAATTTTCTTATGGTTCAAAAGAAAACACCCTGATATCAAGTGATAAAACTGAAATACTTGCTTCCGGTCAGGTTTTTGACACTCTTGTTGGGGGAATGAAGGATAATTAACTCAAAAATAAACTCCAAACTGCGTGGAACACAAACAGCAATTTTTTTTCTTTAAAAACGATCCAAGTACACAGCAGCCAAATCTTTTTTTGTAGAGGAGACCCTCTGTCATCTACTCCAATGTGTTGCAGAAAACTTGGAGTACGTCTCTGGCTCCAATTGGTCAGAAATGAACAATTGCCTAAGTTGGTCCACTGTTCGACCTGTCGCCTCACAAGTGGAGTCAAGTCATGCCCCAAAGCTCAAGTTGGTCTCAGGTGGGGGTTTGCCATGCCACTCACTCCATTCTTTTCTTTTAATTGTTTCCATCGTTTTCTTGATGCTTTCAGATTGCTATAATTAACCTTGACCCACTTGATTTTTGTTCGGAACTCTTGGACTGCTTTCATCCAAAAAAAAAAGCCTCTTGGACTGCTGAATTGTTTTTGACCAAGTCTGCCAAAGTTTAATACTTCGACTTTTTCAAGTTGAGGTCCTTTTCAAATGTGAACAATCGTTTGCATCTCTTTATATATCTTTCACTGGGTTTTTTTTCACATGGCAAACTGATGGGGTCCTTTGGTGTCTAATCTCAGCCACGTATTAGTTGCAAATCATCATTGACTAACCCTCAAATCTCTCAACTGAGTTGATATTTCCTCTAGAGGATCGTACTTTGTCCTATGATGTAGGGATGACTTGGCGGGTAGGTACCTGGTTACCTATAAATTTGGTCAACTGTTTCTGCGTCCAAATTGCCTTCTACAGTGAAGGCCACGTCAAAAGCATTAACAAGCTCATGATATCAACATTCGAAGCGAAACTGAAGAGTTGTAAGCGTTAAGCAAAAGCAAATGTTTTATATTCACACAAGTGCGGGTGTTCCTGTCCTTATCTTTATTGGCTTCAGTGATCATGTTTTTGATGCATCTCAAAATCTTCGTCTAGATAACTAAGGTTGAAATCAGATCGGATACAAATCAGATATCAATATATCCATATTCATATTTATTTTATATAACGAATATAAATACAGATAAATATTATTTGAATATAAAAATTTATATTCATATTTATTTTAAATGAATATGTATATAATTCAGATATTAAAAATATGGATATAATTACGAATATAAGTTAAATATTTAAATTTTATAATTATAAAATTAAAAATATTACTAAATAAATGATAAATCAAATTAATAGAATGTTCATATGGTTGTATATTTTTTTAAAAATTAATTATTATTATATAAAATTATATAAGATTATGATAAATTCAAATATTCGGATATGAATCGAATAGTTATCTATCCATATTTATATATATTTTTTTAACAGATATGAAAAAATATGAATATTAATCATATTTTTTAATTTTTTTAATATTTATATTAATTTAGATATAAAAATAAATTTTAATAAATATTATCCATATCATTTTTATCCCTGTAGATAACCATGGTATAGGCGGGCCCCCTTCTCTCCAAGAGAAAAAGACATGCTGGACCTCATTATCCGAGTGCTGTTCCCACTAGGGTTTAGAAACTGCTGCCTACACGTTTTAATGTTCCACACTGCTGGTGGAGAATTTGAGGTGAAAAGGGCCAATAAAACACTAGTGCTATCCGAAGTGGCAAACCAGAAAGGACTATGAAAAATAAAACATGTCAATTTACTTCAGAAACACTAGTGCTGTTTGACCACCAATTACTAGAACAACAGTACTAGCCTAACACAAAAATGAGATATTTCCCAATTAAAAAAAAAAAAAAAAGGCGCCCAAACAAGCCTCGTAACACAATGTGCTCTTGTTACCAGCTTCCACATGGTTTTCTGAATGGGTGTTTCTGGGGTCCCGGAAGAATACATAACTTGACGCAGAATTTATAATTTCATACAGACAAACTTTGTCTCCCTGCTTTCCAGGACCTAGTTAAACTCTCGTGGTACGGAACCCTTCAGATCGATTCCGTGATCCATGGGTCCCTCCCTGTTCCTTTTTTAGTTTTTTTTTTTTTTTTTTTTGATAAATTTTGACCTGACCCTTTCAACGCCAACCCATCACCCCATGCAACGTTTTTTTTGTCATTTAATTTATATTTTATTTTATAAATAAAGAAAGACCTTTTCAAAATTAATGGTCATATCTGCAAAAAAAATACAGTATATTAATTAACGACCCGTTGCCAGGTCATAACGCGGAAAGCGTGACGACAGTTATTACCCTTTTAAGATTCGATTTTAATTAATAATAATGATGTACTTATCATCATTACCACCATTAATTCTTATATTTTATTCAACGTAATGATGCTTGGGATAATTCTGCCGTGCACGGAGGTGTGCTTTTAAGCGCCGCCGCCGCAATGGACGCCAACGCCACCAATGGGCCCCATCCTATTCGCTATCCGCAGCCCCGACAAGTGCTACGTGGCAGCAATCTAAGCCCATTGGACGGGACGAGGATCCTTTCGGGCCGGCTGAGAGACCGGTCCATCATGCGGCTTGGCGTCTCGGACCGGATAGACCGCTTCGGAAGCCAGCGGTGGAAGGAGTCCACGATCAGCGGTATGAATACCAACTATTAATTCCAGTGCCGTCATAATAATATTATTAATACGAAGGCCTGAGAGCTTCTTGGATTCTTGGTTCAAGGCTGAGAGATATCAATTTAGAGAGAGTAGTTGCGATTCAGAGAGTAGCAGTAGAAGAAGAATATTCGTATGGTTTTGGCAAATTCTGCTACTCATCAGATGATGAAGGTGGAAATGGAAGACGGGAGATGACACAGTTTCTGATTTGAGTTCTTCTCCGATGGAGAGAGTTCGGCCGGCGAGGCGGCTGTGGAGAAGGAACAGAGGATTGGATCATGAGCTGCTGACGAAGATGAATGAACTGGAAGGACTCTTGGCTGCTCATAAGATGGCCAGAGCTGGAGACTTGCAGTTAGATCGCATGCACAAGGCTAGGGAGAGAAGACCAGCTCCTGATCGATCGCCGGAGATTGGTAACGCAGTGGATTTTGATGGCAATTTTTCTTTGAGCATCGGGGATGATGAGGGTTGCAGTTACCATGCGAAGAAGTTGGAATGTTTGAGAGGAAGGTTGTATGAGAAATATATGGAGAAGAGAGATGCAAAGCTGAGGGAGGAGTGGGGATTGAGGAGGACATATAAGGAAGCTAAGATGAAGGCTATGTTGGACAGCTTGGAACAGAGTCAGGCAGAGTTGAAGGCTCGATTTGGAAGATCTGAGGAGAGAAAGGATTTGGCTTTTCAGGTTCGACATGCGGAGAAGCTGAAATCCTTCGTTGCTCGTTCCATGATGAAGGATACAGAACAGGTACTAAAAAGAATTCTTCTTTGCTAATTATCTTCTTCATGCTTATTTTTAAACCTAGGATCATGCTTAGTTTACAGGATATGAAGTTGAGGAACTTATTTTATTGTTGTTGAATTTTGGATAGTGCAAATGATTCAGGAATCATGGTAAAGTTTGAAAGTTTTCCCCTGAATTGTATGTTCTGTTTGTGTGGGTGCTCTTGTTTGTTATGAATCATGATCTCGGATGGCTTCAAGCAGCATGAGTCCTCATTAATTGATGATTGTAGAAAGCATTTGGTATGGATTTTTTATTCATTAAGAAAGGATTGTTCTGACCTAAAAGAGAATTTGAAATGAGTTATTTAATCCACAAGATGAAGTGTATATGTTAACCAGCTTGAACTTTAAAAAATTTCAACCTCGTTGCCTACCAAATGGTAGTAATTCTTCAGTTTATTTGACAATGTTCTGATAGTTTATTTGACAATGTTCTGATAGTTCTTTATGAAAAACATGATGGAAAATAGGTAGTATATGGAATGTTTCGAAGTTGAAAACTTGCTTGGGTATGCATAAACTTGCGTATTCATTGGTAATATTACTTCATGGTCTTCGTTTAAGTTCAAAAGAAAAAAAATATTGTTACCGTAATTATTAATATCATGATTGTTTCTAACTTATGGGTTACTCTTTAAGTCATTTTGCAATTCGTTTATAGCCTCCTCTATAAGAAAGATATTACTTTTTTGGACATTGTTATATGTAGTTTTGATTTCATACTTCTCATTGAATCTTCAAAGTGCAAGGCAAAGGTCCTTTCTTTTTTTATATCCTTGGACTTTTTCTATACTGCTTTCTCTTCTATAGATGGAACTTTTGCCACTTTAACATGCACACTTGATAAAGAACAAAAGTTGTTGACCTTATTATTTATAATGCGATTCGGTTTCATTTTGCAGCAGACAGTAGAGTTCATCCAGACAAAGGAGGAAGAAAATCTTGAACAGAAGGTTCAGTATGTTCAGTTTAAATTCTATGATGATACACGACTTAATGATGGTTCTTCTAGCAGCACTGACTCTAAGAAGCTATACTCTAGTAGAAGTGTACCTTCCTCCACATCTCAAAAATCAGTTGCACCCAATAGCAGATCTCCTATCAAATCTGGTTCCATAAGACAAAGGACTCAGCCTGAAAATCCTCTAATACAATCAGTTTCCAACAATTCTCACCACAGGAAGGAAAATATGAAGCCATTGGCCGGAACTAGCAAGATAACCCCTCGTTCACAATCGTGGACGCATGCTCGAAGCATGAGCATCAGTGAAGGTGTTCATATTGTCAAGGAAGAGAAGCCTCCAAGGTCCAAGTCTATGCGAAACATCTCAATTAGTTCTGGTGAGTTAAAAGACCTTTCATCAGTAAACACTAGCATCCCCAGACCGACACCGTCAAGATTTTCGAAGGAGCAAAGCAAGCAAACCTCCAACAGGTTCCAAAAGATACACGAGTCGAAGCCGTTTCTTAGAAGGGGCAATGGGATAGGACCTGGTGCTGGAGCTGCTATAGCTAGATCCAGGACCTGCATAGCTTCTGAGATGCAGAAAAGTGGAGAGGAGTCTGAAGGGTTGGTAGGTCAGTATGAATGTTCACCTGACACAGTTGAATATAAGGATGAAGAAGAATTAGGAAGAACATCCAGTGAAGGCAGGGAAACTGGTTTTCCTTCTGACTCAGATAGTGGGAAATCAAGATCCAGCCAAGAATTAGGAAGTATTAGTGATCCCAGACCTGCTAATGGTGATGACTTTACAGCTATATCTAAAGCAGATGATGATTCACCTACTGCTTCTAAGTTTATCGCCTCTGCAGGGAGTATGGAAGAGTTACAAGAACAAAATCCTGAATCTTGGAACTCACACATCAAATATCCACATTCCAATTCTCATGAGGCATCGGATGTTGATGCTTCGGTGGCTATGAACCAAATGGAGGAGGCTGATCCTGCTCGAGTAAGGAAGAAATGGAAGAAAGCTGAGAAACTTGTTCTTGCCACTAAAGATTCCCATCAACCGCGAAATGGTGTGGCAGAAGGGTTCAGGAGATGGTTTAAATTTGGGAAGAAACGCAAGGTGGTGAAAAGTATAATAAATGTTACGGTATCCGTCTCAGCAGCTTCTGGAGCTGGTGATGATATAGAAAATGACCGTGATCTGGCAAGCCAATCATCGGATGATCTAAGGAAGTTGAGAATGGACTACTCAGTTCCTGCTTACCATGACATAAATGAGGGCAAGGTTTTTCCTGATCAAGGTATCCTGTTTTCCTATTGATTAGTCTCTGTATTGTTTCTTTCCCAGTTCCTTATTTTGATGTTTCTGCTAAGTTTTTGGTTTTCTTTCTGGTGAACAGAAAGAAAAAACTAATTTAGTTTTTATATCGTCCCTCCAACTTTCTTAATTTTCCAAAGCTACTATGCAAACAACCCCCTTATTAAGCAGTTAGGAAAAAAAATATTAGCTGTTTCAAGCTTATTCAGGACTAGGGAGGATTCTGTCTTTTTTCTTTTCTTTCATTTCTACAGTAAAAAAGATGGAGGTTTTGTTGGTTGATCTTAATATACATCTCCACAATTAAGAATCTGTCTTTGTATTACTTTTCTGTGGGTTGATATGCGAAGCTCCTAAGCACAAGTTTTTCCTTAATTGTAATCCAGACTGAAGCTCAGTGCCTCTAGTTTCAAGTTATTGTCACATTCTAGATGTCATGGTTCTAAACTTATCCAAGACTGTCAAACTAGTCAACTTTAGGTGTTTGGATTTTCTTCTACCTATTTCTATATTCAGTTTCATATTACATCATCAGGGATGCCAATGAAAAAAGCTTAGTCATGGTTGTAGTTCTATAGCCACATTAACTATGTTTACCCTTTGCAGCAGTTCCATCATTACATTGCTCCAGTCCAGGTGCTCCTACAAACTCCATACCGAAGGAAGATTGCGTATGTGGAAACTCTCCAAAAGGTAACTGCTTCATAATGAATTACGTGCGACTTCATAGTGTTATATAGTTTGGGAATATCAGAAACAACTTCTGAATGTCCAAGTCTGCAAGTGGATTTGGGTGTCTTAAATTGTTCTGATACACATGTATTTGCTTATATTTGTTGCCTCTATCTCCTTAGTGATTATGAATTTTTGCAGCACATCGGTCAATGTTATCCATTCCTTCATTTCATAGCAAGGGGAGAAAATCCAAGCTTAAGTGACAGAACGACGGTCTACAGCATCAGCATTTTCCAACCATGCCAGAGCATGATATATTAATGCTGATTTGAATGATTTCCATATATGCTAGACATCCCAGTTATAGTCTGAAAAAAAAAAAAAAAAAAAAAAGTCTTCCATACTTTTTGGTGTGTCATGTGATTCACGTCATGGAAATCAAATTCTCCCTGTTATCTCTCAGTTTTGTATAGTTTGTGGTCATGAGGAGTTCATTAGGCCAAACCACGCTGATGCTTCCAGGAATTTTTTTTGTACTAGAGCAATTCCTTTTGTAGCTTGTATTTGTATGTTGGCAATGATACACTTGTGAGATATTTGATTTATACAAATCAGAAGGGATTGCTTTCTTCTTCTTATTTGGCTGCTTTTTGATCTTTAGTTCCGTCATATAATTCAATGCTTTTTCAAATTAAAAAATACATGAACTTTCTCAGTCATAAGATGGTAAGATTCAGAAATTAGTTATTGGAAGGCAAACCTGTTGTATTTGATGTGTCGAACTTTAGCTTGGAGGTAGCTGATAGTTGAATTTTAAAAGCCCTAGAATGCGATTAAATCATGATCAGGGAAAACATGATTAAAGTTTATTTCCTTATTAAGAATTTGATAAACAGTTCCTTTCGTAAGAAGTGTGTGGACTAGCCGAGATATCAAAACTGCATTTGATTGACGCATGCCAAAGATCACAATATAAGATAATGCTGAAATTTCCATTGGTAAAGGGACACAATAACTTGCAATTATTTATTGTTAGCTTTGGCACCATTCTCACTGTCATGCACATATTATTTACTCCCTTTTGGCTGGTTGTAACCGGCCTTAATATTCCTGGGTCCTGTGGGGTTTGAGTTTAATGGAATGGAGCTCAGTGCTGAAACTTACTAGAACCATGCAAGATTAAAACTACATATTTCTCTGAGGTTGTTGGACTTTGTTGAATTATATCATCAGATTTTCAGTTTTGCAGTTTTTTAAATGAATAAGCCTAATGTAATATGTTAACTTTCTTAGTAGTATAAAACTTGGGCAAATATGGGTTGCAATCTAAGAAGTACACTGAAATGCATTTCAGATTTGCCTTGTGAACGGACAATCAAATATAGAATTCTGGATCTGTTGGGTGGATGTCTGGCCAGGACACCACCTCCCAAGACCCTTTCAGTACCACGCGATGCAGCAGGAAGAAAGAAGAAACAAAACAAAAGGAAAAACAATCAAAATACGTGGATCAGCCACAAAAGGGCTCGCCTCCACGGGGCATGCAAACTTCACTATGAAAAGAAAATTTTACAAGAGGAGACCTCACCCTCAACCCTTATACACCCAATTCTCTCTCACATGAAGTTCCCCTCACAAAAGCTCTCTCTCTCTTGGAGACCCCCCTGAACCCCTGAAGAGCCTGGCGACCGCTGTCCAGGAGCCTCCTGCTCCTTCTCTCACAGCACACCCGCGCCTCTCTCTCTCTTCACGCTGGTTCGTACGGCTGTACGATGAAAACCCGAGCCCCCACACCTTCTCTGCTGTGTCTCAGGCCTTTTAAAGGCTTAAACAGACTTTAAACCATGATTAGAGAAGGATTAGGAATCCTAAACAAAGCCAAAAACCCTCCTGACCGTCGGATCAAGACCGGGAGCTCTCTGGGCCATCCGATCGCGCTCCGGTCCACGGAATAGGGCCGTGGACCTCGAGAAATGCATGAGAAACGCCCACGCGGTCCACAGACCGCGCCGTGGACCACCCGGTCCACGGTGGACCACCCGGTCCACGATGGACCGGGGCAAGGGCCAGCAGGCCCGCTGGCCTGGGCCGGCCCGCGCGCACGGGCCTGGGCCGCGCGCCCGCATGCGCCTAGGCCGCGCGCCCGGCCTGGGCCCCGCGCCCCGCTGGGCCGCGCGCCCGCCTGGGTCGAGCGCCCGGCTGGGCCGCGCGCCCCGCTGGGCCGCGCGCCCGCTTGGGCCGCAGGCCCCCCCGCGCGCGGGCCTGGGTCGCGCGTCCCGCGCGCCGCCGCCTGCGGCCGCGCCGCTGCCGTCCGCCGCCGGTCGCCGGCGGTCCTCCACCGCCTCGATTTTCGTGCCATCTTCGAAAGCTCGTATCTTCTCCATCCGAGCTCCGATTCAGGTGATCTTGGTCTCGTTGGACTCCGTTTTTCGCCGCGAACCTCGCTGTGGGCTCAATGTGGGCTGAATCTCGAGGCATCAAATCCTAACAATCTCCACCTCGACTCGATATTCGGCCTCCTCCAAACTCCGAGAGCTTCTGGATCTTCTCACCCCCATGCCCTGGGGCAATCGCCTGCTGATCATGGATGGGCAAACATGGGAGTCGAGCCAGGCTGCTCGATCCCATCTCCGTCGTATGCTGTGCTCCTCCTGACCTGAGACCTGCTCGGGGCATCATCCTGCGGCAATAGGAATCTTACCTTGCGACGTCGCCTCTCGTCCTCCCGAGTCTCCTGTCTCGTGCCCGATCCGCCTCCTGGAGCTCCACCTCGCTCTGGGCTCCACCTGGCTCCCGATGCTCCACCTCGCACTGGGCTCCCTGCCAGGTAATAATGTCCTCTGCTCCCCTTCTTCCCCTCCAGCACAATCCTATCGCCGCGTAGCACCCTCAGGATTCCTCCACCAGCTACCGTCCTGTAGCCTCTCGAATCCAGTCTGCTAAGTGAGATAAGATTCCGCCTGAAATCGGGTATGTATCGGACCTCCCCCAATCTCCTCACTGCACCGTCATGTGTCCTCCAGCTGACCGTCCCAATGCCTCTGATCGCACAGCTCGATCCATTCGGCAGATATACAGTGCTCTCACTGTTCTCCAGGGAGTCAAACTGCTCCTCTCTGCAACACACATGATAGGGGCATGCAGAATCTAATATCCACTGCTGGGAAGAAGTAGATACCTTGTCAGATATCTCCAGGACATCTCCATCTGAATCGCTGCCGGCCGTCGCTACAGCAGCCACCGTCCGATTTTTCAGTTGAGGGCAATCTCTGGCTAGATGCCCCAACTCTTCACACCGGTAACACCTGGTTTTGCTCAAGTCCCTCCTGGACTTAGACCGCCCTCGTTGCGATCTCCTGTCGCTCCGTCTACCGCCTCCTGCACCTCCAGAAGCCACCAAAGCTGAGCTATCGCCACCTGAGCTCGAAGCTGGATTCTCCCTCCTGAGAACCTCGTTCTGGAGTATCGCCGCGGTGACCTCGTCCATCTTGATAGTGCTCTTCCCCACTAGAAGAGCAGTCACCAAGGACTCGTACGAAGAAGGAAGCGATGCCAGCAAAACCAGCGCCCTGGTCTTCTCCTCAACGTTCTCGCCAACGCTGAGAAGGTCGGTGAGGATCTTCTGGAAGTGGCTCAGATGCTCCTGCACGTTTTGTCCCTCAGTCATCCGCAGTTGGTAAAACTGCCTCCAGAGGAAAAGAGTGTTGGTGAGAGACTTCGCCATGTACAACTCCTCGAGCTTCGACCACAGCATCGTCGGGGAAGTCTCGCTCAGCACATGGATCACCACCTCATCCGCCAGGTACATGCGGATGGTACTCACCGCCTGCATCTGTAGCCGTTTCCAATCCCGCACCTCCATGGTGGTCGGTTTCTCATCGCACAAGAGAGCTTCGATCAACCCCTGTTGGATGAGCACGTCCTTCACCCTTGCCTGCCACAAGGAGAAATTGCTCTTACCATCAAACTTGTTGATCTCCATCCTGATTGTTCCTGTTTTCTCCATCTTCAGTCTTGCTCACCACCACTGCAATCTGCATCCTTGCACCGCCTTGCTCTGATACCACTTGTTGGGTGGATGTCTGGCCAGGACACCACCTCCCAAGACCCTTTCAGTACCACGCGATGCAGCAAGAAGAAAGAAGAAACAAAACAAAAGGAAAAACAATCAAAATACGTGGATCAGCCACAAAAGGGCTCGCCTCCACGGGGCATGCAAACTTCACTATGAAAAGAAAATTTTACAAGAGGAGACCTCACCCTCAACCCTTGTACACCAAATTCTCTCTCACATGAAGTTCCCTCACAAAAGCTCTCTCTCTCTTGGAGACCCCCTGAACCCCTGAAGAGCCTGGCGACCGCTGTCCAGGAGCCTCCTGCTCCTTCTCTCACAGCACACCCGCGCCTCTCTCTCTCTTCACGCTGGTTCGTACGGCTGTACGATGAAAACCCGAGCCCACACCTTCTCTGCTGTGTCTCAGGCCTTTTAAAGGCTTAAACAGACTTTAAACCATGATTAGAGAAGGATTAGGAATCCTAAACAAAGCCAAAAACCGTCCTGACCGTCGGATCAAGACCGGGAGCTCTCTGGGCCATCCGATCGCGCTCCGGTCTACGGAATAGGGCCGTGGACCGCGAGAAACGCGTGGGAAACGCCCACGCGGTCCACAGACCGCGCTGTGGACCACCCGGTCCACGGTGGACCGGGGCAAGGGCCAGCAGGCCCGCTGGCCTGGGCCGGCCCGCGCGCACGGGCCTGGGCCGCGCCTGCGCGCGGGCCTGCGTGCGCCTGGGCCGCGCGCCCGCGTGCGCCTGGGCCGCGCGCCCGGCCTGGGCCGCGCGCCCGCCTGGGCCGCAGGCCCCCCCGCGCGCGGGCCTGGGTCGCGCGTCCCGCGCGCCGCCGCCTGCGGCCGCGCCGCTGCCGTCCGCCGCCGGTCGCCGGCGGTCCTCCACCGCCTCGGTTTCGTGCCATCTTCGAAAGCTCGTATCTTCTCTATCCGAGCTCCGATTCAGGTGATCTTGGTCTCGTTGGACTCCGTTTTTCGCCGCGAACCTCGCTGTGGGCTCAATGTGGGCTGAATCTCGAGGCGTCAAATCCTAACAGGATCTTTCTGTTTCTTTATGTTTTTTTTTTTAATAAAAAATAGAGTTACAAGAGTGCTGTAAATTGAGATATAAGATTTAACACACTAATTGATCATTTTTTCTTGCATTTATGTGGTAAAGTTGAATTGATGAACTGTAAATTTAATGCATGAGTATGAAAAGCATTTTAATTTTAGGAACTTCGAAAATATGGTTATTGGCCTCTAAAAGAAAAAAGGAGAAGCGCCCCACCCCACCCACTTGTTTTTGGTCCCTGTATCAGAAAGTATTCAGAAACAAGCTCTCTAAATGCATGTCTTCACTACTTCCACTTACTGAACAATGCATATCTAGTTTATTTAACTGAAGAGACAAAGAAATCCATTCATCATAAAGAACCAAATTTCATGTTATCTCAAATATCTAAAAGAACAAAAGATAGTAATCTAACCACTTGATTCTTTAGTATTGTTATTGATATATATGTCTTCGTGAATCAGTTTTTTGATGAGTTTATAGTTAGAAGTGAAAAACCATTGATGAGAGGTTATGATTGCTGGTAAGGTGGGAGGAGGCCATGGCTGTCTACCTTGCAACTACCTTAAAGGCACTTTGATCAACGGTAGACCACCTAACACGGCTATTTAGAACATCTAATGGAGCTTTTTAACATAGAGTTCAGGGAGGTGGGAGCAATGATAACCATCCAATCTATAGTGTGACTAATATCTGGTTGCACCGAAAGCAGTGAGTCGGGCTAGCAGCAACAGCTTGAACATGATATTTGACTCATGGTTTTGATCTGAAGTCCATGATGAGAATGAGGATGGTTCCTGGCCAGTTCATCGAAGATTCAAAGCTATACGTAAAGCACCATTTAACTGTGAACATGCATGCCGTCCAAAGAATTTGTTATCAGTCTAAGCCATGATTAACTCATCAAAGATAAATGACTGGATTGTTTAAAAAACTTCTCTAATTGTTACATTCAAGATAATACTTGGCACGATGGAGTAATATTTCTTTTCAACACTCCAACTTGCCAAATGCCGATGATCACACTGTAATCCTTGAAATTATAA
>NC_025995.2:91787851-91876684 GCF_000442705.2 Elaeis guineensis
ACAAATAGGATTCCCCCTTCCTCCAAGACCCTCCACCACAAGCATCTTTCCTCCTTTCTCTCTGTTTCCTCTCCTTTTGTCAAAGCTTGTGGCTTCCTGTTCTTGTACCCACTAAAAAATTAGAGCCGGAGATGCCGCTGGAGACGAGGTAGGCCCCAAACTCATGTCCTCTCCCCCTGCACTTCTCTCCATGGTCCTGTGCACCATCGTTGGTTTTGATTTCATCGAAAAAATTAAGGAGAAAGAATCTCTTTTTATCTCTGTTTTTGATCGAGCTTTCTCAAATTTTTTCTAGCCATCTCTGTCGCTGGCGTCTCTTGCTGAGGCCTCGGCCTCTCCTTTATGTTGGCTTCAGTTTTCTCAATTGGAGCCAAAAACCCCAGCTATTGGCGAGCAGGCTGGGACCCGAAAAGATTGAGCCAAAAAAAGGCCCCAGTTCGGCCTCTTTTTTCATTTTGCTAGTCGGCTACTATCACCGGCCATCCACTGCTACCACCCATCGTCGTTGCTGCTAGACCTCTAGTTGTGCCACTGCACCCCACTGGAGCATCAGCCCCCACCCATATCCCTCCCCTATTCGGCCAAGGAAAGGAAGAAGAAAGAAAAGAAGAAGAGAAGAAGAAAAGAAGAAAAGGAAAGATAAGAAAAGGAATAAAAAGAAAGAAAAAGAGAGAGAAGGGATTTCTCTCTCTCTCGTGTCTCTCTCTTTCTCTTTCTGGGTTTTCTCTCTACTCTATCTTTCTCTCTATTAATCCCTAAGCCCTAGTATAAACCTAAGATGATATTTTCAAGAGATTCAGAATTTTTGATATCCGTGCAGTAGGTCAGATTCTAGTCGGCCCTTATCAAATTTATAGCATCTGATCATGTTAATTCTATTGAATCATCATGACATGACTTCTGATGATCTTGATCATGAATTTTTTTTAGAGATATTTGGACTCTCTCCACTTTCTTCTCTAGAAAGATCTATATCTTTGATAGAGTCACACTTTTTTGCTTTAGGGACTTGAAGTTGACTCCGACAAGATGACCCCAAACTGCTTTGGTGCTTAGATGGTATATTAGACTAATCATCTAATCAATAGCCTCCTTTTTTATTATTTAATTAATTAAAAAAATTGATTATAATTTAATACTTTAAATAAGAATTATCTAATTCTTCTAACAAAGTTTGAAGATTTTAGGATGATCGAGATAAGTGGATCTTATGTTCTTTATTTATTTTTAAATTATCATATTTTGTGTGAATGATTTCTTACTGATGAAATCAAGTTTTTCATAAAATAAGTGAAAGAAGAGTGCCCTACAAGTCAATCGCATGTATGTTGCGATAAGACTTTTCTTTATAATTTTCAACTCATGTAATGATATTTATTATTTGATAATAAAATGAGGTATTGATTCATCTTTTAGCTGATCTTATTCTATTTTAAGATTATGATGAACCTCAAAGATTAGGACAATGATTTTAAGACATGAATGGGTCATGCTAGTAAAGACCTAAAATCCTAAATCTTAATCTTAAATATTTCTGATCGTGGGAGCATTGAGTTGGAGATCAATATTTCGGAAAGACTAGCACATCCTGTGTATACTCGATGGAGAGGGTGGCTGATCTCACTAGCCACTTGTGTAGGGACACTAATACAAGGATGTGGATGCTCATTTGAATACGAGTTCACTGAATTGACTTGTCGATAGGGAACATCTTATGGAAGCTTTACTTATATGTCAAAGATGATTCTCTAAGTGAAAATTATGCAAGTGATCTTTAGATCTGAGATCACCATGGAATCTTGTGCACATGAACCTATATTTTGGTTCATACCTAGGCATGGTATTAAGACATGTATGGGATGTTCTGGATATAGTGGAGTGTGTATGAAAATTGTGAGTCGGTCAATATGCAATCAATCACTCCTAGTAAGAGGAGATTGCATCTTGTGAATTCTCATTGCAAGATAAATCAGAAAAAAAATTTTAGCCAAAAGTAGGATAGAGATTAGAAAGAGTTTCTAATGCTTCATCATCGGAGGCATCATTGGTTGATGGAGAATCAATATAAATATGTATTTGAGTTTGACATTATTCTATACTCATAAATATATTCAAGATGTAGGGATGATCGAAGGATTGGATTGTACGGTAACTTGTCACTGAAGGATATATTTGATCTTTTCATCTAATTTCACATCTTCTAGATAGTCATGATAGTTGTTAGACATCAATCTTGACTTGTAAATTTGATCGAATTAAAGAGTTTAATTCGATCATCAATTAGAAAGGATTTTGATTGTTGAACTCGGATTAGCTCGATTGAATCTAAATCGTTAGATTAGAGTTTAATCAAATTAGGTCAACTTGTATCTGGACTACTGTTGGATAGATATGGAACCCAATAGGTCACACACATAAGAAAATTGGCCAAGGACCCTTTCGATAAGGTTGATTGAAATTTTTGATCCAATCAGGATTTCGATAAGCATGCTAGCATGTATGAAAATCCTAGTTCCTTGGGAGATCAAATTTGGTCTCAATCCTTGCTAATTTGCTAACCCAATTGGGTGAGCAATTGGGTTAGGTTGTGCCACCTGGAGGTAGCCCAAAAAGGGGCATCTCATTTCAAGTTAACGCCAAAAAATAAGAGTTCTCTCGGATGAGGACTCTTGGCACAAATTTGAGAGGTGCGCACGCGCTCTCCTTTTTGGTGTGCAGAAGAATCAAGAGTCCTTCTGCTTTGGGTCTCTAACTCAGATGACAATAAGATCAGAATCTTAACCACCTGGTACGCCATTTAAAGTATGAAAAATCTTTTTGGATTGGCATGGGAAATCTTTTAGAAGTGAGGTGCACGTGCGAGGTGTTCCTTGGTCGTGCGAAGAGATGCGAGACTCCTTCTGTTGTAAGGAGTCTTAGGCGACATTATTATCTGATATTTTTCTAGATAAGGATCAGATTTAAATGTTGATTTGGTGAGATAAGAATGAAAATTTATCAAGTAATGGAGCATTGCTTTTGACGCCCTTTACTGGGCGTGCGCGTGCACGACAGAAGAAAGACACATGCAACTCTTCGCGTTGAGAGTCCTTCTGTCGTTGGAATTCCATTTCAAAAGGAGGCATCCCTTGCAGATTTGCTTCCTTTTTGAATCAGGGAATACGTGGCAAGTTTTTATGTTATTCTGAAATGGAAATGGATGCAAGGAACAACTCTTTTTGGGCACGCACGCGTAAGAGGGAAGGATTCGACGTATCACATCCTGATGAGTCCCTTCTATTTGAAGACTCTCAGATAAGTAATACAAGGACCAGATATGGTTTTTCAGATAAATCGTGTCTTCTCTGTTGGTGCCCCCTCTGGTTCTATAAATAAGGGGCGACAGATGAATTGATCATTCAATTCTTACATCTCTTATCCACTCCCTCTCTCTCTCTTACAACTCTAAGGTTTAGGACAAAGGCTTGTTCTTTTAAGACAAGCCTATTCCTAATAGCTCCAAGGGTTTAAGAGGTCCAGAAGAAAATGGTCAGGTATAGTGGGTGGTTCTGAGAGGTTCAGGCTCAGATCTGGAGGAGGGTCTGATCGACTGGTGGCTAGTCGAGTTTTAGGGGCTAGAACTCTTAAAGTAAGGTGAAGGAGGAGCACTGTCCTTGGTCTAATTTTTGTGTGGATCATCGTTAGAGGGCAGATACTTGGACGCCTCGTAGAAATTAGGATTAGTGCTACAGATATTTTTTTTTATCCAAATTTAATTTAATTATGCTTTAATTGTTATAGTCAAGGGTTCCTGAGCATTAGGATTTCGGTATGTCAGGTGTTATAAATGAAAATTTTAAACATCTGGCTCTTTCGCTGTGCCATCGGAACCCAACAATAAGAATCAGTATAGGAGATATGAAAAAGCATGTTTTATTATGACAAGTAATTTGATAAATATATTTTATGAAAATAGCATATTTATGAAGCATGAATGTTATTTTTTCATATATATATATATATATGTTTTCAGAAAAAGATATAAGTTTTAAAGGCTCTTAGATAACTATGACAGCCCAATGAAAGTATGATCAATCAAGAAATGGCCATCTGTTAATGGGTATAAAGTTGGTAATGGATATGAATTATGAAACTTGTCGGTTACGATAATGGCCTTGTCATAAGTATAAAGTGATCATAGTATGAATATTTATAAGTAATATTTTGAAATATAACAAATATCTGATAAGAATGATTTATGAATTATGTTCATAAAATTTCATAATTTATTATGCAAGACTGGCTTATGACTTGTTTTATTATTATATGTCCCATAAAATATTTTATTTTGTAATATTTGTTATTTTCTAAATATTGCATTATCATAGAAAAATTTAGGCTTGATCCAATAAGAAACTATAGATTTTACTTAATGAGCTGGTGTAGCTCATATCTTTTTCTTTTTCTGTTCAAATAAATAAGGTTAGGAATAATGGAGGATTCAGATTTGGGAACTTGCATAGCAAGCTTGAGAATTTTATAGCTAAAACTTAGTTTAATGAATGATCATGGATTTGTAGTCGGTAATTTATGAATTTTGAGATATGGGTTTGGCATTTGATTTTGGATTTAGATGCTTTGAATCAATCTTGATTTAATTACTTGATGAATGATGGAATTAAATCTTTTATTATATTTTACTGGTAATGAATTTTAGCTGATTATGATGTTAAGCTTTGTGTTATCAAGCACAGCATCTCTCAATAGCACGGCCATGTTATGTCCCAGATTTGGGGCATGACATTAAATGGTATCAGAGCAATAGATTTGATCATGGATAAGACTTAACTTTAAGATTATGATTCATAAGGTTAGATAGATGAAGAGTACAGAAGAATTGATTTAGATTAGAATTACGTGGTAGAAACATGATGGTATAGATGAAGATTAAGTAATCCTATTTATTTGGAGAATAAAAATGCCTTAAGTTTCGAGGACGAAACTTTTTTATGTAGGGTAGAATGTGATGGTTCGGTCTGGCCCATCATTTAATTGTCACAGGTTCCCAATGAATAAAAAATATCGAGAAGACTTTTTTAGGAGTCTTCTTCCTCTTCTCCAATTGAATCCAAGAAGGAATCGGAGTCCTAGGGCCACCGAGACCCTATGGCTCTCTACAAATAGGATTCCCCCTTCCTTTAAGACCCTCCACCACAAGCATCTTCCTTCCTTTCTCCCTGTTTCTTCCTCCCTCCATCAAAGCTCGCGACTTTCGATTCTTGTGCCACTGAAAATTGGAGCCGAATATTCCACCGGAGTCGAGATAAAGCCTTGAACTCATGTCCTTTCTCCACTCCACTTCTTTCCATGGCCCTACGTGCCACCACCAGCTTTGATTTTGCCGAAAATCAATAGGAGAAAGAAATACCTATTTTCATCCCTATTTTGATTAAGCTTTCTTAAATTTTTTTTAGCCATCTCCATTGTCGTAGTCCCTTACCAAGGACCTCAACCTCTCCTTTGTGTTGGCCCTCGATTGGAGCCAAAGGCCCAACAACCGAAAAAACCAAGCCAAGAAAGGCCCTTGTTCAGCTTCTTTTTTATTCATTTTGTTAGTCGGCCTACTACTGTCGACCATCCACCGTTACCACCCACTGCCATCGGCCATCGCTGTTGGACCTCCGACTGTGCCGCTGCACTCCACTTGAGCACCAGCCCCCACTCATATCCCTCCCATGTTCGGCCAAGGAAAGGAAGAAAAGAAAAGAAGAAGAGAAGAAAAGGAAAGAAAAGAGAAGAAAAAAGAAAGAAAAAAGTGAGAGAAGGGATCTTTCTCTCTTTCTCTCTTTAGGATTTTTCTCTCTACTCTATCTTTCTCTCTATCTAATCCCTAGACCCCAGTATGAATCTAGGATGATCTTTTCAAGAGATTCGAAATTACTTTGATATCCATGCAATAGGTCGGATTTCAGTCCGATGCTTATCATAAATTCATAATATATGATCTCTGTTAACTTCTATTAAGTTATTTGATATGATCTTTGATGATTTTGATCATAAATTTCTTGTTTGAGAGATATTTAGATTCTCTCCACTTTCTCCCTCTATTTTCTCTCTCTAAAAAGACCTACATCTTAGGATAGAGTCCCTTCTTCCTACTCTAGGGACCGAAGTTAACTTTGACAAGATGACCCCGAATTGCTTTGGTGCTCGAATGGTCTATCGGATTGATGACCTTATCAATAGCCTCTTTTTATTATTATCTAATGAACTAAAAAAAATTGATTATGATTTAATATTTTAAATAGGATTACTTAATTCTTCTAATAAAGTTTGAAGATCTAGGATGATTGAGTTGAGTGGATCTTATGTTCCTTATTTATTTTCAAATTATCATATTTTCATATAAATAATTTATTGCTGATAAAATCATATTTTCTATAAAATAAGATCAACATACGAGATATAAAAAAAATATATTTTATTATGACAAGCAATTTCATAAATATATTTTATGAAAATAGTATATTTATCAAGCATGAATTTTATTATTTTTTTATTTATGAAATATGTATGTTTTAAGAAAAAATATAAAATTTTAAAGGCTTTTAGATAGCTATTGTTGGAGCAAAAAATCCGCCTGCGCCGGAGAAGCTGGAGTTGAGGGAGCCGCGGTCGCCGTCGGGACCTGCAAGGGAAGTCTAAACCGGAGGTGGGGTTGCTCCGGCAAGACCCTCCGACGCTCAAGTCAGTTCTCTGCCTCAACAAGAATGGAGTGCTCGAACGGAGAGTTTAGCAGAGTTTTGGGATAAGGCAAAAGGGCTTAAAGAATAACGTATCTGAGTCCCCCTTTTATAGGCGGGGGAGGCAACGGACTGATGGCGACGTTTGTAACCGCCTGGTAGTGGGCCGCCCACGGTCAGGGGAATTGATTGCGAAAGATAATGGAGCAGACATGTGGGCATCACCTCGACTCGCCACGTGGAATCTGTTATGAGGGGTGGAGCAGCGTCCGTTGTCAGCGGACAGGAGAATCGCATGATATCCGTCGCAGGAGGTGGAGCAGGTTCGTGGCTGTCGCTGTGGCCTGCCTGGGGATAGCGGAGCTGTGCGGAGTCCGCCGCAGGAAGTGGAGCAGGGCGGCTATGGTTACAGCGGCTTGTCAGGGAATGATGGTGCTGCGCGGAGTCCGCCACAGGAAGTGGAGCAGGGTCATGGTCGTTTTGAGGGCCTGTCAGGGGGCGTGGATCTGTCGATTGAAGCTCGATAACGGTCGGAGCTCGGTTTCTGTTGAGGTGCGGGTGAGGTCCTCCTGGCGGTAGGGGTCGTGGGCAGAGCCCGGCTCCCGTAGGAGTCCGGGCGGAGCTGCTCTGATGTCGACGGCGGAGTCCGGCTCCCGTAGGAGTCCGGGCGGAGCTGCAACTGCTGTCGGCGGTGGAGCCCGGCTCTCGTAAGAGTCCGGGCGGAGCTGCGCTGCAAACAAAGTTAAGGGTGAAGTCTGGCTCTGATAGGAGTCCGGATTGAGCTTACCAGCAGTTGATATTGAGAGCGGAGCCCGGCTCCCGTGGGAGTCCGGGCGGAGCTGTTCTGATGTCGGTGGCGGAGTCCGGCTCCCGTAGGAGTCCGGACGGAGCTGCGTTGATGTCGTCGGCGAAGTCCGGCTCCCGTAGGAGTCCGGGCGGAGCTGCACTTGCTGATGGCGGTGGAGCCCGGCTCCCGTAGGAGTCCGGGCGGAGCTGCACTTGCTGATGGCGGTGGAGCCCGGCTCCCGTAGGAGTCCGGGCGGAGCTGCACTTGCTGATGGCGGTTCCGCCATGGGTTCCGGCTGTGGGTATTTTATACCCAACACCAGTCCCCCTACATCCGAGTTTTGAATTTCAAACGAAGGAAGTACACAGAAGTACAGCCGGAACCGTCCCTTCGAATCCCGCGCCCCGCCGCTCCCAGATATTTTGGCATTAAATGAGCGCGTGCCGGAGTCTTTTCGAATTGGGGCGGTACGAGGGGATGCTTCGAAGACCCCGTAGGTACGCTGGCCTAGGTACGGCGCAATTATGACCCTGCCAACCGCCAGCCGCCTTCAGCCATCTACCACGGGGAGTGGGACACGTGTCGGATGCAGACTGGCCCGGGGGGATTCGAGATCATTATGGCGCCGGATCCCAGGGTCTATTTAAACCCGTCCTCCCCCCTTCAGGCCCCCCACTCCGCTTCTGATTTCTTGCTGGCGTCTGTCATCTCCCCGAGAGTCTGCTCTAGCGAACGCCCTCTCGAGCCGTAGGCGCCTTCCGTTTCTCGCTCCCCAGGCCCCCAGAGCAAGATAGGTTAGTGCCCGCCTTCTCCTTCTTACCGCTTAGGGTCCTCTCCTCCTTCCACTTCTTTTGTGCCTTCTCCTGAGTTGACCTCCGGCGTCTCCCTCCCTTCTCGGCTTGCTTTTCTAGGGTCCTTTAGGTTCTCCCCCAAAGAAAAATGTCTTCCGATTCTTCTGCCCCCGTAAGTTCTGGGAGTTCTTCTGCTTCCAACCTCCAGGCCCCTGTCTCTGCGGACGAACCCGCGTTCGGGGCAGGGTCTCGCCCGGTTTTCGCACCGGGCGCCATTCCATGTTCGTCGACTCCGGACGAACTTCTTCTGATAAGGGCTCGGTACGGGTCCCTTCAGAGTACGACCTGGAGCTTCCTGGCCCCTCTGACCGGGCCAGCGCTCCCCCTCCTGGTCGCTTTTGTTTGTACCAGGAGGCATTCCGTGCCGGACTCCGGCTTCCGCTTCCTACTTTTGTTGCCGCCTTCTTTCGTTTCTTAGATATTTCTCTCGCCTCTGTCGCCCCGAATTCCTTTAGGTTTTTGATAGGGTTTCTCTCCCTCTGTCATATAGCCGAGGTCCAACCTTCCCTCTCCCTGTTCAGACATTTCTACACCTTTAAACGTCATCCTTTAGCGAAGGACTGGTGGTACTTCTCCCCCCAGTTCGGTAAGAAGGGGTTGCTGAAGGGCGCCCCTTCTTCGATTCACAACTGGAAGGGAAAATTTCTCTTCATTTACTGTCCGACCCTAGAATTGGGCCTGCCCCCTTGGGGGTCTCTGAGGGATTCCGTCCGCCGAGCTCCCAGCCTGGGAGAGGACGACCTTCAGGCCGCCCAGAAGCTCCTGAGTTACCCCGCTCCTTCCCTTCCAAACCTACTGAGGGAGCCGCTTCTCTTCAACATCGGCCTGAGCCCTCAGGATCCAGCAAGTATACATCTTTCCTTTTCTTGTCTTCTTCTTCCCTCTCTTTCTTTCTCTCTCCTTTTTCCTCTTTTCTCTTTCTCTTTTTTCTTCTTCTTCTTCTCTCTTTTTTTTTTTTTTTTTTTTTGGACTGATTGGTGCCGCTTTTTCCTTCTTCTTTTCTTTTCCTTTTTTTTTTTTTTTTTTTTTTTTTTTTTAGCAATGGACGCCGAAGCCACACGGATGCTCGCCAAGGCCATGAGAGCCCAGAAAAGGAAGGGCGCGACGACCTCTGGCTCGGCGAAGAGGGCCAGGGTGGAGGAGACGAGCTTGGCCGCGCCCGTCCAGGCGACCCCGGCAATCGACATTCCTTCGGATGCCGAGCCAGCGGCCCCCCGGGCTCCCTCAAGGAGCCCGCCGACCGGGGCCCCCATTCCGGAGGTCCGCCCCCGGAGGCGCCCGCCGCGGGGAGGAGGAGAAAATCGGTGGCCCGCAGGCCGAGCAGCCACCGAGCCGCTGCAGACGAGTCCGTCTGCTCCGAGGGGGGATCGGAGAACCCCTTCAACGACAAGGCTCTGATCCGTCGGCTGCTCGATGGTTGCATTCTGTCCGATGTCGTGGAGAGGATCGACCGTGCCGATCCCGAGCAGCGGACCTGGGACACCTTGGGGTCCTTTCTTGAGGTAAGCGGATTTTTATTTGCACAGTTGCTCGGTCTTTGTTGTAATTCTCCATCTGTCTTTGCAGATCGGGCACCAGCTCTTCGCCTATGTCGAGGCGTCGGGCCGCATGAGAAGGGACCTCCTTCGGGCGGAGGAGCGCTGCCAAGACGAGGTTGCTCGTCTTCAAGCGAAGACGGCCGAGGTGGCCGCCCTCCGGGAGACCCTGGAGAGAGAGAGACAAGACCGGGAAGAGGAAAGACGTGTCCGGGAGGAGGAGAGGCGAAGCCTGGAGGAGTCGGCAAGGAAGGCGGAGGCCGAGGTCGCCCATCTGGCCGAGCAAACTCCGGTTCTGGTCTCGGAGGCCAGGACCCTTGCGGTGGAGGAGTTCAAGACCTCCGCGGAGATGAGGGAGCTGAACGTCCAGTTCGGCCTGGAGGCGTTCACCAAGGGGTTCGAGCTCTGCCGAGAGAGGGTGGCCAGCAGATATCCCGACCTTGATCTCGGCTTTTTGGAGGAGTCTGACGACGAGGCCGCCCCTTCGTCCGCTGCTGCCGCAGTTGCGCCCCCCGCGCCGAGCTCTCCACCTCCAGCCCCCGAGGTCTGAGACCTCCGATCTTGTATCTTTCTTTTGTCGCCATATTTCCTTTCCGCTTGTCTTCAAAATTAATCAATAAAGTTGAATTTCTTATTGTGGATGGCCTTTCCTTCCCCCTGCTCCTTCTTTTCTGCCTTTCTTCTTGTAATAAGCTGGTCTTTAACGTTTGCTTCTTCCGATGGCAGTGTCCCGCCGAAGCACTCCCCTTGCCCCTAGGGGTCCCGCTGAAGTCAACTATCCAACGGCTAAAAAGGGAGGTCCTCCGCCTGACGAAGAGGTTGAAAAAGTCGGAGGACGAGCTCCGCAAATCGAAAAAATGCTATTCCGAGGCCGCCGCTGAGGCCGCCCACTTCAGGAGTCTCCAAGTGAAGGCAATCATGGACTACAGCCGGAGGAAGGCGAACTTCGCGAAGGAGCTCGAAGAATGCACGAAGAGCGCCAGCGACCGAACTTGGGCTCAAGAAGCCAGGATCAGCGCCCTTAAGGTGGAGCTGTCAGCTGCAAAGAGGAGGATCGGCCAACTGGAGGGGAACTCATCCCGGCTCACAGCGCGGGATGAGCAGATATGGTCACAAAAAGTTTCCGACCTCCAGAGGCAGCTTCAAGATGCTGAGGTGAGCCATGACGTGCAGCGGGCCAGCTGGCGCCGACAGGTAGAAGAGTACAAGGGGAGATTCCGTCGATCGGCGGATGAGGTGATTCGTCTCCAGGGGCAGTTGGTTACTAGGGCGCAGCTTGCTAACGCCCAAGATAACGAAGAGCTCCAAGCCCTGAGAGGCACTGTCGAAGGGATTTCTGTCTCCCTTGGGGAGAAGACAGCTGAGCTTCAACAAGTAAAAATCCAACTGGGGCTTGAGCGGAAGGCCGTCGCGGACGCAGAGGCGGAGTCCGAAGTTTTGCGGAAGTGGCATCGGGAAGCGGAGGCTGAGAGCCGGCGACTTCGTCAGGCGCTCCAGGATATGCTGCAAAAGAAGGAAGAACTAGAGGAAACGGTGGAGAGCCTGAGGCAGTCCTGGTCGAGGGATGGAGGTGATCACCCTAGGTTAGAGGGAGCAGGACCTCCTTAGAGTTCTTTTGTAGACACCCCCCTTTTTTTTTTCTTGTCGTTTTGTCCCTCTTTCACTGGCCGTCCTGGCCCTGTAGTACATATATCGGAAATGAGGAAAAAGCATTTTGTGTTACCTTGTCCGCGCGTAGCACCAATATTGTCGTTCGTTGACCCTTTCTCCTGTTTGGCTTAGAGGTCGTCGTGGGAAGGGGCTCTTCCCTTCCATCCGATCTCGTCATGTGGCCAAGCCTTGCCACCATTCTTAACCCTTGCTGGCGAAGTAGCGGATGGAGCCCGGCTTTCTTGGCGGCGGAGCCCGGCTCCCGTAGGAGCCCGGGCGAAGCTTTCCTGGCGGCGGAACCCGGCTCCCGTAGGAGTGCGGGCGAAGCTTCTCTGGCGGCGGAACCCGGCTCCCTTAGGAGTCCGGGTGAAGTTTACCTTGGCGGCGGAACCCGGCTCCCGTAGGAGTCCGGGTGAAGCTTCCCTGGGCGGTGGAACCCGGCTCCCGTAGGAGTCCGGGTGAAGTTTACCTTGGCGGCGGAACCCGGCTCCCGTAGGAGTCCGGGTGAAGCTTCCCTGGGCGGTGGAACCCGGCTCCCGTAGGAGTCCGGGTGAAGCTTACCTTGGCGGCGGAACCCGGCTCCCGTAGGAGTCCAGGTGAAGTCTTTCTTGGGCGGTGGAACCCGGCTCCCGTAGGAGTCCGGGTGGAGTTTATCTTGGCGGCGGAACCCGGCTCCCGTAGGAGTCCGGGCGATGCTTACCTTGGCGGCGGAACCCGGCTCCCGTAGGAGTCCGGGCGATGCTTACCTTTGTCGTGGGGACCCGGCTCCCGTGGGAGTCCGGACCTTCCACTCTGCTCATGTCGGGACGAGGTTCTTCTCCTGTTCCTGACAGGGCTGTGGGGGCACATTAGGGCGTTGCAAGGCCTCTCCCCCCATCCGGTCTAAAAGAACCGGGCCTTCGACTTTGCTCAAGTTAGGGCGAGGTTCTCCTCCTGTCCCTAACAGGGCTGTGGGGGCACATTAGGGCGTTGTAAGGCCTCTCCCCCCATCCGGTCTAAAAGAACCGGGCCTTCGACTTTGCTCAAGTTAGGGCGAGGTTCTCCTCCTGTCCCTAACAGGGCTGTGGGGGCACATTAGGGCGTTGTAAGGCCTCTCCCCCCATCCGGTCTAAAAGAACCGGGCCTTCGATTTTGCTCAAGTTAGGGCGAGGTTCTCCTCCTGTCCCTAACAGGGCTGTGGGGGCACATTAGGGCGTTGTAAGGCCTCTCCCCCCATCCGGTCTAAAAGAACCGGGCCTTCGACTTTGCTCATGCCAGGACGAGGTTTTCCTCCTGTTCCTGACATGGCCGTTGTTTTTGGAGGGGTCGTATCCAGTCATAATACATCCGCGTTAAGTAGGAGGGGTGCGTTAGCTAGAAAGAAAGGTAGATTCAAAATGAAATAGTAAGTGATACATTTACAGTTCTCCCGCTCTTCCTTGAGGCCCTCCGGCGATGGAATCGATGGTCCCGATAGGAGGCCGGTCCCCGGGTTGCTCCTCCCTTTCTGTGGTTCGGGCGGTGGGAGGGCTCTTGGCCGGTCTCCTCTACCCTCAGGCCGGCGGCGGATGAATCTGTCGAGCCGACCTCGCCGGATGAGCTCCTCGATCTCGTCCTGGAGCTGGATGCACTCTTCGGTGTCGTGGCCGTGGTCGCGGTGGTAGAGGCAGAACTTGTTGGGGTTGCGCTTCCCGGGGTGCGTGCGCATCCTCTCCGGCCTAGGGAGCAGCTCCCTGACCTCCATCAGTACCTGGGCCTTCGAGGCGTTGAGGGAGGCATAGTTGCGGAACTTCCCTGGCGGGGAGCCCCGCCGAAACCTGTTGTCCGGGCTCCTCTGCCTGCGTGCCCGGGGGGGAGTATGGGCGCGCTTATGTCCAGGAGGGACGGGAGCGAGGCCGGGCTTCCTTTGCCTCTTCTCAACTGCGGGCTTACCAGAATCTCCCGCCTGACGCTCCCTCGCCGTCTCTTCATCCTTCATCTTGAAGGCCTCTTCCGCTCGGGCGTATCCTTCAGCCCGAGCCAGTAGATCAGCAAAATCCCTAGGGTACTTCTTCTCCAGGGAGTACAAGAGATCATTCTTCTGAAGGCCACCTTTCAGGGCGGCCATGGCAACCGACTGGTCCAAGTTCCGGACCTCCAATGCCGCGATGTTGAAGCGGTTGATGTAGGCCCGTATGGACTCCCCTTCCCTCTGCTTGATGTTGATGAGGGACTCCGAACCTTTCCGGGGACGTCGGCTGCTGACAAAATGGGCCACGAATTGGTGGCTCATTTGGTCGAAGGAGAATATGGTGCCCGGCTTCAGGGCCGAGTACCAGTTCCTTGCCGCTCCCTTCAAAGTAGACGGGAAAGCCCGGCACAAGATGGCATCGGGAGCACCATGAAGCAGCATCATCGTTCGGAAGGCCTCCAGATGGTCCACGGGTCCGACGTCCCGTCGTAGCTTTCAAACTGGGGGAGCTTGAAATTCGGCGGGATCGGTTCCTGCATAATCATTTGGGAGAAGGGAGGGTCAGTGCAGATATCCTCACCGTAAGCGGGAGGTGCATGGCGGAGTTCTTCGATCCGCCGGTTCATCTCCTGGAGCCTCCGATCCAGGAAGTCCTCTCGACTCCGAGTCTCGAGGGTCCTTTGGCAGAACGGGGGCAGGGATCTCCCAGGGGTGGAGTCGTGGTCCGATTGAGGGCTCTCCACCCTTGGATTCGCCTTCCCGGGAAGGACGGGGCGGCTGGCCCAGGTGGCCCGCCCCACCGTCGGGTTCTGGCATTCCGGAGATGCCCCTTCCGGATGCGCTGACGCCTGCGGCGGCTGTGCTGCATTGCCTGTACGGCCTCGACGAGGCCCTTGACCTGCTGCGCCAGCAAGTCAAACTGCTCCGCGCCGACCGCCGTCACCGGAGGGGGAGGAGGAGCTGGCTGAGAGACGGGAGGGGAGGCCGGAGCCTGAGACCTGGCCGCGGAGGCCATGGACCGCCGGGTGGACGCCCTGCGCGGAGGCATCGGGTGTCGATCTCGCGGGGGAGGATTAGGAGTAGATGACGGAGAGATGGCCAGAGACGGCTCCGTCGAGCGCTCCTTCAAGAACAAGGGTGCTGCGAAGACACACAGGCCCTTCCTCTAGCGCCAATCCTGTTGGTGCAGAAATCCGCCTGCGCCGGAGAAGCTGGAGTTGAGGAAGCCGCGGTCGCCGTCGGGACCTGCAAGGGAAGTCTAAACCGGAGGTGGGGTTGCTCCGGCAAGACCCTCCGACGCTCAAGTCAATTCTCTGCCTCAACAAGAATGGAGTGCTCGAACGGAGAGTTTAGCAGAGTTTTGAGATAAGGCAAAAGGGCTTAAAGAATAACGTATCTGAGTCCCCCTTTTATAGGTGGGGAGGCAACGGACTGATGGCGACGTTTGTAACCGCCTGGTAGTGGGCCGCCCACGGTCAGGGGAATTGATTGCGAAAGATAATGGAGCAGACACGTGGGCATCACCTCGACTCGCCACGTGGAATCTGTTATGAGAGGTGGAGCAGCGTTCGTTGTCAGCGGACAGGAGAATCGCATGATATCCGTCGCAGGAGGTGGAGCAGGTTCGTGGCTGTCGCTGTGGCCTGCCTGGGGATAGCGGAGCTGTGCGGAGTCCGCCGCAGGAAGTGGAGCAGGGCGGCTATGGTTACAGCGGCTTGTCAGGGAATGATCGTGCTGCGCGGAGTCCGCCACAGGAAGTGGAGCAGGGTCATGGTCGTTTTGAGGGCCTGTCAGGGGGCGTGGATCTGTCGATTGAAGCTCGGTAACGGCCGGAGCCCGGTTTCTGTTGAGGTGCGGGTGAGGTCCTCCTGGCGGTAGGGGTCGTGGGCAGAGCCCGGCTCCCGTAGGAGTCTGGGCGGAGCTGCTCTGATGTCGACGGCGGAGTCCGGCTCCCGTAGGAGTCCGGGCGGAGCTGCAACTGCTGTCGACGGTGGAGCCCGGCTCTCGTAAGAGTCCGGGCGGAGCTGCGCTGCAAACAAAGTTAAGGGTGAAGTCCGGCTCTGATAGGAGTTCGGATTGAGCTTACCAGCAGTTGATATTGAGAGCGGAGCCCGGCTCCCGTGGGAGTCTGGGTGGAGCTGTTCTGATGTCGGCGGCGGAGTCCGGCTCCCGTAGGAGTCCGGACGGAGCTGCGTTGATGTCGTCGGCGAAGTCCGGCTCCCATAGGAGTCCGGGCGGAGCTGCAACTGCTGTCGGCGGTGGAGCCCGGCTCTCGTAAGAGTCCGGATTGAGCTTACCAGCAGTTGATATTGAGAGCGGAGCCCGGCTCCCGTGGGAGTCCGGACGGAGCTGTTCTGATGTCGGCGGCGGAGTCCGGCTCCCGTAGGAGTCCGGACGGAGCTGCGTTGAGGTCGTCGGCGAAGTTCGGCTCCCGTAGGAGTCCGGGCGGAGCTGCACTTGCTGATGGCGGTGGAGCCCGGCTCCCGTAGGAGTCCGGGCGGAGCTGCACTTGCTGATGGCGGTGGAGCCCGGCTCCCGTAGGAGTCCGGGCGGAGCTGCACCCGCTGATGGCGGTGGAGCCCGGCTCCCGTAGGAGTCCAGATTGAGCTTACCAGCAGTTGATATTGAGAGCGGAGCCCGGCTCCCGTGGGAGTCCGAGCGGAGCTGTTCTGATGTCGGCGATGGAGTCCGGCTCCCGTAGGAGTCCGGACGGAGCTGCGTTGAGGTCGTCGGCGAAGTCCGGCTCCCGTAGGAGTCCGGGCGGAGCTGCACTTGCTGATGGCGGTTCCGCCGTGGGTTCCGGCTGTGGGTATTTTATACCCAACACCTAGCATCAATGATTAAGACTTGTTTGGCTAAGTTTTTGGAGTATCAGAAAGTACTATTTGATCCTCCAAAAATATTTTTGGATGGTATAATGATAATTGATAAATAATCAATAACTTGTTTTGACTTTGCTAGAAAGCTGAAAAATCTATTTGGGAAAAGCTTCATTTAAATTTTTTTTCAAAAGTACATTCTGTCTAATGTCGAAAAGTTATTTTGATTTAAATAATTTTTTTTTAAATGATCGAAATACCCACTAACAAATCTTATAAATACATCTTATATAAAATTATATTATTATATTTAAATATAACATAATAGATTAATAAATTAATATTATGATATATTATAAACATATAACATAATTTATCATAATATTATTATATTATAAAAATATAATTTGATATAATAATATTTAATAATAATGTAATATCATTAAATTATAATAATATAATTTGTTATACTATAATTGATTATTAGATTAGATTATAATCCATTATATTATATTACAAAATTATATTACATTATATGACAATAATATTATCTAATAAAATAATATATTAAAATATAATAATATTTACATATAAACATATAATATAATCTATTATAATATTATTATATCATAATAATATAATATATTACAATCTATTATTAGATTAGATTATAATTGATATATTATATTACATTATAAATTATGTTATAATTATAATAATATTATATTATATTACAATATTATATTACATTATAGAATAATAATATTATATAATATAATAATATTTTAATATATAATATTATATAATATTATATTGTATTATTCTTCACTATACAATACTATGTAATATCCTTTATTATCATTTTATCATATCAAAAATATTTTTTTATTTTAGTTATCAAATATATATTAAAGTTTTAAAATACTTTATAAATATGATTACCAAATAGTAAATAACTTTTTATTACAACTCTACTTTCAAAAATTCTACTTTTCAAAAGCTCTACTTTCAAAAGCTAAAAAAACTCTGCTACCAAAAATAGTCCCAAACAGAAAATTTATAGGAAGAATAAAAGATCTACCAAAATCCTTTTCTTCCTCTCACAGAGAATTTGGGACTGAAGGGGGTTGGATTGATACGAGCTATGTCCAAATGAATAGGTATTTAATCCAAGAAACAAAATCCAGCATTCTTATTTGTCATCGATTTTGGTACTAATTTTGTTGATGAGCAGCGATGAGCTGGTGATATTAACGAATAGAATAACCATACTTGAAGAAGATTTATACCATTCGTATTAAGGTCATAGGAGCTATTGTGGTTTATGTCTGACCACTTTCATCGTGAAGAAGAAGATTTGATCTCAGCATCATCTATAATTGTCGTTATCTACTATGTCACTCACCGATCTATACTATTACTTCAAGTGGTACATAAGAGGAGGCTGCTACATATAGTAGGTTTGGGTCTAGGAGACTAAAGAGACGACCTCATGCCAGTGGTGATGGAGTAACCACAGCAAGAAAAAAGGGTGTCGTATGCTAGTATTGGCAAAAGTGGAGTAAAAGGACAATGGGAGGAACTTAGGGTAAGGGCATAGTGAAAAAGGAGAGAAAAAGAAGGAGAGTGAAGCCTTTAATGCTTCATTCTATTCAAATCACAACAAATACTACTGAGATTTTGTCTATGAGAGCTCATGAAGGAGATTTCGTGATTGTTAGCATTGAGAAATGGACTTGAGAACTCTTGACCATGCTATGTTTGAGATTGTATCTGGATGTTTGTGATGAGAATGCTATAAGATTGATCTCTAATTTATATTCAATTCTTCTTTCTGTATCTCAACTTTTGACACTTGAGAAAAGAAACATGTTTATAGATATAATTTATTTTTGAATTCATTTTGAATCATTGGAAGGTTATAGAGGAACAAGTGGCATGAGTGGTTCATTCTATGAACTTGAGCTTAAAAACAAGTGTCAGATCTTGGTTGGACCATGGAACACTTGAAAGGTTAACTACTCATGCATGACAGTTGTGCCAATGTTTATCTCTGTCAATATATAAATCAAAAAGGACGAAAAGTTTTCATTGCCAGATTACCTATTAATTAGTGTGAAATCGAAAATAACAACAAACAATTACATAGAAAAAATAGGATAGGATGATTTTTATATAATTCGGTCTTTAGCCTGCATCCACAGACGAAGATGAGGAGATATTTCACTATATCAAAAAAATAGAGTAGAAAGAGTATGCGATGAGTCAAATAATAAAAGATGATATCTAAATAATAAAAGGTATGATTAAAATATATATATATATATAGCCACAAAATCTTAAAACAAAGAGAAAAGATCAAAATATCCAAATGGACCAACTAAGTTTAAAACGGATCGGATTCATACCATGGGTCACACCAAATTCAAGCCACACTTAATAAATTTTCATCTGACTTGAATCTCATAAGGTTACAAGACAAAATAGTGATCTCCTCTCCATCTCCAACAATACCCTTAAGGGCCTAGCTCAGCATCTTAAAATATAAGCCAAGTCCAAGCAGTGCTTGTACTTAAGAGTGGTAAATAACTTAGTCATCATATCTACTAGATTGTCTACCATAGGAATCTTTTTTAGTATAATAACCCTTATGTGATACAATATCTCGAATGAAGTGCTATCTAGCATCAATATGCTGGGTCTTTTCATGATATATCTAATTTTTAGTCAAATGTATGATAATTTTTAGTCACAATAAATAGTAATCATATCTTGCTGTAAGCCAAAATCACTAACCAAACGTTACAACCAAATAGCCTCCTTCATTGCTTTTATCGCTGCCATATACTTTATATCTGTAGTAGATAAGTAGACTATAAAATTGCTTTCCAACTGATGGCATCATCTGAAAGAGTGAAGTATAGCCTATCAGAGACCTTCTCCTATCCAAATCACTTATATAATCAGAGTCCACATAACCATCCATACTATGCAAGGTTCTGAACCCCAATTATATACCAAATCAATATCTATAGTGCCTTTAAAATAATGTAAGATCTATTTTACAGCCTATTAATGGATCTTTCTTAGATGCCCCATGTATTTACTAATGAAACTGATAGTTTATGAGATATCTAAATGTGTACAAACTATAGCATACATAATACTTCCAACTACACTAGCATATAGAGCACATGATATTTATTCCTCCACATTTGACTATGGAGACAAAGTAGTTGAAAATCTGAAGTGTGCTACAAGTGGAATACTTATTGACTTACAATCCTATATGCCAAAATACTCAAGCATCTTCATCGCATAATTTTTTTATGACAACAATAATCTATCTGTGCGTTAATCTCTATGAATCTTCATACCTAAATTCTTCTTTGCTGCATCTAAGTCCTTTATCTCAAGTTTACTGCTAAGTTGAGCTTTTAACTTCTTAATCTCAAACATATTTTTTGCTGCAATGAGCTTATCATCAATATAGAACAAAAAATAAATAGAAGAACTATCTGAAAATCTCCTGTGATAAACATAACTATTATAGTCACTTTGAGAATAACCATGCCCAAGCATAAATGCATCAAACTGCTTTACTACTATCTCAAAGATTGCTTCAAACTATACAATGATTTTCTCAACAAAGAAATATGGTCCTTTTATCTTGAATAATAAATCTTTTTCACCGCTGCATGTAAATCTGTTCCTCAAGCTCACCATGCAAGAAAGTTGTTTTGACATCAAGTTGCTCAAGTTTTCAGTTAAATTACATAATAATGGCAAGCAATATACGAATAAAGCTATGTTTTACAATAGGAGAAAAAATTTTATTAAAGTTTATCCTTTTACAACCAAATCTATTTTGAACCTTCCTGTTTCAATATCTAGGATTTCTTCTTTCTTTTTGAAGATCTATTTGCACCCAACAAACTTCTATCCTATGGTTGGATGAGCTTTTATATTTGATTTTTATTAATAGATTCAATCTCTTCACTCATAGTAATAGACCACTGTATAGATTTATTACTAATGATGGCCTCATGATAATTGACAGAGCTTTAAATCTCAATGAATCTACCACTGATAATGCAAAAGAGATCAAATCTATATATCTATATATCTGAGTAGGTCTAATCTATTTTCTTAATCTACTAATAGCTATAGTGTATTGCTACTCCTGTAAGGTATCTCTCTCATCAACAATCTTAGATTTATCATTCTGAACTGACTAAACTGAAGTATGTTGTAATAGATGAACTAAAGATCTAATCTCAAGCTTCATCTACTCATCAACACAATGATCTTTATCTACAACAACTGACTTGTTTTTTTAATAAAGTATAGCTTTTTTATTAAAGATAACATCTCTACTGATATAAATTTTTAAGAATCAAACTCAATACACTACAATCTATAACCTTTAATCTCAAATTGATAACCAAGAAAGATACATTTTTGTATCCTTTTTCTAAGTTTATTTCTCAAATTTACTATCACTGACATGTGCATAAGTAGGATAATTAAATATCTTCAAAATAGAATAATCAGCAGTTATACCAGAACATACTTCAATAGAAGTCTTCAACTCAATAGTAGTGGATGGAGACCTATTCATAAAGTAGTAGACTGTATTAACAGCTTCAGCTCAAAAATTCTGAGATAAATCAGATTTAGAAAGCATGCACTGAGCTCTCTTTAAAAGAGTCCTATTTATATATTCTGCAACACTACTTTGCTGTGGTGTCTTTCTAATTGTACAATGTCTCACAATGCCTTCAGTCTCATAAAATTCATGAAACTGATCTTCTCAAAATTCCATGTCATATCAATTTTCAATTTCTTAATCTTTTTGCTAAACTACTTTTTAACAAGTGCTTTCTATTTCTTAAAAGTGGAAAAGACTTTATTCTTATGCTTCAGAAAGTATATCCAAATTCTTCTCCAAAAGTATATCCAAGAATCATCTTTAGATTGAATATATACAGAACTTCAAAGATCAGAATAGATATAATCCAATATGCCCTCTGTTTTGTGGATGGTTGTGCTGAATTTGACTCTGCACTGCTTTCTATAGGTGGAATGCTCATTAAAATTAAGTTTTCTGATTTTCTAAGCGCACAACAAATCTTATTTGCTCAAAATAGACATACTAGTATCACTCATATGATCCAAACACATATGTCATAAATAAGTACCTCCAAATCTAGATTTGGTGAGAAAACTGAAGTAGCACTAACAACTATATTATCTTGAAGTAGAGGCCATGAGACAATCTATCTTTAAGCATAATAAGAGCACCCTTGAAATCTTTAAAACTCCATCTTCACTAGAATATTTAAAACCATGTGAATCAAGAGTACTCAAAGAAATCAGATTTTTCTCAAATCTGGTACGTAGTGGATATCAGACAAAAATCTAACAATACCATCATACATCTTGATCCAAATTATTCCTATACCAACATCTTTATAGGATATATTATTCTCTATGAGTACAACACCATTATTAATAGGATGATAAGTGAAAAATCAATCTTGATGAGGATACATGTGATAAGAATATGCTGAATCAAGAATCTAAGTATTTTTAGATAAATTGATAGATATCGAGAGGATATCAGGACCATCAGAATTATTCTCTTCTACACTGACCGAATCACCAGCATTAAAGACATTGTTGGACTTTCTCTTCTTTTTCTTGAGTTTGGGATAATCAAATTTTCAGTGCCCTTCTTTTTATAGCAATCACATTTTTCTTTCTTTCTTTTGGATTTTGATCTTCCTATATTACTTCCTGAACTTGAATCCAAATTATTTTTCTTTTGATGTACCTCTAACAATCAAACCATCTACCTAGTTTTTATCTCAAGTTTCAGACATCATTTTTTTTAGCTCTCTCGAGTTCAATGAAGCCTCATATCTTCCATAGAAAGAGTGTTCTGACCATATAACATAGTTTCAACAAAATGCTCAAATAAGAGAGATAATGAATATAACAAAATAAGAGCTTGATCCTCATCATTAATTTTTACATCAATATTTTTTAAATTTAGAATAATTTTATTAAATTCATCAAGATAGTTTTTAAGAGGCATACCTTCCTTCATCTGAAGAGTGCAGAGCCACTGCTTCAAATAAAGCTGATGTTTTGGAGACTGGATCATATAAATGTTCTCCAACTTGAGCTACAATGTTGCAGTAGATGACTCATCGATAATCTCTCACAAAACCTCACCTACTAAAGATAACTAAATTATGCTATGTGCATGCTCTAGAAAATTATTTTTATCCTCTTCTAACAACGTTGTCAGCAAAGCATCTCTATCTTTTAGTGCCTTCAGCAATCTCTGCTGAACCAATATGGCTCGTATCTTTGCACACCAAAGATTAAAATCATTCTTTCCATTAAATTTTTTGATCTCAAATTTCATAGCCATCATGAAGAAATCATGAAAAATAAAAAATAGAATCAACAAATAATCAAAATCCAAAATAGATTTGATGAACAAACCTGAACAAATCTAAACCCTAGGCTCTGATACCAGTTTGTTGCAAGATTATTTATTAATTAGTATAAAATCTAAAATAACAATAAATAATCATATACAAAAAAAATATAATTTAATAATTTATATAGTTCAACCTTTGGCCTACATCAATGGATGAAGATAGAGAGAGATTTCACTATATCAAAAAAAATAGAGTACAAAGAGTATACGACGGCTCAAATAACAAAAGATATATATATATATATATATATATATATATATATATATATATATATATATATATATATATATAGCCATCAAATTTTTAAATAAAGAGAAAAGATCAAAATATCCAAATGGGCTCATAAAGTCTAAAATAGGTCGAATTAGTATCACAGGTCATGCTAAATTCAAGTCACACTCAATAGTTCACTACTAGATTCTAGATGACAAATTCTCTTTTAATTAGATTTCTTAGTAAGTTGTTGACTATGTTTTCTAGTGTTGCTACAGATTTCTAACCTAGGCTAGAGTCACTAAAGCATGGAGGGGTCCGACAAAGGTGGCTGTGGGTCCTGCAACATAAGTTTCCAACAGGAGGCAGTTCTGGCGGAGAACGTTCGATGTTTCAGTTAAAAATCTGAAACATGTAGGAATGAATGTGCGTAAGAGTTTGCATATCTTGGGGGTCCCTTGTTTGCCCTTATTTATAGAGGCGGCAACCACAAGAGGGAGAGGTGGTGGGAAACCATCTCTCTTTTCCGATCGTACCTTTTTTGGATGTTTGGCCTGGTTCTCTGGTGATTGACACTACCTTATCTGATGTACAACCAGCCATCCTTAGGGATGGCACAACTTGACGGAACTCTATATGGTGTATAGCTGGCCGTAGTCAGGAGCGATGTGATTTAACATTAGGTGATGTGACTTCAGGGGACCATTTTAGGGTCTCCCATTAGCCTTCCTAAATATAGTGACTGACATGGGTTGGAGGGACACTAGGTTTAGGCCCTTTCTCAGATTGGCATCCAATGTTTGGTCGTTGCTCTGACGACGAGTGAGATGTCAAGTGTAAGTCGACAATCTGATATGAAGGTTGGCTGACCCTGGGGTCTAGGCTCGAGTGAGTGTGGCAAAGGTACTGGCAGGAAGTCAGAGTCCCATCTATAGGTCGGCATCGATGTGAGCGTTGGTGGCTGATGCGTAAATCGGCCATGATTAGAATTTGTCCATCTTCGAATCTAAATCTGGAATCTTATCCGTGCTGGAATTCATGTCGACACGGACCATGGAACCTCACCTTTGGTGATTGGCAGAGTCTCGACCTGGGGGTCAGTTGGAGGCCAACGTGGAGGCCGTTTAAGTTCCGACCCAAAGGTCGGTTGGTCTGTGCCAAAGCAACAATTTCACCTTGGCCTCTTGCATCGAACCCATTGTTATCTTTGCATCTCTGCCACCTTGAGATCAGGGGATAGTTCCAAGGTCCACGATCGAGGTAGCTCGACCCCACAACACTTAGTAATTATTCTCCACTCCTCCCTCTGTGTGTGTGTGTTAGCATGCTTGATGTTGGAGGAGTTGGTCAGTATATTTGATGCAGGGGAATATGTTTGCAGTAATGCCATCAATAATGTGCATTGAATTGACGAATGAGCAACAACTTCCTTCAATGATCTCTGAGACTGCAATATCTTCTAATTCAGAGAACATAAGATCAATTTTTCGATGTCGTGGAAATTTTTTATTTCTTTTTCCTGCTTGCTTCAATTAGGACTTTTATTTCTTATCACATAAATGTCAGGCTTCAAATTTGCATTATGTGTCGATTTGTGCCGCCTTATGTTCACAAATATTATTTTATGAAATAATAAGGAAAATGGAATATTTAGTTGCAAACTCGCCTACTTTAGCACTAGCACTTCTTATTTCAAGGTTTGCTACGATGGTTGTCAAGTTTGTAATGGGTTCCTAGGTAATCAATGTATCGGTACTTGGTAAAGATGTAGCATGGAGTGTGCTTAAAAGCAGTTTTCCCCTTTTAAGCACACCTCATCAAAAACACCCCCCAAAAATGATGATTTGGCACTAAGCACACCTCACCAAAAACAACCACCAAGAAAGGTGATTTGGCACTAAAGATACAACTAGTATAGAACAATCTCTTTGATCTCTTGAAATTAAATCTCCAAGCCTACCAATTTTATTTCTATCATAATCTGAAAGGTACAAAACCATAGGCTCCAAATCCTTCAACCATAAGCTCTTTTGTTACTGTTGGTGCGCTAAACTGACCCTAAGCCACATGGCATCATCATACAAGATCAAGAAATCATCGATCTCAAAGTACCGAACAACTATACATCAAGCTGCTTATAAGTGATAAGGTCAAATTATTATCGACCTAAAGCAAAGTACCTTAGTGTCCCATATATCTAAGATGTCGGGAAGCTCAGGTGGTAGTGACCGAGCTCCTTTATCTGACATTGGTATTCCACTGAGATCAACCACTATGGTGATAATCACCCTATGGAAGTCCCCCGCGATCTCCATAACTAAGCCATGATCTTGCATATAGCTAGCCACGATCTCATATATAGTTAGCCGATGCAGCTAAGTATGACCTCACTTCCAGCTGGTACAAACAGCTATACTCCAGCTCATTTACAAGTGGCTTTAATCATCTAACAAACTCCTCTAATAGCCTAACAAACTCTATAACGGTCTCATTAGCTCCTATATAAATAGAGGGATAGGGATCCTTCAAAGGTAAGTTCACAATTCCAAAACTAGACGAGATTCTATCGATGAAAATTCTGTCAATTCTCAAACGAGAGTTTTAGTTTTCACTCGGTCTGACTTCTCTAGTTCCACACAAATCCTCTTCGTGTGCTCTTCTATTCTTTTCCACCTATTATTTTCGAGCTCAAAACTGACTTAAGCATCGAAAGGTCAGGAATTGAAGGATCTCTGATCACTGTCGTAGATGGTCAAAAATAAATCTAACTCAAACTATATAGATAGGATGAGTCAGGATCGTATCCTCAGGGATTAGAGGGCTGAGATACAATTAACAAAGTAAAAAAAAAAATTTGATTTTTAAAATTTGATAATATTTTAATTAAAACTAACTAATTTAAATCAAAGATGAAATTGAAGAATATAGATGGTAAAAAGATATCTTCGAGTTTTTAGATGATCACAAATATAGATCTCGATATTTATTCTAATCTAAGCAATCAAAATTCATAATTGATTAAAAATTTTGCAAACTAATCCCTAGCATAGGCTAACTTACCGAGTACAAACCATATCTTATCAAGATCATGGACTGTCCCATAAGTATAGGCTATCTAATGATTAAGTTGCACAGATCCTAACAGGTTACGTAAATATAAAATTTTTGAATTAATTATCTATGCTGGGCATGGATCATATCCTATCAAGATCATAATCCATTCCATATTTAAATAATTTATTCAAAAATCAAATATAAAAGAAAATAAAGATTGAAACCATTTATTCAATTGCAAAGAATAAAAAATAACTACAAAAATCGATGTTAGGACAACCGTACTCTCCTACAGACTGCACCTTAGCCAAATGTGGCTCCTGGATACATCTTTTGAAAGATTTAGGACTCTGTCACAGCATCTCCTCTTTCTGAAGCAATCTTCTTCTTCTCCACTCTTCCTTCCCTCAAATCCTAGAACAAAACCTAAAATAAAGAAAAATACAATTTGCTATGGCTGCCTACTATCTACTATTTTTTTTTTTATTGCCACAGTCTTCCCATTTTATAGAGCAAAAATTGGTTGAAATCAAGTAGTATTGGGCTCTAAATCACATTCAAACAAACTCCTCAATCCATGCCTGTTGTTCGATCATGATCAAACAGGTTGAAATCAGCTGCATCACGCCTCAAATCAGACCAGCATCGATATTAGCCATTGGATCCTTCCCCAGATTGAACCACAGCCATTGGATCACGCAAATACCCTCCCAGACTTCTTCTCTTAGTTGGAGAATCCCCTTACCGTCCGATTGAACCCCTAGATCTCTCACAGCCATCCGATGGTGCAAATTGAGCACTCCTCTCCTGTGCGCCATGATAAAAGATTGAAAACACTATTCCTATAGACTGCATGTGAACATGACATTCTGCAGCCTATGGACCGGCTATGAACCGATCACTATGGCTGTGGACTATCATGGACCGAAATGCAAATTTTTTTCGATGAACCGCCATGGACTGAGCGGTTAATTGGACCGGCCTGCTTCTGATTTTTGGGTTGATTTTGGACCTTTTGAGCTAATTTTTGGGGATACTTTGAATCTTTTTTCAGGATCCATTTTGAGTTCGATTTACTCTTAATTTTTTTTTAATCTACAAATCGAGCTTTTTGTATTGAGGTTCATCTTTCCTGCAAAATACAAACAAAACCATCAATTCTTAAGGAATAAAGGTCAATTAGTATATATTTTGATGCTTTTATTAAGATATATATTATACTTATCAATCTCTATCCGATTTTGATGTCTCTTGCAGGTCTTCTTGAAGCCATTCCAGATCAGATTGCTATCTACTTCCAGTTTGGTTTTGTCCAATCTGCTCCAGTCTGAATTTTGAGTCTCACAGCAATAGATTGACGCTAGAAGGAGGGCTCACCTTTTGATTTTTCTTATGAAAAATATGGTCAAGACACGAGCATAGCAACCCTCTCCATCCTCTCCCAAAGAAATGTTAGAGGCACCACAACAACAATCAGTTACTGTTGATCTTCAATGGTTCAACTTCTTGATTCAACAAGTTCAAGCTCTAACAATAATTGCTCAGCAACTTCAAAAGAATGAGGAATAATAGCAAGAAGAAGCTTCTCCTCTGAAAACTATATCCCAGCACAGCCATCAACCAGCTCATCAAGATGAACACCACATTGATGATGAGGCTGATGACGAATCTGTCCTCAATTATACAAAGTCTCAGAGAGGGGATGATCTAGAGTGCAAAATCTAAGATCTTGAAAAGCATCTGGTGAAGATTCAGGTAGGAGGTCGATCCCAATATAAAGATAGCTATAATCTCTGATCTTCTTTTTCTCAAGAAATCCTAAGTGAGTCAATTTCAAATCGGTTCAAGATGCCCACAATTGAGTCCTTTGATGGCTCCACTGATTCGATAGATCATATTGAGGGCAATAGAGCCCTCATGGCCTTACAATTGGCTTCTGATGCCCTATTATGCATTGCTTTTCCTGCTACTCTTAAGAAGATAGTGAGGGTATGATTTTTCGACCTCCCGCAAACGTCCATTTCTTCTTTCGAGCAACTCGAGAAGCTATTTGTTATATATTTCGGTACTAACTAACCTCACCTGAGACACACAGATAGCCTATTTTCTTTTCAGCAATAAGAAGGTGAAGACCTTCAAAAGTATGTGGCTTGCTTCAACACAGACATCCTAAAAGTAAAAAATTTCAATGAGGCAGTTGTCATGTCTGCTTTGAAGAGGAGACTTTAGAGCAATCATCTAGTCTTCTCCTTGAATAAAATTTTTTCAAATACTTATGATGAGATGCTCGATCGAGTATGAAAGTATGCTCAGATCGAGGAAGAAGAAGCCATTATCAGGCAAGCCAAGAAAAATAATAAGAATGAGAAGAAACAGTCAAGAGAAGATGATGGAGCTCAACAGGATAGAGGCTCCAACCGATCACAAAAAAATTCAAGGTGAAGAAGCCCACCTCGGCATTTTGACTCCTACGCTCCTCTGACTGCCCCTCGAGCACAGATCTTGATACAAATTGAAGGGGAAGGATACCTCCAAAAATCTGATCCTATGAAAGCTCCACCAAAAAAGGAGGATAAAAAGAAGTATTACCATTTTCACCAGGATCATGGCCATGATACCGAAGAATATAGACAACTACGGAATATAGAAGCCTTGGTGCACTGAGGTTACCTCGGTACATATGTGAGGCCAGGCAAAGCCATTGAGTATCGGTGTCAAATAGAAGATAGCTCTGAAAATCATAACCAACCAATGGTCGGAGTTATACATATGATATCTGATGTCCCACGAAGCACTAGTGATCCATCTCCCAAGAGGCAGAAGATAAAAGAAATTATCTCTTTTTCTGAGAATGATGTAAAGGAGATTCAAATCCCGCATAACGATGCTGTTGTCATCTCCATGATAATAGCAAAATATGATATAAAAAAAAAATTTTGATTGATAATGGAAGCTCCACCAATATATCATTCTATGATGCATTCTCAAAAATAAATTTAACAGGCCAACTGAAATAGGTCGGTACTCCTCTCGTCGGATTCTCAAAAAATCCAATAGCTGTAGAAGAAAAAATTACTTTATCGATCACAGCGAGATAAAAACCAAGGCAATCAAAAGTACAGCTCATCTTTCTGATGGTAAAAGTTTCACCTACTTATAATGTTATTCATGGTTGACCTGATCTTAATGCTCTTAAAGCTATCATCTCCGCGTATCACCTACTAGTGCAATTTTCGACTAAGGAATTGAAAAAATATAGGGAGATCAAGCAGTAGGTCGGCAATACTTTGTGATTGCCTTTAAGATGAAGCAACCCTTGAAAAATATACCAGTTGACATATCAGATTCAATAGACGAGGTCGGGAAGAACCAAGGTGAACCTGTTGAAAAGCTGGAAACTATTCCTTTGGGCAATGACCCAAGAAAAACATTTCAAATCGGATCGAATCTTAAATCCGACTTGAGAGATAAGATGATCAGATTTCTTCGAGCAAACACCAACGTGTTCGCCTGATCAACCTCAGACATGCCTGGTACTCCTACCGATATGATCATTTATAAATTACATGTTAACTCGAGCTCCAGACCAGTTCAGCAGAAGAAGCAGAGTTTTGCTCCAGTAAAGCAAAAGGCCATTGATGAGGAAGTTGATAAGCTCCTGAAAGCAGGATTTATCAGAGAAGCTCTTTATCCGAAGTGGATAGCAAATATTGTTATAGTAAAAAAGGCTAATAGCAAGTGGAGGATATGTATTGACTATATCAATCTCAACAAAGCCTGTCCAAATGATAGTTTTTCTCTATCGAGGATTGATTAGCTAGTGGATGCCACTTCAGGTCATAAACTTCTTAGTTTTATAGATGCTTTCTTAGGATATAACCATATCAGAATGGCCCCTGAAGATGAAAAAAATATGGTCTTTGTCATCGAAAAAGATTTGTACTGCTATAAAATGATGCCTTTTGGTCTTAAAAATATAGATGCGACATACCAGCGTCTCATCAACAAAGTCTTCAAGTATTAGATCGATCAAAATATGGAGCTTTATGTTGATGATATGCTGGTAAAGAACATCGAGGAAGATCAGCACATCACCGATTAAAGGAAGTATTTGAAGAACTCAGGAAGTATCAGATGAAGCTGAATCCGAACAAGTATGCTTTCGGAGTGATCTCGGATAAGTTTTTTTATTTTCTCATAAATCAGAGAGAAATAGAGATCAATCCCGAGAAGATTCGTACATTATTCGAGATGAAATGTCCAACTACCATCAGAGAAATTCAGTAACTTACTGGATGGATAGGCGCTTTCAGTCGATTCATCTCTAGATTGGTCGAAAAATGTCTTTCATTTTTTAAGATGCTAAAATAGATTAAAAATTTTAGTTGGATAGAAATATACCAAAATACTTTTGATGATTTAAAAAGATATTTGGGCTCTGCATCTCTTCTCTCAAAGCCAGTTGAAGGTGAGGAGTTGTATATGTATATATCAGTCTCACCAAATGCCGTCAACTCGATTCTTGTCCAAGAAAAAATGAAAATTCAAAGGTCGATCTATTATACAAGTAAGTTATTGTGGGATGCTGAGACCCAATACTAGAAAGCTGAAAAAATGATATATGCTCTAATCACATCAGTTTGACGGCTTCGGTCTTACTTTCAAGCTCATATGGTTATAATATTAACCGACCAGCCACTGAGATCGGTATTACAAAGAGTTATCATGTTGGGTCAAATTGCTAAATGGGCCATAGAACTCAACGAGTTTGATATTCAGTACCAACCTCAATCTGCAGTAAAAGGCCAGGTATTAACTGATTTTATTATGGAGTGCACTATTCCTGATGACTGGTCAACTTCAGAAAATATTGATGATAATGGTTTATTCTGGGTTCTGCATGTGAACAGAGCCTCAAATTCTCAAAAAAATGGTACTGGTTTAATTCTGACAAGTTTTAAAGGATTTATTATCGAGCAAGTCCTATGGCTCAACTTTAACACATCCAATAATGGTGCCGAATATGAAGTCTTGACTATGGGATTAAAGAAGGCAAAAGAGCTCGGAGTCAAAAAGCTGAAGATTTTACCGACTCATAGCTTGTCGTCGGACAGGTACGAGGTCAGTTTGATGCTAAAGACCTCATAATAGCTCGTTATTTACAGAATATAAAAGAACTGTCTCAAAATTTTGAGGAGCTAGAAGTCCTACAAATCCTCAGGTCAGAGAATACCTGAGCTGATGTCTTGTCACATCTTGCTACATCAAGATTCTCCAAGCTTAATCAGAAGATTTTGATCGAGTAGTTAGAAAAGCCCAGCATTGAAATTCTTCCTATATTTCAGATCAGTCATGAATCGAGCTGAATTGATCCCCTCATGGATTATATAACAAATGAAATTCTACCTAATGATCCAATTAAAGCTAGAAGCATCAAAATACAGGCTCCATGGTATGTTCTTTAGGAGGATCAACTACACAAAAGGTCTTATTTACTTTCTCTACTTCGGTGCTTGAGATCATCCAATGCTGATTATACACTTTGGAAGGTACATGAAGGAATATGTGAAAATCACCCTGAGAGGTTGATCACTTGCTTACAAAATAATTCAACAAGGTTATTATGGATGCAGTTGATCTTGTTAACAAATACGACCAATGTCAAAGGTACGCTAATATTCAACATCAATCTGCTACCAAATTTATTTCTATTATGGCACCATGACCCTTTGCAATCTAGAGAAAGGATATATTGAGACCTTTTACAGTGACAACAGATCAAAAAAAATTTTTGATAATTGCTATCGACTACTTCACTAAGTGGATGGAGGCAAAATCGCTGGCCTAAATTATGAGAAAAAGATGTAGAATTTTGTGTGAAAATCAATAATATATCAATTTGATTTATCTTGAATAATTATTACTGATAATAGCCGGCAGTTTGACAACCTCAAGTTCAAAGAATTCTGTTCCAAACTTCATATTGATCATCGACTGATCTCTGTTGGGTATCCACAGTCAAATGGTGAAGCAAAAGTCACAAAAAGGAATATTCTCCAAGGATTAAAGATAAGGCTTATAAAAGCAAAGGGATTATGGGCTGAAGAACTTTACAGTGTTCTATAGGCCTACAGAACCACATATCAGATTTCTAATGGAGAAACTCCCTTTAAATTCACTTATGGGGCCGAAGCTCTGATTCCAATTGAAATCGACCTAGCATCCGATAGAGTCAAAAATTTTTATGAGGCAACGAATTCTAATTAGTTGAGAATTGATCTGGATCTTCTTGAGAAAACAAGAGGGCATGCCCATATCAAAATGGCAGCATATAAGCAAAGAGTCATCAAGTACTATAATGCTCGAGTAAAGCTGAAATCATTTCAGAAAGATGATCTCGTCCTGAGACAAGTTGAAGTTTCTAAGCCCAACGAATAAGGCAAACTTGCTCCAAATTGGGAAAGAACTTATCGAATCACTGATGTCATTTGCCCAAGAGCCTATAGAATTGAAAACCTAGATGGAACTTGTATTCCTTGCACATGAAATTTCAAAAATCTTAAGAACTATTATCAATAAAAAAGCTCCAAGAAGTTCATTTTTGTACATCATATGTTGTATGAGATAATGAAAATCTGATCTCAAGATCGATAAAGTCCTGATGGATCAAAAAGGAGAAAATCTTTCGATCTATGAAAATTCGATCTCCGGATCGATAAAGCTCCGATGGGCCGAAAAGGAGAAAATCTCTCGATGTATGAAAATTCGATCTTTAGATCAGTAAAGCCCCAATGGGCCGAAAAGGAGATAAGATCTTCTAATCTATGAAATCCGATCTCCGGATCGGTAAAGCCTCGAAGGATCAGAGGAGACAAGATCCTTCGATCTATAAAAATCCGATCTTCAGATCGATGCAACCCTGAAAGGCGGAGATGATCTTACAATTATTGAAAACACTGACCTCTGGATCGAGGTTATCTTATCGAAAGTACCAATCTTCGGATCAAGGTTGTCTTAAAGTTCTATCGAGGATCTACATATCTCTAGATCTTGCTACAAAAGTCCGACCCATCTAACACTGCATCAAGCAAAGGTACATCTAAATCCTGACCTTAAATCGATTGTTAACTGATAAGGTCAAAATTGTTAATTCTTTAGTTCTGTTGAGATACAGTCCTACAAAACATATATAGTTACTTTACCTTGAAAGATCATAAAAATTGCTAAATAACAGAGATGCACACATCGGATCAAGGTGCATCAGAAATTTTGCTTGCATTAATTTTGAAAGAAATACATTAAGGAAAGGGGGAAAAGACCCACATTGGGTCATTACAGTTCCAAAGGACCTATACTGGGTTGATTTATCAAAAAAAGAAGAAGAAAGCAACAGGTCATAGGATCACAATAGGAGCCTCAGACTTCTTTGGAGCTAACTCTTCTTTGACTCGCTCCAGCTCTTTGACGACCTCAACAGCTGCAGGGGGCTCCATAGATGCAACCTTAGCATTAGAGGCTTCGATCGGAGGTACTGCAGTGATTGGCTCTACGATAATGACCTCGATATTCTTCACCACGGTCTCCTCCTGATTTGCCACCTTAATTAGTTCTTCGAACATTTCGGCAGGCAGTTCAGGCTGTCCCTTTATACCCATGTCGATGGCAATCTTTGGAGTCATCTTGGAGATATCGACTTTGGGATATAATTTCTTAATCAGATTTAGACATTGATAGAACTCGTAGTAATATGCCCCCTCCGAGTTTTCAGCTACTTCCTCCTCAAATTCTTCGAAGGCTTTGTACAGCTCCACTGCCTTGGCTGTCCTATCCCATTCTTGCTTAACTTTGTCTTGTTCCTGCTTGATCTGCTTCTTCAGGGCCTCTATGGCCTTCTCATTAGCCTCATTGCTTCTTGCAACCTCGGCTCCAGCTCGTTGTTCTTTTCGGCCCATATGTGCAGGTCAAAGATGCACATCTCTTACTTGTTATTTTTTGCTGGAGATCTAGGAGATTTTGGTTCTTCTCTTTCAGCAACATCAACTTCTCGAGTTGAAACTTGAGGCTGCCAGTCAGTTTGAACTCCTTCTTAGCTTTTTCTTCAGCAGCCTTCTTCTCCTCTTAGAGGATTATCAAGTTGGCATCCATGGCTTCTTTATTTTTTAATAGATAGACTATGTTTTCGTACATGACCTGAAAGTCAATGGTGACCTACAGAATGAAAGTTCAGATCAGTCATATATCCAAAAAAAAAAAGATACTTACATGCATGAGATGCTCGCAGCCATGATTTTAATCTCCTCTAGTTTGTTCTTTCAATGTGCCTCCAGATCAACTATCGACAGTACTGAATTGAGAATATCGCGACCTAACCAAGGTCGCTCCAGAAGCGACATTCGCCCCATAGTGTCTCTCTCAATTGAAGTCGATGAGGCTATAGAGGATGGCGGGGCCATGGAGGCACTGGTTGGCTTGCGACTTAGCTCCTTGGGAGGAGGTGCAGGTCGGAAATCATTCTTTTTTCTCACCTCAATTGTTTGGTGAAGTGGAAGCTCAATTGACAGAGATCGGGATCCCAAGAAGTGTCACTTCTCCCTAAGGTGGCAGGGGAAGGAGTGGCTGATGCAGATTGGGAAGGCGCCCGAGTAGGGGGAGGATCTGCCCCTTTGAACCTCTTCAGTGCGAGGGTAGCGTCAAGTGGCTTTAGTTCCTCCTTTCTTTTCCTGTCATCCAACCTATTCGAATTGAACCTTATTTCTGCGTCAAAGGATTATATACTTAGAAAAAATATGGTGATATAAAGGCAGAGAAGAAATGCAAAAGAAAAGTACATCGATCTTATCTCGAGGAGAGTATAAGCTGATACCAGCATCATACTACGCCTGATCATTGACAAGCTTGAATAGCTTGGGCACTCTGGTGGTAATCAGAAATGAATGAGCCACCTCATCTCCAAAGAGGATTTCATAATTGAAATTATGCTTAGTGTCCGGATGCCCTCAAAAGGTCCTAAAATCCCATGGAATGGAAGCTCGGACAAATAAAAAGTGATCTTTTCAGCCGTGAATAAAGGAAGGAAGACTAGGTCCAAATTTACAATTTTTTCTAGGTGAGAAATGCCACTAGTTTTTCTCACTCAGATGTCTTTTTAAAACGACCAAAGATCTAAACAGAGAGATCCTAAGTTCTATATACTAGGAGCTGCACATTACTATGAACGCTATTATCATCCTAATGGCATTAGGGGTGACTTGAGTAGAATGAATCCTATAAAAATCAAAAATATTACAGAGGAAGAGATGCAGTGAAAATCGAAGTCCATATTGAAAGGCTTCATCGTAGAAGACTATGCAGTCTTTAGGAGGTTCAGAAATCTGATCTTTCAGACCTGGTACCACTATCTCATATTAATCGGGTATATCATACTTCTCCCATAGATTTATCAGGTTCTCCTCAGTCAGAATAAATCCCTCCATTTCTGGATCGAGGTAGTCTGTGAGACCGCATACAGAGGATTCTACATGCTGCTCTGAACTTTCCTCATCTACGGGATCGGTATCAGAGTTCTCCTGAGAAAAGTTTTCTATTTCAAAGCCCAATAAGGGTTGGGTCGACCGGATCTTCAGGCCACCTATGACCTTCTTCCCCTTACTACCTCTAGTAGATATGCTTTTCCTAAAAAGTTTTCTAAGAAAAAATGGACAGGGGGAACAAGAAGAACTGAAAGTAAAAAGGAGACTATTCGGTGGCTCAAAGAAAAAACAGCCGAGGAAAGGACCAATACCTAAACATAAGGGGTAGAATCTCTCCCAAAAATAAGGAAAAAATTTCTTCTTCCCCAGCTCTGACAAACCCCCTCCGACGATTGTTGAATATGAGGAGATCCTCTAGAGACAATCCAACAGCACCTCTACAAGAAAATGATAGAAATGAACAGTTATTGGGGGGCAAAAATTTTTTTATAAGTGAATCAACGGCTCGGATCAACTAGCCTTATTGCCGATTTATGACATTTGGCACCAATCTAATGACCTTGTCAGATGGTAATTTGATGCGCCATTATCAGATTTAGCCACGATAGACCTATCCGCGAGCAAGCTAATCGATTAATCGGGTGTCGATAAGTGGCACATGCTCATTTGATATTTTCAAACCGACCCTTCGAATAATGATGGTGGGAAGATCTGATGAATTATTTTCAGAAAGATCAGGTCTCTTCGTAATCCATTGGGTAATAAATTTTGATCTTATTGAAATATAGTACATATATATCTAGAGACAGAATCGATGATTCAACAAACCCCAAAGGACAAAGATGAAAATCCGATCTTCAGATCAGTAACGCCCCAAAGGGCACAGGTAAAAATTTGATCTTTAGATCGGTAAAGCCCTGAAAGACACAGGTAAAATTTGATCTTCAGATCGATAAAGCCCTAAAGGGCATAGGTAAAAATTTGATTTTCAGATCGGTAAAGCCCCGAAGGGCACAGGTAAAATTCGATCTTCAGATCGATAATGCTCCGAAGGGCATAATTTAATCTTCATATCGATAAAGCCCCGAAGGGGACAGATAAAATTTGATCTTCAGATCGGTAAAGCTCCGAAGGATGCAGATAAAGTTCAATCTTCAGATCAGTAAAGTTCCAAAGGGCATAGGTAAAATTTGATCTTCAGATCGATAAAGCCCCGAAGGGCACAAGTAAAATTCGATCTTTAGATCAATAAAGCTCCAAAAGGCATAGATAAAATTGATCTTCAAATTGATAAAGCCCCGAAGGATGCAGGTAGAACTCGATATCCAGATCGATAAAGCCCCGAAAGGCATAGGTAAAAGCCCGATCTCTGGATCGATAAAATCCCAAACAGCAAAAGTAAAAAGCTCAATCTTCGGATCAGGCATTTCTACTTTTCATGTCCAATCTGATAACTATCACCTCAGATATAAGAAGTGGGGGGCAAAGTGTTGGTGCGCTAAACCGATCCCAAGCCATATGGTATCATCACACGAGATCAAGGAATCATTGATCTCAAAGTATCGAACAACTATACATCAAGCTGCTTACAAGTGATAAGATCGGATTATTACCGACCTAAAGCAAAATGCCTCGATGTTCTGTATATCTGAGACATCGAGAAACTCAAGTGGTAGTGATCGAGCTCTTTTATCTCACATCAGTATTTCATCGAGGTCAACCACTACGGTGACAATAATCCTGTAGAAGTCTCCCGCGGTCTCCATAGTTAGACCATAATCTTGTATATAGTTGGTCACGATCTCATATACAGTTAGCCAATACAGCTAAGTATGACCTCACTTTCAGCTGGTATGTACAGCTATACTCCAGCTCATTTACAGATGGCTCTAACCACTTAACAAACTCCTTTAATGGCCTAACAAACTCTGTAACGACTTCATCAGCTTCTTTATAAATAGAGGGGCAGAGATCTTTCAAGGGTAAGTTTGCAATTCCAAAACTAGAGGAGATTCCTGTCAATTCTCAAATGAGAGCTCTAGTTCCCACTCAATCTGACTTCTCTAGTTCTACACAAATCCTCTTCTTGTGCTCTTCTACTCTTTTCCACCTACTGTTGTCGGGCTCAAAGCTGACTGAAGCATCGGAGGGTCAAGAATCAGAAGATCCCCATCCGCTTTTTGACTTATCTTGTAGGTCTTCTTGAAGCTATTTTAGATCGGATTGCTATCTGCTTCCAGTTTGGATTCGTCCAATCTGCTCCAGTTTGAGATTTTGAGCCTCGCAGCAACATTACAAAGGCAGACAACTAACGAAGCACAAAATCTAATCAAAGTTTTATTGGTTTTAAAATCATGTGGAACCTTAGAATATTTAAAGATGGAGTTTAAGGCTGCTCAACTACCGCTTGCTTTCACAAATTTTCTCTCTCCTCTGTTGAGCCTCATCTTGTATTTATCAAATAATAGCATATTTGTCGTGATTCCTTTTCTCGTATGATAAGTCAATGCTGGGAAAAGTTGTACTCAAGGTAAATGCCATTTAAGAAGCTATTTTTGTCCATCATTGATATTCAATGGATGCTAGAGACAAGTATAATATGATGTTTCATGGTCCTATATATTATATCTAGCAGCATATGTTACAAATTGTCATAGTAAAACTAACATTCTATTTTGCTGCTGGGAAGTCGCATAATGTTGTTTTGCATTATTGTTGTAAACATTATTAGTTGTGGTAAATTTAGAAGGCACATCTTAATTTAAGATTAATTCAGATAGAAATGAACAGCCATTGCAGCACCTGAAGCCATAAAATTAAAAAAAAAAAAATCTTGGCTAATTAGTTTATTTCTCCAGTTAGGATGCACTTGTCATCTGAACATGATGTTGTTATATATATGTTAAATTTAGATATTACATTTTAGACATCCCTGTTTTAGCTAATTAGTAATTGTGAGGACATGTACAAATTTGCAAATCACTAATATGATAATTAGACATTTTGACATGAAAGTATAAATTGGTTAACCATAAAAATTTGTTGCTTTTTATCAATACTTGGTTGCAACTTGCAAGACTCGCAAGTTTGCATTATAATGATTCTGGTTATTCCAAAACACAAATGGCCTACATGCTTAATCACATTCTTATCATTCTTGGCTCTATCTACTTATGTACATGAATGATGAAGTGTGCAAGAAAATAATCACCTGCAGAAAATTAACCCATCCAAGGTATAACTTTGCAAGCAAGTCATAACAGTGTCAGTTCTCAATTTTTCTCCTCTACCAATCTTTTAAGGACTATCTGGTACTCTACCAATATTACAAGGCAAGTATATTGTTATTTTCTATTTAAACATTTGTATGATGTATGTATGCATGTTCCATATCTTTCATTCGCTTTCCATGTCAATCATTCACCAAGCATGTGAGTGTGACTTCCAGCTCTGGAGATGGGTGAGATCTGTTTTTGCAAGAAGTGAACAGAAGATCTGGATGTTCTTGTTGAATAAATGCGGGTTCTATTGATAGGATTGCATATTTTGCCAAAGACCTGAAAATGTTAACTTTGTTCCACACTAAATGAGGTGCCTCAAACCAAAAAAAGGTTGGAGGTGCCTCTAGTTCAACAATCCGTTGCATCCTAGATTTCTGAACCATAGCTGAATAAACCTGTGCCAATACAATCCATGGCCTTCATTAACCTGATCATTCTTTCATTTTTTTTTCTTTTTTTTCATAAATTTTTGTTGCGGCCAATCGCCTCGTCGTCCGATCGCCGGGGAGCGTGCACCTGCAAAAAGAAGTCCACACTGACCGGAGGCGGCTCCGACGGGGACCCTCCGACGGTCAAGTCAGAGAGGTGACTGGGCAACAGTGAAATGCAGACAGAGAGCTCTGAGAGAGAGAGAGAGGGGCAGAGAGGAGCGAGCCTGCGTATGTGGGAGAGACGGGCGGATCGATCCTTTGCACTGTTGCCTTCCCCGGTATATATAGTGGAGCTAAGTATGGCGCCGTCATTAATGGCGCGGACAAGTGAGGAACTGTCAACTCACTGGGGACTGTCAGAGTCGCCGTGAAAACGTCATGTCGCCGTGTGGCCGTCCAATCACCAGGGTTGACCCGGCTCTCGGCGGGACAATGCCCCTAGGTAACTATGCCGCATGTCCGTGTCAGAGCTGACAACGTCTGGCGGCTGTACGATGGTTGGAGGAGCCGACCGACCTAAAGTCGGCAACCAGCTGGGTGGTGTCGGGCCCCTCCATCGGTCGGCGAGCTTCATGTGAGTCGGCCATCAAACCTCGGGGTTCAGTCGGTCGGGATGGATACGCCCGACATACCCCCAGTCGGCGATGGGCCGTTGGACGGCCGGCGGTTAGCCGCTGATGGCATCCGTCAGTCGGTCGCCCCGACCGACGATCGGTCGGTCTATCGGCCAGTCGGAGTCGTCCATCGGAGGCGGTCGGGCCGCCAGTCGGTTGGGCCGCCAGTCGGTCGGTCGGGCCGCCAGTCGGTCGGGCCCTCCGATGGTCGGTCGGGCGGTCGGGCCCTCCGGCAGTCGGTCGGCGGGTATCCCCCAACAGTTGCCCCCGACTGAAGGACATGTCGGTACCGAAGCAGAGGGAGCTTGTTACCGAACAAGCTCTCTATGATGCCGGCTTGAGTCTGGTCCCCCGAATAGGTATCGCCCGATCCTCCGGCTTTTCTTTTTGTTCATCTTTTGGTTGGCTTTTGGTCCAGCCTTTAACGCTCTTGTCGGTATTGCAGGGACACCACCGAGGATGAGGCCGACGGATGCCGAGATTCGGCAGTTCGCCACGAGGAAGAGGCCAGCGTCGGGGGCCGGCCCTTCGCGCCCTGCAAAGAAACCAACCCCAGCTCCGCCAACCGTCGAGGCATTGGCGACCGACCAGTCGGAGCCGGTCATAGCCCTCGTGGCTCCGACGGTCCAAGCTGAGGAGAGGCCGACTGAGGAGGCGGCCGAAGAAGTATCGGCGATTTCACCGGTGCGGGTGGAGCCGGATGATGTTCGGGGAACCGAACATCGTCCGGCGGCGTCCATTGGCGCAATGGGGGGCGCCGGGTCGAATTCCAGCGTGCCGTCGCTGCCAGTCCCGTCGGTCAGGGCAGCTGATCGGGGGAAAGCCCCGATGGAGCCCGCGGAGGAAGATAGGTCGGGGAGCCGCTCAATGCCTCCCAGCGCATACTACCCCGAGGGTGCGTCGGCGTTGGCCGACCACAACCTTGCGAGGAGGTTGTGCCAAGGGATCCTCCTCCCAGCCGACGTAGAGTCGCTACGGTCTCGGCAGGTGGCCGAGATGCTGTCGCGGTTCTACCCGACGATGGTTGAGGTAAGCTTTGCATCACTTTTTCCTTTAACTTAGAAATTTTTCGGGTTATGCGATTCTGACGAGGCTTTTTGGTTGGCAGCTGATCTTCACAATGTCCGAACTGGAGGCCGGGTACCGAAGGTTCGGCAATGTTCGGGCGGCCTTCAAGGAGAAGTCGGCGGCGGCCGAAGCTGAGAGGGCAATGTTGGCCGACCAACTCCAGCAGTCGGCCGATCGGGAGGCCAAGTTAGTCGACGAGGTCTCCCGGCTTGGGTCCGAACTCCGGTCGGCCAAGAAAGAGGCCAAGCACAAAGGTCGGGCCGTGCGCCGTCTTCGACGCGAACGGGATGGTGCAACTGCCGAACTCCAAGGGGAACGCGAGCAACTTCGGGTCAGCTTGGAGAAACTCGCGGAAGCCGAAGAGGAGCTGTCCATCGCCCAGATCGACGCCGAAATGGCGAGGGTCGAGGCGGAGTCGGCGAGGCAGGAGCTCGCCCGTGCTGAGGATGAGGCAAGGTCGGCGAGGGAGTCGGCCGATCGGGCGGTGGAGGACTTCCGGTCCTCCGACCAATACCGGGAGGAGATGCTCGAATCGGGCTTCGCCCCCTACCTGGCGTGCCAATCTGTTGCGGCCAATCGCCTCGTCGTCCGATCGCCGGGGAGCGTGCACCTGCAAAAGGAAGTCCGCACTGACCGGAGGCGGCTCCGGCGGGGACCCTCCGACGGTCAAGTCAGAGAGGTGACTGGACAACAGTGAAATACAGACAGAGAGCTCTGAGAGAGAGAGAGGGGGGGAGAGAGGAGCGAGCCTGCGTATGTGGGAGAGACGGACGGATCGATCCTTTGCACTGTTGCCTTCCCCGGTATATATAGTGGAGCTAAGTATGGCGCCGTCATTAATGGCGCGGACAAGTGAGGAACTGTCAACTCACTGTGGACTGTCAGAGTCGCCGTGAAAACGTCATGTCGCCGTGTGGCCGTCCAATCACCAGGGTTGACCCGGCTCTCGGCGGGACAATGCCCCTTGGTAACTGTGCCGCATGTCCGTGTCGGAGCTGACAACGTCTGGCGGCTGTACGGTGGTTGGAGGAGCCGACCGACCTAAAGTCGGCAACCAGCTGGGTGGTGTCGGGCCCCTCCATCGGTCGGCGAGCTTCATGTGAGTCGGCCATCAAACCTCGGGGTTCAGTCGGTCGGGATGGATACGCCCGACATACCCCCAGTCGGCGATGGGCCGTTGGACGGCCGACGGTTAGCCGCTGATGGCATCCGTCAGTCGGTCGCCCCGACCGACGATCGGTCGGTCTATCGGCCAGTCGGAGTCGTCCATCGGAGGCGGTCGGGCCGCCAGTCGGTTGGGCCGCCAGTCGGTCGGTCGGGCCGCCAGTCGGTCGGGCCCTCCGACGGTCGGTCGGGCGGTCGGGCCCTCCGGCAGTCGGTCGGCGGGTATCCCCCAACAATTTTATTTCTTTAGTTTAGGCAGAAATGATCTTTTAATATCATTTGGAAAGATAAGAATATAGAATGAGCAAAAGTACAAGTTTTACAGGTTTTCATGTATGTTTAATCCCTTCTAAATCTATTCAGATATAGGCATTTTCTAAATGTGTGAGGATATAAGCAAATAGGTATTATGGAAAATCTCTCTCATGTTCTATATATGTTTGAGCAGAAACTTCCATGCAGAAATTTACTGGTGTAGTCCAGCGAATGCTGTTTCTTGAATCCTTATCAATTGCAATTATTTGCTATGTAGAACCTTCAAGATTGCTAGAGAGATCTACTTTGTGAAAAATTAATCAATGAGTCAAATAATCTGTTTCGCATTAATTCAGGACTGCATTACAATAACCATAACCAGCAAGCCTTTTTGCAACTATCTGGTGTTGGCTTGAAGAATCCTCATTTGCATGTATTCCTATTTAAGGATGTCATTAAAACAAGGGATGGTCCAGCATTCAGGAAAACTGAATTACTGCCAACATAATGTAAATCCTTATGACTGAAGCAAAAAATGAACTAAAAATTTTCCAATTTGTACATGAGCTCTGTTCTTATTGATCAAAGTCTTAGAGGAGGGCATACGAGGTTAGGCACACATGCAGTATGCATAAACATCGTATACTTAGACACCTTCGGACTTCTTTAATAAATTGAACAGAAAGAAGCTATAAGAAATTCCAAGCACAAATGGGCTACTGATAAAGTCATTACGGTCTGCATCCAAAAAGATAAAGCCATCATGGCTGCAAATAATTCTAAGATTGACAAGCAAGAAGACATAGCAAAGAATAGTTAGTTGTCTGAATTTTTTCTATGATCTTGAACTACCTCAAGTTGGCATCTTTTTTCGGTATCTACGAAGGAAAGAGCGGCAATTTATTTGAGGCATGTTGTGGCAAGGCAGGATTTGGCCATGCCCTATCTCAAGCATCAGCCACTGGCTTCACACGTTAAAGCAATCTGAGCTCCTTTTTGCACGACAATTGTGCATTCTTTCCAGTAAGGGTCTATTTGGATGAATGGAATAAAAATCCCATTGGATTCATTGGATTAGGTCAAAATAACCAGTTATAAATAGGCTTACAGGCTGGATTAGGCCTATGTTCATAAGTACTCAGGATTAATTTTAGAGTGAGCACGCCCAAATTCCATAGGAAAAAAAAAATTTAACAGGTTTTTTTTTTTCCTTATGGGATTCGGGCCAGCCCATTAATGAACCAGTCTTAGATCCCTCTGGATACGGCCTAGCTTAGTCCCTAAGCCTCCTCCTATGAGAAATTCTTTGTGCATCGCAGGTGGTATAGAAAATCCGATATAGAGCGCACCATTTTATGTGATTGATCCATGTAGCTACCGCTTTCCAATACGTATTTAATTCCTGTAGATCCGTTTTTTCGTTTAAAAATTTTGTATGACAAAAATATCTCTGTCCTTTGAAAAAAATTATGACATCTTGTAGTATATTATGACTTTCTATACACAGGATATCATAATATGACTCAAAAAATTATGACATCCTATACATATTATGATATCCTGCGTCAAATTATGACTTTCTACATGTAAAATATCATAATATAGCCCAATATGTTATAATATGGTCTAAGATATCATAATATGGAAGAGATATTTTTAACGAACCATTTTCTAATGCACATTTAATGCTGGTAGCTTTACTTTTTCGTTTGAAATTTTGAATGACGAAAATGCTTATATTTTTTGAAAAAATTATGACATCCCGTGCATATTATGATATTATGCGTTATATTATGATATCCTGTGGATAAAAATTATGACTTTTTGAATATATGATGTTATAATTTTTTCAAAAAATAGAGATATTTTCGTCATTTAAGAATTTAAATGAAAAGATAAAGTTGCAGGTATTTAATATACATTGGAAAGTGATGACTACGTGGATCAATCGGACAAAACAGTGCACTCCACGTCGGATTTTCTACATCGCCCATGGTGCACAAAGAATTTCCCTTAAGTCTATTTCTAACCGGTGATAATGAGATTTTCAACCTATTCATCCAAACAGATCCTAAAATTTTTAAAATTTCTAACTTTGGTGACCATTTGTTTATCCGCTTGTATCTTCCATTTGACTTGAGAAGCACTCTTGCTCTCTTCCCTGCAAACTCACAATTTGCATCACAAATCATAGTTTCTTCAAAAAAGCTTAGGAATTCAACCTTCAAACATGAAATTATAAATAGTGGGCGTAAAATAAGTATCATAAGAGGTTGGATCATGATCAATTGATGGCTCAACCATATTTGGCACTGCTGAGTAATTTGTTTCTGAATTCACATGCTTGCTTTTCTTTGATTTAAATTTTTGAAATATCAAAATTTGACTTATGGAAACAAATATAGTCAATTCCATAGTACAGGATTTCTTTCTAGAACTTAGAAAAATTCAGAGTCAAATATATTAATAAAAAGCCAAAAGAATCTTCAGTCTAATAATTTTCTTATGGTTCAAAAGAAAACACCCTGATATCAAGTGATAAAACTGAAATACTTGCTTCCGGTCAGGTTTTTGACACTCTTGTTGGGGGAATGAAGGATAATTAACTCAAAAATAAACTCCAAACTGCGTGGAACACAAACAGCAATTTTTTTTCTTTAAAAACGATCCAAGTACACAGCAGCCAAATCTTTTTTTGTAGAGGAGACCCTCTATCATCTACTCCAATGTGTTGCAGAAAACTTGGAGTACGTCTCTGGCTCCAATTGGTCAGAAATGAACAATTGCCAAAGTTGGTCCACTGTTCGACCTGTCGCCTCACAAGTGGAGTCAAGTCATGCCCCAAAGCTCAAGTTGGTCTCAGGTGGGGGTTTGCCATGCCACTCACTCCATTCTTTTCTTTTAATTGTTTCCATCGTTTTCTTGATGCTTTCAGATTGCTATAATTAACCTTGACCCACTTGATTTTTGTTCGGAACTCTTGGACTGCTTTCATCCAAAAAAAAAAAAAAAAAAAGCCTCTTGGACTGCTGAATTGTTTTTGACCAAGTCTGCCAAAGTTTAATACTTCAACTTTTTCAAGTTGAGGTCCTTTTCAAATGTGAACAATCGTTTGCATCTCTTTATATATCTTTCAGTGGGTTTTTTTCACATGGCAAACTGATGGGGTCCTTTGGTATCTAATCTCAGCCACGTATTAGTTGCACATCATCATTGACTAACCCTCAAATCTCTCAACTGAGTTGATATTTCCTCTAGAGGATCGTACTTCGTCCTATGATGTAGGGATGACTTGGCGGGTAGGTACCTGGTTACCTATAAATTTGGTCAACTGTTTCTGCGTCCAAATTGCCTTCTACAGTGAAGGCCACGTCAAAAGCATTAACAAGCTCATGATATCAACATTCGAAGCGAAACTGAAGAGTTGTAAGCGCTAAGCAAAAGCAAATGTTTTATATTCACACAAGTGCGGGTGTTCCTGTCCTTATCTTTATTGGCTTCAGTGATCATGCTTCTCTTTCTCTGCGTGGTAACTAAAGACGGTCAATTTAATCCCTGGATGATGCATCTCAAAATCTTCATCTAGATAACTAAGGTTGAAATCAGATTGGATACAAATCAGATATCAACATATCCATATTCATATTTATTTTGCCTAACGAATATAAATACAGATAAATATTATTTGAATACAAAAATTTATATTCATATTTATTTTAAATGAATATACATATAATTTAGATATTAAAAATATGGATATAATTACGGATATAAGTTGAATATTTAAATTTTATAATTACAGAATTGAAAATATTACTAAATAAATAATAAATTAAATTAATAGAATGTCCATATGGTTGTATATTTTTTTTAAAAAATTAATTATTATTATATAAAATTATATAAGATTACGATAAATTCAAATATTCGGATATGAATCGAATAATATCTATCCATATTTATATTTTTTTTTTTTAACAGACGTGAAAAAGATATGAATATTAATCATATTTTTTAATTTTTTAAATATTTATATTAATTTAGATATAAAAATAAATTTTAATAAATAGTACCCATATCATTTTTATCCCTATAGATAACCATGGTATAGGCGGGCCCCCTTCTCTCCAAGAGAAAAAGACATGCTGGACCTCATTATCCGAGTGCTGTTCCCACTAGGGTTTAGAAATTGCTGCCTACACGTTTTAATGTTCCACACTGCTGGTGGAGAATTTGAGGTGAAAAGGGCCAATAAAACACTAGTGCTATCCGAAGTGGCAAACCAGAAAGGACTATGAAAAATAAAACATGTCAATTTACTTCAGAAACACTGGTGCTGTTTGACCACCAATTACTAGAACAACAGTACTAGCCTAACACAAAAATGAGATATTTCCCAATTTAAAAAAAAAAAAAAAGCGCCCAAACAAGCCTCGTAACACAATGTGCTCTTGTTACCAGCTTCCACATGGTTTTCTGAATGGGTGTTTCTGGGGTCCCGGAAGAATACATAACTTGACGCAGAATTTATAATTTCATACAGACAAACTTTGTCTCCCTGCTTTCCAGGACCTAGTTAAACTCTCGTGGTACGGAACCCTTCAGATCGATTCCGTGATCCATGGGTCCCTCCCTGTTCTTTTTTGGTTTTTTTTTTTTTTTTTTTTTTGATAAATTTTGACCTGACCCTTTCAACGCCAACCCCATCACCCCATGCCACGTTTTTTTTATCATTTAATTTATATTTTATTTTATAAATAAAGAAAGACCTTTTCAAAATTAATGGCCATATCTGCAAAAAAAATACAGTATATTAATTAACGACCCGTTGCCAGGTCATAACGCGGAAAGCGTGACGACAGTTATTACCCTTTTAAGATTCGATTTTAATTAATAATAATGATGTACTTATCATCATTACCACCATTAATTCTTATATTTTATTCAACGTAATGATGCTTGGGATAATTCTGCCGTGCACGGAGGCGGGCTTTTAAGCGCCGCCGCCGCAATGGACGCCAACGCCACCAATGGGCCCCATCCTATTCGCTATCCGCAGCCCCGACAAGTGCTACGTGGCAGCAATCTAAGCCCATTGGACGGGACGAGGATCCTTTCGGGCCGGCTGAGAGACCGGTCCATCATGCGGCTTGGCGTCTCGGACCGGATAGACCGCTTCGGAAGCCAGCGGTGGAAGGAGTCCACGATCAGCGGTATGAATACCAACTATTAATTCCAGTGCCGTCATAATAATATTATTAATACGAAGGCCTGAGAGCTTCTTGGATTCTTGGTTCAAGGCTGAGAGATATCAATTTAGAGAGAGTAGTTGCGATTCAGAGAGTAGCAGTAGAAGAAGAATATTCGTATGGTTTTGGCAAATTCTGCTACTCATCAGATGATGAAGGTGGAAATGGAAGACGGGGGAGATGACAGAGTTTCTGATTTGAGTTCTTCTCCGATGGAGAGAGTTCGGCCGGCGAGGCGGCTGTGGAGAAGGAACAGAGGATTGGATCATGAGCTGCTGACGAAGATGAATGAACTGGAAGGACTCTTGGCTGCTCATAAGATGGCCAGAGCTGGAGACTTGCAGTTAGATCGCATGCACAAGGCTAGGGAGAGAAGACCAGCTCCTGATCGATCGCCGGAGATTGGTAACGCAGTGGATTTTGATGGCAATTTTTCTTTGAGCATCGGGGATGATGAGGGTTGCAGTTACCATGCGAAGAAGTTGGAATGTTTGAGAGGAAGGTTGTATGAGAAATATATGGAGAAGAGAGATGCAAAGCTGAGGGAGGAGTGGGGATTGAGGAGGACATATAAGGAAGCTAAGATGAAGGCTATGTTGGACAGCTTGGAACAGAGTCAGGCAGAGTTGAAGGCTCGATTTGGAAGATCTGAGGAGAGAAAGGATTTGGCTTTTCAGGTTCGACATGCGGAGAAGCTGAAATCCTTCGTTGCTCGTTCCATGATGAAGGATACAGAACAGGTACTAAAAAGAATTCTTCTTTGCTAATTATCTTCTTCATGCTTATTTTTAAACCTAGGATCATGCTTAGTTTACAGGATATGAAGTTGAGGAACTTATTTTATTGTTGTTGAATTTTGGATAGTGCAAATGATTCAGGAATCATGGTAAAGTTTGAAAGTTTTCCCCTGAATTGTATGTTCTGTTTGTGTGGGTGCTCTTGTTTGTTATGAATCATGATCTCGGATGGCTTCAAGCAGCATGAGTCCTCATTAATTGATGATTGTAGAAAGCATTTGGTATGGATTTTTTATTCATTAAGAAAGGATTGTTCTGACCTAAAAGAGAATTTGAAATGAGTTATTTAATCCACAAGATGAAGTGTATATGTTAACCAGCTTGAACTTTAAAAAATTTCAACCTCGTTGCCTACCAAATGGTAGTAATTCTTCAGTTTATTTGACAATGTTCTGATAGTTTATTTGACAATGTTCTGATAGTTCTTTATGAAAAACATGATGGAAAATAGGTAGTATATGGAATGTTTCGAAGTTGAAAACTTGCTTGGGTATGCATAAACTTGCGTATTCATTGGTAATATTACTTCATGGTCTTCGTTTAAGTTCAAAAGAAAAAAAATATTGTTACCGTAATTATTAATATCATGATTGTTTCTAACTTATGGGTTACTCTTTAAGTCATTTTGCAATTCGTTTATAGCCTCCTCTATAAGAAAGATATTACTTTTTTGGACATTGTTATATGTAGTTTTGATTTCATACTTCTCATTGAATCTTCGAAGTGCAAGGCAAAGGTCCTTTCTTTTTTTATATCCTTGGACTTTTTCTATACTGCTTTCTCTTCTATAGATGGAACTTTTGCCACTTTAACATGCACACTTGATAAAGAACAAAAGTTGTTGACCTTATTATTTATAATGCGATTCGGTTTCATTTTGCAGCAGACAGTAGAGTTCATCCAGACAAAGGAGGAAGAAAATCTTGAACAGAAGGTTCAGTATGTTCAGTTTAAATTCTATGATGATACACGACTTAATGATGGTTCTTCTAGCAGCACTGACTCTAAGAAGCTATACTCTAGTAGAAGTGTACCTTCCTCCACATCTCAAAAATCAGTTGCACCCAATAGCAGATCTCCTATCAAATCTGGTTCCATAAGACAAAGGACTCAGCCTGAAAATCCTCTAATACAATCAGTTTCCAACAATTCTCACCACAGGAAGGAAAATATGAAGCCATTGGCCGGAACTAGCAAGATAACCCCTCGTTCACAATCGTGGACGCATGCTCGAAGCATGAGCATCAGTGAAGGTGTTCATATTGTCAAGGAAGAGAAGCCTCCAAGGTCCAAGTCTATGCGAAACATCTCAATTAGTTCTGGTGAGTTAAAAGACCTTTCATCAGTAAACACTAGCATCCCCAGACCGACACCGTCAAGATTTTCGAAGGAGCAAAGCAAGCAAACCTCCAACAGGTTCCAAAGATACACGAGTCGAAGCCGTTTCTTAGAAGGGGCAATGGGATAGGACCTGGTGCTGGAGCTGCTATAGCTAGATCCAGGACCTGCATAGCTTCTGAGATGCAGAAAAGTGGAGAGGAGTCTGAAGGGTTGGTAGGTCAGTATGAATGTTCACCTGACACAGTTGAATATAAGGATGAAGAAGAATTAGGAAGAACATCCAGTGAAGGCAGGGAAACTGGTTTTCCTTCTGACTCAGATAGTGGGAAATCAAGATCCAGCCAAGAATTAGGAAGTATTAGTGATCCCAGACCTGCTAATGGTGATGACTTTACAGCTATATCTAAAGCAGATGATGATTCACCTACTGCTTCTAAGTTTATCGCCTCTGCAGGGAGTATGGAAGAGTTACAAGAACAAAATCCTGAATCTTGGAACTCACACATCAAATATCCACATTCCAATTCTCATGAGGCATCGGATGTTGATGCTTCGGTGGCTATGAACCAAATGGAGGAGGCTGATCCTGCTCGAGTAAGGAAGAAATGGAAGAAAGCTGAGAAACTTGTTCTTGCCACTAAAGCTTCCCATCAACCGCGAAATGGTGTGGCAGAAGGGTTCAGGAGATGGTTTAAATTTGGGAAGAAACGCAAGGTTGTGAAAAGTATAATAAATGTTACGGTATCCGTCTCAGCAGCTTCTGGAGCTGGTGATGATATAGAAAATGACCGTGATCTGGCAAGCCAATCATCGGATGATCTAAGGAAGTTGAGAATGGACTACTCAGTTCCTGCTTACCATGACATAAATGAGGGCAAGGTTTTTCCTGATCAAGGTATCCTGTTTTCCTATTGATTAGTCTCTGTATTGTTTCTTTCCCAGTTCCTTATTTTGATGGTTCTGCTAAGTTTTTGGTTTTCTTTCTGGTGAACAGAAAGAAAAAACTAATTTAGTTTTTATATCGTCCCTCCAACTTTCTTAATTTTCCAAAGCTACTATGCAAACAACCCCCTTATTAAGCAGTTAGGAAAAAAAATATTAGCTGTTTCAAGCTTATTCAGGACTAGGGAGGATTCTGTCTTTTTTCTTTTCTTTCATTTCTACAGTAAAAAAGATGGAGGTTTTGTTGGTTGATCTTAATATACATCTCCACAATTAAGAATCTGTCTTTGTATTACTTTTCTGTGGGTTGATATGCGAAGCTCCTAAGCACAAGTTTTTCCTTAATTGTAATCCAGACTGAAGCTCAGTGCCTCTAGTTTCAAGTTATTGTCACATTCTAGATGTCATGGTTCTAAACTTATCCAAGACTGTCAAACTAGTCAACTTTAGGTGTTTGGATTTTCTTCTACCTATTTCTATATTCAGTTTCATATTACATCATCAGGGATGCCAATGAAAAAAGCTTAGTCATGGTTGTAGTTCTATAGCCACATTAACTATGTTTACCCTTTGCAGCAGTTCCATCATTACATTGCTCCAGTCCAGGTGCTCCTACAAACTCCATACCGAAGGAAGATTGCGTATGTGGAAACTCTCCAAAAGGTAACTGCTTCATAATGAATTACGTGCGACTTCATAGTGTTATATAGTTTGGGAATATCAGAAACAACTTCTGAATGTCCAAGTCTGCAAGTGGATTTGGGTGTCTTAAATTGTTCTGATACACATGTATTTGCTTATATTTGTTGCCTCTATCTCCTTAGTGATTATGAATTTTTGCAGCACATCGGTCAATGTTATCCATTCCTTCATTTCATAGCAAGGGGAGAAAATCCAAGCTTAAGTGACAGAACGACGGTCTACAGCATCAGCATTTTCCAACCATGCCAGAGCATGATATATTAATGCTGATTTGAATGATTTCCATATATGCTAGACATCCCAGTTATAGTCTGAAAAAAAAAAAAAAAAAAAAAAGTCTTCCATACTTTTTGGTGTGTCATGTGATTCACGTCATGGAAATCAAATTCTCCCTGTTATCTCTCAGTTTTGTATAGTTTGTGGTCATGAGGAGTTCATTAGGCCAAACCACGCTGATGCTTCCAGGAATTTTTTTTGTACTAGAGCAATTCCTTTTGTAGCTTGTATTTGTATGTTGGCAATGATACACTTGTGAGATATTTGATTTATACAAATCAGAAGGGATTGCTTTCTTCTTCTTATTTGGCTGCTTTTTGATCTTTAGTTCCGTCATATAATTCAATGCTTTTTCAAATTAAAAAATACATGAACTTTCTCAGTCATAAGATGGTAAGATTCAGAAATTAGTTATTGGAAGGCAAACCTGTTGTATTTGATGTGTCGAACTTTAGCTTGGAGGTAGCTGATAGTTGAATTTTAAAAGCCCTAGAATGCGATTAAATCATGATCAGGGAAAACATGATTAAAGTTTATTTCCTTATTAAGAATTTGATAAACAGTTCCTTTCGTAAGAAGTGTGTGGACTAGCCGAGATATCAAAACTGCATTTGATTGACGCATGCCAAAGATCACAATATAAGATAATGCTGAAATTTCCATTGGTAAAGGGACACAATAACTTGCAATTATTTATTGTTAGCTTTGGCACCATTCTCACTGTCATGCACATATTATTTACTCCCTTTTGGCTGGTTGTAACCGGCCTTAATATTCCTGGGTCCTGTGGGGTTTGAGTTTAATGGAATGGAGCTCAGTGCTGAAACTTACTAGAACCATGCAAGATTAAAACTACATATTTCTCTGAGGTTGTTGGACTTTGTTGAATTATATCATCAGATTTTCAGTTTTGCAGTTTTTTAAATGAATAAGCCTAATGTAATATGTTAACTTTCTTAGTAGTATAAAACTTGGGCAAATATGGGTTGCAATCTAAGAAGTACACTGAAATGCATTTCAGATTTGCCTTGTGAACGGACAATCAAATATAGAATTCTGGATCTGTTGGGTGGATGTCTGGCCAGGACACCACCTCCCAAGACCCTTTCAGTACCACGCGATACAGCAGGAAGAAAGAAGAAACAAAACAAAAGGAAAAACAATCAAAATACGTGGATCAGCCACAAAAGGGCTCGCCTCCACGGGGCATGCAAACTTCACTATGAAAAGAAAATTTTACAAGAGGAGACCTCACCCTCAACCCTTATACACCCAATTCTCTCTCACATGAAGTTCCCCTCACAAAAGCTCTCTCTCTCTTGGAGACCCCCCTGAACCCCTGAAGAGCCTGGCGACCGCTGTCCAGGAGCCTCCTGCTCCTTCTCTCACAGCACACCCGCGCCTCTCTCTCTCTTCACGCTGGTTCGTACGGCTGTACGATGAAAACCCGAGCCCCCACACCTTCTCTGCTGTGTCTCAGGCCTTTTAAAGGCTTAAACAGACTTTAAACCATGATTAGAGAAGGATTAGGAATCCTAAACAAAGCCAAAAACCCTCCTGACCGTCGGATCAAGACCGGGAGCTCTCTGGGCCATCCGATCGCGCTCCGGTCCACGGAATAGGGCCGTGGACCTCGAGAAATGTGTGAGAAACGCCCACGCGGTCCACAGACCGCGCCGTGGACCACCCGGTCCACGGTGGACCGGGGCAAGGGCCAGCAGGCCCGCTGGCCTGGGCCGGCCCGCGCGCACGGGCCTGGGCCGCGCCTGCGCGCGCCTGGGCCGCGCGCCCGCATGCGCCTAGGCCGCGCGCCCGGCCTGGGCCCGCGCCCCGCTGGGCCGCGCGCCCGCCTGGGTAGAGCGCCCGGCTGGGCCGCAGGCCCCCCCGCGCGCAAGCCTGGGTCGCGCGTCCCGCGCGCCGCCGCCTGCGGCCGCACCGCTGCCGTCCGCCGCCGGTCGCCGGCGGTCCTCCACCGCCTCGATTTTCGTGCCATCTTCGAAAGCTCGTATCTTCTCCATCCGAGCTCCGATTCAGGTGATCTTGGTCTCGTTGGACTCCGTTTTTCGCCGCGAACCTCGCTGTGGGCTCAATGTGGGCTGAATCTCGAGGCGTCAAATCCTAACAATCTCCACCTCGACTCGATATTCGGCCTCCTCCAAACTCCGAGAGCTTCTGGATCTTCTCACCCCCATGCCCTGGGGCAATCGCCTGCTGATCATGGATGGGCAAACATGGGAGTCGAGCCAGGCTGCTCGATCCCATCTCCGTCGTATGCTGTGCTCCTCCTGACCTGAGACCTGCTCGGGGCATCATCCTGCGGCAATAGGAATCTTACCTTGCGACGTCGCCTCTCGTCCTCCCGAGTCTCCTGTCTCGTGCCCGATCCGCCTCCTGGAGCTCCACCTCGCTCTGGGCTCCACCTGGCTCCCGATGCTCCACCTCGCACTGGGCTCCCTGCCAGGTAATAATGTCCTCTGCTCCCCTTCTTCCCCTCCAGCACAATCCTATCGCCGCGTAGCACCCTCAGGATTCCTCCACCAGCTACCGTCCTGTAGCCTCTCGAATCCAGTCTGCTAAGTGAGATAAGATTCCGCCTGAAATCGGGTATGTATCGGACCTCCCCCAATCTCCTCACTGCACCGTCATGTGTCCTCCAGCTGACCGTCCCAATGCCTCTGATCGCACAGCTCGATCCATTCGGCAGATATACAGTGCTCTCACTGTTCTCCAGGGAGTCAAACTGCTCCTCTCTGCAACACACATGATAGGGGCATGCAGAATCTAATATCCACTGCTGGGAAGAAGTAGATACCTTGTCAGATATCTCCAAGACATCTCCATCTGAATCGCTGCCGGCCGTCGCTACAGCAGCCACCGTCCGATTTTTCAGTTGAGGGCAATCTCTGGCTAGATGCCCCAACTCTTCACACCGGTAACACCTGGTTTTGCTCAAGTCCCTCCTGGACTTAGACCGCCCTCGTTGCGATCTCCTGTCGCTCCGTCTATCGCCTCCTGCACCTCCAGAAGCCACCAAAGCTGAGCTATCGCTACCTGAGCTCGAAGCTGGATTCTCCCTCCTGAGAACCTCGTTCTGGAGTATCGCCGCGGTGACCTCGTCCATCTTGATAGTGCTCTTCCCCACTAGAAGAGCAGTCACCAAGGACTCGTACGAAGAAGGAAGCGATGCCAGCAAAACCAGCGCCCTGGTCTTCTCCTCAACGTTCTCGCCAACGCTGAGAAGGTCGGTGAGGATCTTCTGGAAGTGGCTCAGATGCTCCTGCACGTTTTGTCCCTCAGTCATCCGCAGTTGGTAAAACTGCCTCCAGAGGAAAAGAGTGTTGGTGAGAGACTTCGCCATGTACAACTCCTCGAGCTTCGACCACAGCACGTCGGGGAAGTCTCGCTCAGCACATGGATCACCACCTCATCCGCTAGGTACATGCGGATGGTACTCACCGCCTGCATCTGTAGCCGTTTCCAATCCCGCACCTCCATGGTGGTCGGTTTCTCATCGCACAAGAGAGCTTCGATCAACCCCTGTTGGATGAGCACGTCCTTCACCCTTGCCTGCCACAAGGAGAAATTGCTCTTACCATCAAACTTGTTGATCTCCATCCTGATTGTTCCTGTTTTCTCCATCTTCAGTCTTGCTCACCACCACTGCAATCTGCGTCCTTGCACCGCCTTGCTCTGATACCACTTGTTGGGTGGATGTCTGGCCAGGACACCACCTCCCAAGACCCTTTCAGTACCACGCGATGCAGCAGGAAGAAAGAAGAAACAAAACAAAAGGAAAAACAATCAAAATACGTGGATCAGCCACAAAAGGGCTCGCCTCCACGGGGCATGCAAACTTCACTATGAAAAAAAATTTTACAAGAGGAGACCTCACCCTCAACCCTTGTACACCAAATTCTCTCTCACATGAAGTTCCCCTCACAAAAGCTCTCTCTCTCTTGGAGACCCCCCTGAACCCCTGAAGAGCCTGGCGACCGCTGTCCAGGAGCCTCCTGCTCCTTCTCTCACAGCACACCCGCGCCTCTCTCTCTCTTCACGCTGGTTCGTACGGCTGTACGATGAAAACCCGAGCCCCCACACCTTCTCTGCTGTGTCTCAGGCCTTTTAAAGGCTTAAACAGACTTTAAACCATGATTAGAGAAGGATTAGGAATCCTAAACAAAGCCAAAAACCTCCTGACCGTCGGATCAAGACCGGGAGCTCTCTGGGCCATCCGATCGCGCTCCGGTCTACGGAATAGGGCCGTGGACCGCGAGAAACGCGTGGGAAACGCCCACGCGGTCCACAGACCGGCTGTGGACCACCCGGTCCACGGTGGACCGGGGCAAGGGCCAGCAGGCCCGCTGGCCTGGGCCGGCCCGCGCGCACGGGCCTGGGCCGCGCCTGCGCGCGGGCCTGCGTGCGCCTGGGCCGCGCGCCCGCGCCTGGGCCGCGCGCCCCCTGGCCGCGCCCGCCTGGGCCGCAGGCCCCCCGCGCGCGGGCCTGGGTCGCGCGTCCCGCGCGCCGCCGCCTGCGGCCGCGCCGCTGCCGTCCGCCGCCGGTCGCCGGCGGTCCTCCACCGCCTCGGTTTTCGTGCCATCTTCGAAAGCTCGTATCTTCTCTATCCGAGCTCCGATTCAGGTGATCTTGGTCTCGTTGGACTCCGTTTTTCGCCGCGAACCTCGCTGTGGGCTCAATGTGGGCTGAATCTCGAGGCGTCAAATCCTAACAGGATCTTTTGTTTCTTTATGTTTTTCTTTTTTAATAAAAAATAGAGTTACAAGAGTGCTGTAAATTGAGATATAAGATTTAACACACTAAATTGATCATTTTTTCTTGCATTTATGTGGTAAAGTTGAATTGATGAACTGTAAATTTAATGCATGAGTATGAAAAGCATTTTAATTTTAGGAACTTCGAAAATATGGTTATTGGCCTCTAAAAGAAAAAAAGGAGAAGCGCCCCACCCCACCCACCTTGTTTTTTGGTCCCTGTATCAGAAGTATTCAGAAACAAGCTCTCTAAATGCATGTCTTCACTACTTCCACTTACTGAACAATGCATATCTAGTTTATTTAACTGAAGAGACAAAGAAATCCATTCATCATAAAGAACCAAATTTCATGTTATCTCAAATATCTAAAAGAACAAAAGATAGTAATCTACCACTTGATTCTTTAGTATTGTTATTGATATATATGTCTTCGTGAATCAGTTTTTGATGAGTTTATAGTTAGAAGTGAAAAACCATTGATGAGAGGTTATGATTGCTGGTAAGGTGGGAGGAGGCCATGGCTGTCTACCTTGCAACTACCTTAAAGGCACTTTGATCAACGGTAGACCACCTAACACGGCTATTTAGAACATCTAATGGAGCTTTTTAACATAGAGTTCAGGGAGGTGGGAGCAATGATAACCATCCAATCTATAGTGTGACTAATATCTGGTTGCACCGAAAGCAGTGAGTCGGGCTAGCAGCAACAGCTTGAACATGATATTTGACTCATGGTTTTGATCTGAAGTCCATGATGAGAATGAGGATGGTTCCTGGCCAGTTCATCGAAGATTCAAAGCTATACGTAAAGCACCATTTAACTGTGAACATGCATGCCGTCCAAAAGAATTTGTTATCAGTCTAAGCCATGATTAACTCATCAAAGATAAATGACTGGATTGTTAAAAAAATACTTCTCTAATTGTTACATTCAAGATAATACTTGGCACGATGGAGTAATATTTCTTTTCAACACTCCAACTTGCCAAATGCCGATGATCACACTGTAATCCTTGAAAATTATAATCCAAGTCATGCTACTTATGGTAGTCCCAAATACCTAGCTCAATTCTTTTAAGTTGTCAGCAGCGGCAGTTTGTATTATAGTGGTTCATGAGTGGCTACGTGGAATGCTTAATGGTTACATGGTAAAGATGCAAGTTCTTAATCCTTCTTGTACATGCCCATCTATAGAAGGTGCTCTTATTATTTATTTTATGATGGGAATGTGGAATTTAGTACATGTTATTTAGTTTTTTTCACCTTGAATCTGCATGGATGCATTAAAAATGGAGACATGGAGGAAAGCAATGCACAGCTAATTTGCGTCAGCATTTGTTCGAGACATTCCTGCAAAAATAAAGAACTTTGAGGACGTTTCAGAAGCATCCTCTCAAGCCTTGAAATTCAAAGTTAGCATGGGCAATGGGCGAATAATTGGCAAAAATTTTATGAAAACTTTAGAAACATTTTTTTAAAAAAAAAAGTATATGAATTATTTAACATATCTGCATATGGTTTATTGAAATAAGAAGTGACATAGGATGAAAACAAGAACGTAAAATTGCTGCAGGAACTGATTCATGAATAACTAGAGTTTTTGCTAATAATTCGGACAGCATGGATACATTGTAGAATTTGGGACAGAAATTAATGGATATGGAAGCATTTCCAATTATTAGGGGATTTACAATATGCAGTGAGGAGAACTTCAGGAATAACCAGTCACAATGCATCTGTCCTGCTCAGTTGCCAATGAGTAATGCAACTTGGTGCAATGATGATTGGCTCTCGGAAGTAAAATAACCAATTCATTGATGTCATTGGAAGAGCTCACCAAAATTTTTCATATTTTGCTTTCAACTTTATTTAAAGGGTGCAGTTGGTTTGCGACCGAAATTGGAACAGAATTCAAATTAAAATGGATTAAAATGAAAATTAGAATGGTCATATTCCCTCGCATATTTAGTTTATGATCGGAATCAGAATCAAAATTAGAATAAGATTTAAATACTAGGTGAAAGTCCAAATTGAATTGTGGAGGATTGAGGAATTTCTATTCCCCCCGAAATCCGAATGGCATGAAAATCTCCCAAACCAAATAGTTGGATGAGAGTTTCTTATTCTTATTTTCATTTCAGAGCCAACTCCCCCAACCAAATATGTCGTGGATGTATTGGCCAAGTATGGAGAGAAACGTACAGAGCCTGTTAAGTAGGTAGGTAGTACATAGAGGACTAAGATGGTACTGGTACTCGGATAACATCTGAACTAATTGCAGACTAGCTAGTTTATCACCAGAAATAAAAACATCAGTATATAATGGTGGTCCATTATTGTCCAAAAAAAAAAAAAAACAATAATAATTTAGAGAAGAAAGACATTTTATGACCATGTTTTTGAGAACTTCCAGCGTTCTTCCTATGGCCAGAAAAGCCTTAAAATTATCAGGAATTTTGAAGAAGGTTAGCTACTGCATCCCAAGATCTTGCTCAAACCAAAGGTCACATCAATAACTTGGTATTGCCCCACTAGAATAACTAAGGTTTGCATTTGGCCACGTCCAAATTCCATCAATCCCATCTCATCCATGTCTCCTCCCAACACATCCAATATGAGCCAATCCCAACCCACCCCTTCTCCCCCAAGAAGGGAAACAAGTCTTTCCATTTCCTTCAATGGCTTGCACCCCTCTTCCCAAATACCCCCTCCCCTTGGTCCAACCAACAAGGTCTAAGAGTCCAGCTTCACAAATTATCTCAATCCTCTCCAAATCATCAAACTCCCAATTCTATGGCCTTAGGCTCCCCAACCTCCCACCGCTAGTCCCCCTCGTCCCTTCTCCCCAAGGACTCCCATTCATGCCAAGGTTTGCCATCCACAAGCTATTTTTTCCCAGCATCATGCCCTTTATTTGCCATTTGTTATTTACATTATAGACTTCAGTTTTGTTACATATACATGATGCTAAGTTCTCAAATGAGGGCGTCGAGTTAAATTGAATCCCTGTGGTTTAACTAAGAATGGCTTACAAATGTCAACTTTGAGTTGATTTGAGCCACTGTTGTTTAACTAAGAGTGTGGCTTACAAATGTCTACTGTTGGTTGCTTGCCATTTTTTTTAATCATATTCCGATACTATCTTTAGTTTTATCGCAGAACGTAATTTATTCCTAGTTGTTGCTTAGTGTTTTTTTCTTTTCTTTTCTTCTTTTATTTTTTTGGTGCAGGCTTTGCTTTTGACAGATAACTGGACTGTTTTGAGCCATAAACTATGGTTTTCTTTGGAGACTTTTGTGTTCCTGGTTGTTGATCAGTGCATTTACATATTATGCTTCCCATTCAGTCAAAAAAAAAAAAAAAAAAGGATTACTGCTTTAATGTAGCCCAATGCTAGGCTTAGTTCTAACAGGGGAATGGATTTGTTTGAAGACAATCCTTTCTTTTCTTGCAAAAAAAAAAAAGAAAGGTTCTCTTTTTGCCTTGTTGATTAGTGTTTTTACCGCATCAGTAAGATAAAGTTTGCAGAAGATTATAATTGACCCAGAAACAATGTTGTTCCCAGAACTTAGGATTCCAGATGCCATTTGCTCCTTGTTGTCAATTAGTAGTTCATTATTTTAATGATAAGACAGATTTCAACAGAAGAATCGATTGATTTGAACCACAAGCTTTACTTCTCAAAGAAATTTGAACTTGGATGTTTTGCTTGTTCCTTGTTGATTGGTGCTCTATTTATTCAAATGCCAAGCTCAGTGCCTGTAAAATGAACCATGTTTTGGATTATTAGCTATGGCTACTCTAAGAATATGACTGTCGCATGTTATCTGCACCTTGTTGTTGATCGGTATTACGTTGCAAACTAATGCAAAGCTAACTTCAAAAGGAAATTTGGTTGGTCTGAATTTTGTAGGTGTCCAAGGGTGATGTTCCACCACCTTTTACATTGAAAGACCAAAATGGTAGGAATGTATCTCTCACCAGGTTCAAAGGCAAGCCAGTTGTGGTCTACTTCTACCCCGCCGACGAAACCCCTGGGTGTACCAAAGAGGTCAGATTTGGGGTTCAAACGCATAGATGTGCTAAGGCCATATTTTGTGTTGTATAGTTGTGCTAAGGCTATGTTTTATATGGACCTATGCTCTACTCCTTGATTGCTTATTGTTGCTTTTTGGATATTGTCAAGTTAGCCCAATGGTGACTGCTCCATTAGGTTTATGGGATTCGATTTTATTCAACCAAAATAGAAATTACTCTCAGAAATTCCTTTTTAACCAGAACATGACTCAAGTTTCCAAGGATGCAATTCAGTTATGACATCACTTTGCTTATATGGTGTGCTATGAGCAAGCAAATCTAGTTAGGTCTCCACCATTCTGGATTTTATTTCAGTCTAGGCCACATTATAATTTTTGGGCATGCTAGGTCAATTGACATCATTCTAACTTGCTTTTCAGTCCATGTGATATTTCCACCTCTTACCACAGCTTTTCATTCTAAATCTAAGCTTTGAATCTCACCTTGAAAGCTTGGTTAGTTCTTTATTGTGGTAGAAATAATGAATCATGTTAGAAAATCCACTAGTAATTTAGCTGGTGGCTAGCCTACAGAATGATGCTTCGTGTTAAACTACTAACAAGTTCTATCCCACATATCATTGTAAGTAGAACATGAGAAAAGTGAGAGGCTTAAGGATCGTATTTCTTAACTGTTTATTATGATCTGTAAAAATGGCTTGAGAACAGTTTAATTATTACAATTTTTGCTTGCATTAGGCCTGTGCCTTCAGGGATTCCTACGAGAAGTTTAAGAAAGCTGGAGCTGAGGTTGTAGGAATTAGTGGTGATGACCCTGCTTCTCACAAGGTAATCATGGTTTATGATTTTACACTTAATATGTTTAATTTATCAGTTTATGAGAACTTAGAGCTTGATCTATGCAATGAATTTGGCATCAGTTTTCTGTTAATCTCTAGAATAGTAAAGGCTGAAATCCAGTTTATCGAGTGATTGGAATCAAAAAAAGCGAATATGTTTTATTCTCCTGCTGTATCTATCAAGGTTTGAGTTTCAAGTAATGCTTTGTGAAGGACTCATCAAACACTTCTCAGTTGTGTATGATCAACCATTTAGACACAATCAGTTTGATCAACAGCAACGCGATAATTCTAACAAAAAACGGCAATATGATGATAGAAGAACCCATCTCACCTGCAGTTCAAAAGCATGTGCACCATAGTATAAATGAAAATGTGAGGACAAAAAATGACCTTGAACAAGATCGAATAAAAGGTGATAACAAAAGTCTGTTTTTAGGAGAAATTAGATAGGTTTTGCAGGTGAGACGGGTGAACAAAAGTCTGTTCTTAGAGAAATTAGAAAAGCTAGGTTTTTACTTGTGATTGTTGGTTACACATAAACATTAACTAATTTAGTTGCCTATTTTAAATAGGACGTGGAAAGTGTCAATGGATTTTGGAAACTCAAATTTAACTTGGTTCATCATGGACCGAACCCCAAAACAAATTTGATCTAATGGTTTAAGTGCAAGTCTTTAATATAGACCCACATCTCAGTGAAGTTATATCAGAGCTGAACCTATTAAAACTAAATAGAGCTAAAAAGTGCTTTGCATATTATGTGTTTACCAAGAAGCAAACAAACCAAGATATGCTTCTTTTTTAAGTACTTTTGTAAAGTGTTACATGGAAAGCCTTTTAAAAAAGCAGAAGCAATGTATAATCACAAAAAATAAAATAGCATCAAATAAAATGGTCAGAATTCTGCAAGATTTCTTCTTAAAGTTCCCTTTCCTTCTACTAACATCATATATTTTGGATGATTACAGGCATTTGCTACAAAATATGGGCTGCCATTCACCTTACTAAGTGATGAAGGGAACACAGTGAGGAAAGAGTGGGGGGTGCCTTCTGATCTTTTTGGAGTATTGCCTGGGAGGCAAACCTATGTCATCGATAGAAAAGGGGTGGTTCAATTGGTTTACAACAACCAATTCCAACCAGAGAAGCATGTAGAGGAGACCTTGAAGCTACTACAAAGCCCATAAAGCCTTTTTGTCAATTCTTCTCATTCTTTTGTGTATCTGTTGCCTACTCATATGTAAAAAAAATGTTAAAGATTCTATGTTTAGCAATGCATGTATTAGTGTCTTCAATGAGCATTACTTTAAGGCCATGTTTAATTCGAGATCAGAATCAGAATGGATTGAAATGAGAATTGACATGGCCACACTTCTGAGATATTTGGTTCGTGATTGGAATTGGAATAAGATTTGAATGTTAGAGGGAGTAGGAATTGGATTTTAGGGGATTGGGACATTCCCATTTCCTTCTAAAATTGAAAAGAGAATGGGATTTTTCCAACCAAACAGCTTGAAGAGAGAACTCATTTCCATTTCCATTTCAGAGTCCAAATCCTCCCAACCAAACATGCCCTAAGTTTAGTTTAATTGGACCATGTCTAACTTTTTTGCTAAGGGTACATTTGGTTAGCCATTAAAACAATATTTTTTTTACTTTTTAATTTTTAAAAAATAAAAATCAAAAAATAATGTTTGGTAACACTATAAAAAATCAAAAATCAAAATCAAAATAATCAAAATAATTGCTTTATATGTCAAGCAAAAAATTTTTATTTTTCAAAAATTATTTTTCTGTTTTTTTTACTTCTGCACTTTTAAAACGTCAAACCAAAAAGTAAAGAGCCTGAATCTTTCTCTCTCGTCGAGCTCTTCACCTTCCCACCTCCTTCTCCCTCTCTTTCTGAACCCTTTTTTCTCATCGAGCTTTTCATCTGCCGTCCTTAAACGTTGCTTTTTGCTTTATAGCAATGTAGTTACTAAATTTTTTTTTTATTTTTTTATAGTTTTACTCAGTAATAAAAATTAAAAAAAATAAAAAATATTTTTTAAAAATCAAAAATCAAAAAGTGTAACCAAACGCACCCTAAGGTTATAGGTGCTGCACATCCTGCACTCTCTCACCAAATTCTATCTACGGTCTAAAATGTTGTTAGGAATTGCAACAACAAATGAAACAGCCATCACTCAATCTAGAGACACCTTGCAGACCATCTTGATTGCTCTGGTCAAAACTATATATATATATATATATATATATATATATATATATATATATATATATATATATAGTACCTTGATTGATTTTAAGCGGGGCTAGGGTTGCACCTTTCTCTTCTCATTGCTCTTGGGGTGAGAGAAGCATAGTTGTCTCCTTTTCCCCATGGCAGTTCGTTTGAAGAGCGGATTGGCTGGTTAAGAACTAGATTTACTTTGATTGGTTATTTGATTCAGATAATTAAAACAAGTGGGGAAAAGATGTCATAACTATAGAATATGGCCCATAAAAATGATTTAGATGCTCTCTTTACCACTTGGTTTCAGTGCTCAGCACTTGGATAAGATGATAAATTTTTATTTTATTCTCTGTTGAAGTCATCGATATACTTCAACAAATAAATGGAAGCATGTAAATTACATGTGGATATTTGATTTTTATCTGCCTAATCAAATCAAATGTTCTAAGTCTAAGTTCCCTGTCCTTTTCTCAAACTGCTATCTCGAAATAAACAGCTAAATTCTTCCCCGTGCATGAATTTTGGAAGCAAAGGTAATTATATCAAATGGAAAGAGCTGCAATGAGGACAAATTCAGGGTACAAGTAGTATAAATCTCCTTTTTCCCCATCTACATTATCGATCCAAGATGATGCATTAATCCATCCATATGTATCCTCACCCAATAGAGATACTACTAGAAATTTTATGTGTAGAAAGCGGTCTTCAACTTTAACAGTTGCCTCTTCCAATTTTACCAGTAATTTTCAAACCATACTGATCTTTGCATGTAAAACATATAAAAAAATTTTTACCAAGAATAATCACTGAAAGAAATGTAATTGTTGAAATGAACTCCAATGTTAATTGCTACAAAAATATAGGTGATCCTATCACAGACGTGACACATTATATTTCAGGATACAAGAAGAATTTAAAAGGAATCTGTAGCAATGATAGGCTTGTTGAACTTGCACCGTTTCAGCTGCAAAAGAAAAAAAGAAATATATTGTACAGTACAACAAAGAAGCTGGGAGCTCTCTGTCATTGGCGAAACAATGCAACAACCATGAAATGGACGGGAGCTGATGCTTCAACCAGTGCCTGATCCAGAGAGGTATTTTTGTGCCATGGAGAGGCAACCTTCCTTCTGTTTCTTGTATTCATTGCAGCGAAGGAAGAAGTACGAGAGGTAGTCAAAATCAATTGGAGACACCTTCGCCTATATTTAGTAGGAGGAAAAAGTAAGTTTGACATAAAATTTTCGGGGTACTTTTAGAGTCCCAGCATGAAGATAATGAAAAATACCTGGATGAGAGCCCATAGAGCCCAGTAGATGTGTGATGCTAACCTAAAGGTATTTGTTTCAACATAAAGGGCTTCAAGATCCTTGTCATGTACCTGTTTGCAACAATAAGCTATCTTAGTAACAGAGATGAAGTACAAGGCAAGCAAACAGATATACATGCTGTAAATCGGGTGCAATGACTATAAATAGCTTCATTTGGGCAGTCTGGTGGAAGTAGAGCTTGACATGCTTCTGAAAGCTTTAACAAAAGAAATAAAGATCAAGTTAAACATGGTAATTAGATAACTGGATCCATGGAGTAGATAAAAGCAGAAGCATTCTGCACACCTTCGGAAAAAATATAGAGGCTGACCATGTTGTGGACGTTGGATGATTAGCAACGCATATGCTAAAATGATTAGGGAAAAATATTATAAGGTGTACAAGGAAAGACATTCAAAAAAAATGCCATAAGACATATTATAGAGGTAATTTAGTGCAGGGCTGCAAAGGAGGTCCATTTAGTTTGGGGCCAACCTGATCGGTCAATTTATAAATCCAAGAGGTCCAAAAAATGGAAGGAAAACAAAGCAGACCATTCATTTTCCATTCACAAAACCTCTTTCACGTTATCCTTCCAGCAGCTTTTTAGTCTGCTTGCTGTAGATAGGTCTTAGGAGTCAAGCAAAAGTAATCAAGTCGAAGACAAAAGGCAGAGATGAGGTCTAAATCCTATTCATTTTTCATAGAGAAAAGAGCTAAAAGAAGATGGCCTTTCCCCTCCTCATGCAACAAGCGAAGAGAAAAGATAGAACTTTCTCATCATCTCATTGAGAACAAAGAGAGGATACGTTTTCCTTCTCCATTGAGACCTGCAGTATTTTCCTTTATTTTGGAGTAACGTTAGCTTGCTTGGGACCACACGAGCTCTGGAATGCTAGATAGGTCACTGCCATGCAATATTTTTTCTTTTATACCCTTCATATTGCCATAACTAAAAACAGTTGTTGGAGGATTGAAAACTTTTTAAAGCTTAAAGCTTTCTTACTAACAATCTGGATACATTACCCAAAAGTCCACAGTCTAAATCAAGCTGCCCGAATTTCCAATTAGCAGATGGAAAGGCCACTATGACAAACAAAGTCAAAAAAGGAAAGAAATGACATGGTAACAATGCCAAAGAAAAAAAGAACTTGATGACACCTCCTCAAGGTTATTGAAGTTGATTTAGCATATTCTACCAGGTTGAAAAAGAAATGAAGGATCATGGACTAATAAAGTGATATTATCAAGAGGGTGGAGGAGAAAAGAAGAAATTCAAAAATTCAAGTATCAAGAAAAGTGAGAGACGGGGTCCTCCAAAATAAATTAACCATAAAAAGGAATTTTTCTTTCCATTTTATTTTATAAGATTCAACACAACAAAATAATAAATCTTAGTGATAATCTCTAGTATTGTCAGTGACAGGTAAATGTAACCATCAAATTCACATACCTCATGTGGTTTATTAGGTTGCAAGTAACTCCTGAAAAAATGGTATTGTGCATTCTTATCTGGGTACCTGCGTTACAAGCAACACAATACTTAGCAATGTCTATTTTTTAGGAATAAAACAAAGAATCCAACTGATCGTCAAGAATGAGGGAGCATACAAGCTGTAGTCACAGTCAAAGCCTGCATATTCATTGAAGTGATTTGCAATGTCGTAGCCTCTGTAGCTGTAAGACCCATACTCGAAATCAATGAAGTAGAGTCTCTCTAGCATTGTGATGGCATCAGACAAGAACACAACTTAGGTGGTAACAGGTTTCAGAATACAGAAATGCAGAAAGAAATTGGCCATGCACAGTTTATGAATGAAAAAATTTGAACATAACTACCAGAGATATAGAAACTGAGGAACTGCAGATAAAATTTACCTTCTTCATCATTTAGCATCAAATTCCCAGAAAGTAAATCATTGTGGGCGAAGACCACAGGGGCATTTAGAAGCTCAGTCAGATCCTGTTAGTAAATAGCAATGGACAAAATATATATATATATAACTCCAGTAAAATTGGCAATCTTCAAATACTAAGCCCACCGAAAGAAAATAATACAGAGTGTGTCGATTACAAATATATTCCTGAAAATAATATGAGAAATCACAGTGCATATGAGTCATTTTATATGGAGCAACATTTTTTTCCATAAGATAGGTCAATGTGCAATTCCATTCCTATCTTGATTATACAGGGAGATTGGTTACTAAATCTATACCGTATCTCAAATGCAATGGTGAAGCTGGTTTGGCATGGACATCCAATTCTTTCTCCGTAGCCAACATTATACAATTGCAGTCAAAATGACAAAGAAGTATGCATTCACCAGCTATAGAGATCACTTTGTACAAGAATATCCGACTGATAAAAGAAGAAACTGCAGTACTGCACCTATGTCCACAAAACTAACAAACGGAACCACCTTTAATTCTACGGCATACTAACTAACAATCTGCATATTCAAGAATATCGAAAATGGCAATGAGAAACAGTGAAGCAAAAGCATTAGATCCCCAGAAAGAGTACCTTGAGCACATAAATTTCATCACGGATTTCTTTAAATGAAATTTTTTCATACTTGGCCTGCGTCTCACTGTCATCAAATGTTAATACCGCAGCTGCAACAAAACCTTTTTGAAGTTAGGATGGATTTTAATACAAGCATAAAGAATGAACCGAGAAGGCATGCATCATAACAAAAATGTGATTGGAGTACAAGATAAGTTATTCATTTGGTTCCCCTAAAAGCACACATAAAGCAATGAGCATGATTAAGTGACCTTTTTCTAAGAACTTGAACATATCATTCCACAGTTGTGGTTCTTGAGGACTTGGTATCTCCACCTGATGGAATTTATGAAGTTGCTTAGCGATTTCAGCAGCTATTTTAGGGTTACGCATGTCTGCAAACAGATAGGTAAATTCAGGTCCACAGAAACAGGATACAAAATCTATTAAGCAAAAAAGAAGGTGAAAAACTTAGATCCTTGATAGGATAACAGTATCATTCCACCCACACACACACACACACAAAAAAAAAAGAACTGTATTCTACACTGCATACTGTTTTAGCTACTACTCATGATAATACAGGGGTAGACCATGTGCAACACTACTAACCTGTACGCAGTATGCAATGACAGTGATACCATCTCTTCCACAATTCATAATATTAACCAAGAATGGAGAAAGGAGACAAGGATCAGCAAAGAGGAGTTCTTCAGAAGATTTTGAGAGATATAATAGAAGCCAAATGTAATCTTTCTGATTTTAACTACAATTCATTAACCCTGCTATATCTGGCATCAACCATAAATAACAGAAAACCTTGTCAAAAATAAGCTCTTCATTAGATTACCGTGATAAAGCAATTCAAGCTCTCCTAATGAATTGTGCAACAACTAAGTGAACCAACATTTAGAACCTACTCCAAAGTCCAGCATCCCCTTTGCCCAAAGCTATTTGTATCATTAAGACCCAAGATGCAGAAACAATCTCATTGGTCCAGATCAATCTCTGCACCTCTATTACCATCAAATACTTCCCACATGAGCCACATAAAAAATCCATTGGTTAAATGAACCATATGGAGCATGATTTCATGTCTATGAGCCATCGAGTACCTTACTTGAAGTTCAGAAAATTTGATACAAGTACAGTTTTTCTATTCAATTGGCATTACATGGCTGATAACAGGATGTGCTTACCTGATGGTGAAAGTGTACGAGCACTGATGAATGACTGAACCATGCCATTTTTAAAAATTCCTAGCAATTCAGCACCAAATCCAGCTGCTGAGAGATATGGTAGGGCCTAATCACAATATTGGTAACCAGTAAGCGATCAATCGTGTGATATGGAATGAAAGTTAGATTAGAAAAGATAATTTGGCTAATATTTTACAGTTCACCGAAATTTTTGTATGAAATAGCAAAGACACAGAAAGGCAGTAGCCAAAATCAAATCAGAGTTGATGTCTTATCAGAGGCTCTTTTTTTTTTTTACATTTCTACGGAAGTAGACCAGCTACTAGCTTTCTGAGAATTGTCATAGGAAGGGAAGCACATCCTAGACATTGGATCAACACTTGTATCAATTCAAAGTGTTGAAAAACTAAGCAGAAGGTCTAGGCTTGCTAAAAGTTGTGATGCACAGAAGGAATAATTCCCTTCCAAGAGCTTGAAAACCATGGTCCAATTCCAGCACTTAAAATATATAAGCTTTAGAGCAGATGAGCTCTGCTCTAGAGGACAGCCAACAAGAGGATAAAAAAAACATAATTCCCTTATAGAATATGGTTCTGGCTGCTGATTTCTGGGGTTATTTAATAACTTGATTATTAATTTATTATGATAAACAATAACATTGCAACTAGGTTTAGAGTTGGGACCAGGCTGGCCTAGGGCCCATTGAGCCTAGCCACCTACAATGAGATCCAGGCTTAAATTTTAGGCCTGAATGAATTTTGAGCTGGGTTCTAGAATCTGTCAGCCCAACCTAATGCCCAAACATTATATTATGGTCATATAAGTGGGGTTTTGTGTATTTCCCCCCCTCATTTCCATCCTCCTCTAAAGTGCCACCTTTGTCTTACTCCCTACCCCTAACCTGCTTTCGTCTCTCTGAGATATGCTCCTCCCATCAACAACCACCAAGTGTGATCCATTTCAGTTTTCCTCCTGTACAGCCTAATCCTTCCAACTTTTGCTCACATTCTCCTTTAGCGCAATGTGGATCCCTTGCTTCTCCTCTCTCGAGGTGCCCCACCTCCAATGATTTAAGCAGTAACCACTATCCTGGAGAAAAGTCCCGCCTTGATGGCCCCTCCTCTTAGATCAGAGGGTCAAAGGTTGGAGATTGACAATTGGGGATGGAGATCAAAGTTCCCTCAAACCTTTGCCTTTTCTGGGTCCTTGAATCCATCTTTCTTGATGATAGAGATGAAACATTGCTTCGGTTGGTGAAGCTTGCAGCCTGCATGGCGGAAGAGAGGAAGGGAAAGGAAGATGGAGGAGGAAGAAGAAGAGAGGAAAGAGGCAGAGGAAGAAGAAAAGATTCAGCCTCAATCAGGCCTTGGAACGGGTTTAGGCCAACAAGTTTTAGAGCATTGACTTGCCTTGAGCCCAAGATCAGTAATCCAGATCCGATTGCACCTAAGAAGAAACAGTTTTTGTCCTAGAAAAATTAACCAAGCGGATCAAAATGTCCTTATAGGATATCGCACCACCTGTATTGACTAACAGGTAAAAAGTGACAATTAAATTGAGGCCTAAATGCTAGGCATCAACTCATTACCCAACGATATAATGAGAATCATGAAATAATCTGCATGGTACAAGGCATCCGATCAAATCTTGTTAAAATGGAGGATGAATTAGCCTTCAATACAAGAATAAGACATTAAAATTTAATCATAAATGTGTATCCACTTGGGTCACCTTCGCTTCTTGCAGAAGCTTGATGTCAAGTTTGTCAGTGAGAATACAACAAGAAGACATCAACATTCCATATGACAAGTGAACTGAAACCCAAGTCTCAGGCACCAAATAATAAACCAATAGCACTGCAGGATCATAAAATCATTTGCATTTTACTAGTCAGATGATCACAGTCTTTTTATAAGGTGGGAAAACTTGGTTATTAGTTGAACAGTTAGCCTTTAAAACTCCTAAATCCTGGGAATTCATATTCATATAGGGGATCTAATACTGTCAAAACTAAATATACTGGAGATTGTGAGGTACAACATCCATGCAAGAAGACATCAAAATAAGGATATGTAGACAGATTTCTCAAAATCTTATCAACAAGGAAGTGTTCGATGAAAACTATTAAATAATGATAATATTCCTTTCCCATCGAAGTTACTCCTCAATTTCCTTTGAGGACAGATGATGTTAAACCATCCGCTCTAGTATCGTTGGATCATTTTCCAGACATATCCTATGACAGTAGACAAAAAGGCTGGAAAATCATTAACAGCACATGACTGAACACATATTTGCACTCACATTAAAAGTTAACCAACCAAACAAGAAGAAAATAAGAAACTAATGCAGTTCATTATCAAAAGGAATCATAATACAGCATGCAGAATGATGTTTGTTTTTGTAAAATGAATCTAAGCGAATTTATTGTAAACCATTCCAGTGGCTGTCATGCATTTATCTTCGGACGTCTGAGATTTCAGAAATTATAAATTGTAACATCTACCTGAAGTTCTCTCTTGCGGTCAATCACTAAGTCCGTATTTGGACCATACAATCGAACAGTCAGAGAAACAGAACTGCCACTTTCTTCTGTCACAGAGACCTTGAGCACTGCAAGACAAAACGATCAAACGTTCTAAAGTTGAGTATTACAGGCAGCATAATATGAAATCATTTTGAAATTGTGCATATTTTTGTAGCAAAATAAAATGACAAATGCCTATTCATTAATCAACTTTGGAAGGTTGTAATATTATTTAGACATTCAGGAACAGGCTTGGTGTGACTGTGTAGCAGCATGCTGTTTTCCCTAACTAAAACTGCAACTTCATGCAAGCAGTTCCCTTAATATTAAAGACATGTTTCAGGTTAAACTAGAACCTGGTTGCCAGCATGCATCAGTATATGCTCGTGTTTAGGCACATTAATTAGTCATTGTGGATTCATTTGGATGTACCACCATCATGCTGCAAGCCTAATCACACTGAACCCATATCCTAGATATCCACATTCTATGGAATGATAAATTATATTGACAAAAAAAAAAAAGAAAAAGAAAAAAGTAAAGCACCAGCTTATAGAAATCTAATCAACAAAAAGATGTTACTGCCATCAGTACTTACAAATACTGTAGCCAGAAGATCCTAAAAAATTTAGGGCATGTAATCTTCTGGTAGGTTTTTACTGTTGACAAGAATAACAAGACACGAACGAGAGATACGACAATTTTAAGCAGCAGAACTCACAGAGATTTGTGATACCACCAGAAACTGTCTCAATGGAGAAACATGAGTTGTCAAGAGAAGACCATTTCCTAAAAAAATCCTTGCATAGATCTCTGAGAAGGAAAATATTGGATTCTCAGATTAGAATGAAACAACTAGAGAACCTTTTTGTCACAAAACTCAAAGTATAATTATGTTGATATGTGAACTCTGTTGAAAGCATTACGTGGAAAAATGGAACCGGAAGACTGGAACTTTTAAATCCATGCAACAAAACAAAAGTGATAATATGATATATCAAGGGGTATGAAGAATATGAGTTTGTTGAACAGAACAAAGAGAACATCATATCTAGCAAAACTTGAATCCAAATATGCACAGAATTCAAAAGTGTATGCAAAAAGCAGCATTCAAGATAAAAATAATTCAAAGTGATGCGAGTCCTGACATTTTCTAAAGTTAGATATGGCATTATATTTTTCAGAAGAAAGCATAAGCTTTGATAGAAATGACATACATCAAGAACGATTGAAATAAATAAATAAATAAGATATTAATAGCAACATCAATGTAAAATTTAGTGGAATTAATAAATAGATGCAACAGAAAAAAATCATCCATGGGAATTAAATGGAATCTGAAAACAAAATAAAACTGTAGTCTCAAAAACCAATCAGATGCCAATGTTAAACAATACATTCCTCCAATACATGACATAAAAATCTTTTAATCCAAGTCTTGAGTCTGGACGAACAAATAATATATGATCTTATCTCAGATAGCTACAAAGAATAAAGTTAAATGGATTTGTATTAGACAAAAGAGAGATCATTATTTAATATTGAAGCACCAGCACACACGGTATCTAATTACCAATTTTTTATGTACTACGGCAATCAGGAAATTCCTCCATCCAATTGGAGAACTGTATAAATTATTCTTCTGGTTTTGTTTTTTCATTTTCTCAGACAACAGATTATCAGGAAAACGTTAGCCTTTAAACTACAAGGCTTCCTATGATTCAATCTAGAAGTTGGACTTCAGTTTCTCCGAGCCACTTCTATCAATTATTTTTCAAATGACTCTTAAATGAAGATACATACACCAATATCAACAATTCTTATATTTTTATTAAAAAAAAAAAGGTTCACCTTTCATCCAGCAGAACAATCAATTTCTCCTCAACTTGTTGTCATCACTTCAGCCTTTGGTAATTTTGAACCTTTTTCAACCATGTTATGTTGTAATGGTAATCAGTGTCATTATCTTTGCAATAACAAAATAATTGGCTGCATGCTACAAAGATGATGATGCACTTTGCTAAGAAATCAACAACATGCAGAAAACCACCATACATTAACGGGTGGGCATAATTGATTTATTTTGTAGGCAATCATGCGGGGCAAAATGACAGCACTGAAATTTATTTGCCAGAAAGTACCTCTAAAAATTAAATAAGAACTCAGTCTATTATAAGTGTAGGTGTTATTCTACTGGCCAGAACTACGACCGCACACCTGATACCACTCGACATGGTCCAATTCTGGGACTCTCATAAACAATTAGAAATTTCATTTGCCAGTGAGTCATCAGCTCACTGATGATAGTTATTAACTTCATGTTTAGTGTTGTTAATATAAATAACTTTACTCTGAGACTCTGGGCAAATCTAATTAAGGTTATCACCTTTTTTTTTCTTTTTAATCAAACAAGCAAACAAACACACAAACATACATATGGACATCCATACATTAAAAAAGATAGGTACCGACAGCTGAAGTTTCAGAGCCAGATCATAAGCGCAGTTACAGAAAGTATTTCCATCAACTACCACCAGATAATCACGAGCTGTAGAATATTAATGAGCAACAAAATAAACATCTTGGAAACACATTTTCTTACTTTCGTAGTTCAGTAATCACCAATACAGCGCTAGCTAGGTGGTAGTCCAACATAAGTACTGTAAATTCACCAAATATCGAGATCAATCCACAAGGTTTCGCATCCAGTACCAGTAAAAATATTAGACCTAATTAGTTATTTGTACAACTTGACACTTTTTACCCAACTTTCCAATAAAGAACCAAATCAAAGGCCCCACTTGACCAATCACACAACAATAAAAATGAATCATCGAGAGGAATCGAATCAAAATAAAGCAGAAGCAATATAAGCAGCAAAGCATTCGTTTGCATCAGCGAATACCAAGAAGTCCCTGACAATTTCCATAATCCACGGCATCAGAACCAAAAAAATTGAAAAAAAAAATGCCAACTTCGTCGTTAACAGCAAAGAGTGCTGAAAAAAAAATAGAATCCTAAAACCATTCAAGAAAACCACAGGCAAAAAAAAAGAAACAAAAGGAAATGCTTCAAAAATTTGGGAGGGGATAACTCAAAGAAGAGGGAGAGGAAGGGACTGACATGATCCGAGGCTTCATTTCGGGGAGTGGGAGGGAGATATCGATCTCCTTTGTAGACGATGGGATCGCCGGAACGCCGTCATTCTGCTTCTCCTTCCACCGCACCTCCGGAGCTCCACCTCCCACTTCTCTCTCTTCCGTCATGGCCGCCACCGGATTCCAGCCTTTCTCCTCGGCCCCCATCTCCTCCCTCGCTCGCCTTTATCTCTCTCCCTCTCGCTGCTTGTCCGCTGGGAGAAGCAAGAGAAGAAGAAGAGAGAAAGGAAGCGCGAGACCAGGTCCGATGGGCCGGAACCTTCTCCCACAGAGATCTGGCTTCCCAAGCCCTCGCGCTACTCTTCTAGGTCCATAGCTGGCGTAGGTCGCATAAAAATCTATATACATGAAGTAGAATCGACCGCCCATGTGTCTTTTGTTGCATCGCGACCGTTTGCGATCCGGTCAACAAAGCCGGCAGTTAATCTTGTATGCCATATGGCACGTTACGATTGGAATAGATAGCACCACGCAAGCTTGATTGGCTGGACCAGGCTCAGGTAGACCACCCAAATCCCACGGTGGTTAACACGCCAGTGCTTCCAGAGCTGCGCTGATCTACCTAGGCATGGTCCAGGCAATAATTTCTCGTAAAGCATGTCGGTAGAATGTGTTTGGTACCATATTTGTTATTTGGGCTCCAAAGCCGTTCATGAGACTCGGCTGAAGATCTTTGCCGCTTCTTCCAATAACTGATGAACACGTCTGTGTACAGCAAGGTGGTACTCAGTTTGAGGCCGTGTCGGTTGGCCAACAGGAGTGGCAGTCTGCGACGATTTCCGGTCGTTATGTCCGCGAGTTTGTGACGTTTTTGGGGTGAAAAAGAAATTTTCATTGCGAAATTTTTTATGCACCACGAACGTAGAACCATTACATGCCATCTATGATGATTAATTTTCATACGGAATTGATGAGAAAATAATTTTTTTTTTTTATGCATTACATTCTGATTCCGCACGTGAATCAAACATCGCGGACGGTGCACGCATTCCTGCACCGCCCGCGGTGCGCAAAGAATTCCTCAATCTCCATTTGGAGGAGAAACAAAAGCGCATTGGGTGGGTCCCACCTGAACTAGGGCCCCACCTGGCGGGCAAGGACGACCCACCAGTGGAAGAAATTATTCTTTACAACCGCTCCACCGCATGATCCCATAAAAAATCATTATATCATTTTGAAAAATAAATATTTTTTAATTAAATAATAAAATTTATCATGCTAATCATGATTAAAAGGGAACCATTTCTCATTTAAAATTGACAATTAAGCTTGAATAAATAATGTGATGATTTTTTTATTAGATAAAAGTCTATATAGTAGAATGGTTCCCACTAATAATTTCTCTACGAACGTGATCTCACTCTATTTGTATTTAAACTAAGAAAAAGGATCTCATGCTAAATCTAGATCTAATTATTTATCCATCGCATGTGGCTTTCAGACATCAAGGAGGCTACGATTGACTTAAAATATTTAATGTCTTGATATGGAATGGCAAAAGAATTATCAATGCAACTGTGGATCCAATCTTGGAGCCCACTCCCAGCTTTTAGTTGATCCAAGGTGAAGCTTAGTTCCCATGCCAAACGGAATAAAAATCATATGGGGCAGCCACCGAAGAATGGAATATGGGATAAACTTTCAATTTTACAGTATTTCTCCGGTATTATCTTAAAAAATAAATTTAAAAATCAAAATTTTTTTTACTACTGAAATCATCACTTTCATGATAAAAAAAATTTAAAAAAAAATCAAAGAAGAAAAAAAAAAAAAAAAAAAAAGCATATCGCATCCTCTTTCTTTCTTATCAAATCTCTCTATCCGTTCTCTTTCTCATCAAACTATCTCTTTAATTCATAAGATCTTCATTTTTTTTTCTGAGTATCTTTCTCCTCCTTCATATACCTCTCTTTTTTTTAGAATCTTTGCACTCAAGATGGAATCTGAGGAATGGTATATATATTTTTTATGTTAGACAAAGCAATGAAATTATTTGCTATATACTAGCACAGATGAGTACTATATTTTAAAAATTATATATTAATTTATCCAAAGATGTGTATTAGATTGCTAGATGATCAATTTATTTAATGTATATTACTTGGCTATACAGTGTATACTGATAAAAAGTATGTTTTTAAAATTTGTATATCGATATACATACTTAAAGGTATACATTAGATCACTATTAGATATATAATAAACAAGCATGCAATATATACCATGAAGTCAACAAGAATATATCATCTAGCTATATACGTAGTGTGCATTGGTGAATGCGATGCTTTAAAAATTTTATATCAAATTGCTTAAAGTATATATTAGATTACTTGATGATCGATTTGCTAAATATATATTTCCAACCATGTATTATATAGTGGTGAATGCTATATTTGTAAACTATATATCAATTTATTTAAAAATATATATTAACTTACTAGATGATTAATTTATTTTATGTATATATCATTAGATCATATAGTATGTATTGATAAAAAAATATATTTTGAAAATAATAAAAAGCATGCCATGTGTGATTTTTTTTATTTTTTTTTATTTTTTATTTTTAATCGCAAGACTGTCGAGTTTATAGAAGTTCTTGACTTTTTTTTAAAAAAATATATATAATAAAATAGAAAATCTGACTCATTTTTTTTTTTTTTTGTGCCCATCCGATTTCACTTTTATTTCCAGCCTTATCATACATGACGAAACTTTGGAGTTGGCCGAGTGAAGCTTGGATCACCAGACCAAATAACAACAAAAAAAGAAAGAAAAGCACAAAATCAAAGGAGAAAGTCTTGCACATGAGGTCACTGGTCAGGTTCCAATTGATTGGATCAAATTTTTATTAAAAATAAATTTAAAAATAATATAAAAATATGAATAAAATTAAATATTGTTAGTTATTGATAAATTTTTGTTTTAAATGCTACTTTACTAATCATATGACTCAGTATTCCATACTATTCTTTAATTGCAACATAAATAACAAATAATTATGAATTATTTGTTTTTTAAAAAATTATAAATTTAATTATACACCATATAAGAAGATATATGGCTTTTATTAGTATTTTGATATCATAAATAGTAACTTTTGAAAATATTGAAAATATAAACTGGATATATATTTTATTTTACATCAAATAAAAAATAATTATATTATTCTAGAAAATGATTATAAAATATTTATTTAAAAAATTTCACATAATACTTTATATTAAATATAAAAAAATAGTAAAGCAAGTCAACATGATGGATGGTAGTTGTTGCGGTAGTTGTCGTATTTTCATTATTCTCTATTTGCAACTTTATGTTCGAAATATTTAAAAATAACATATATAAAATTATTAAAAAGAAGGCTAACAATTGATCTAGCTGACTCAAAAATATTCAAGCTTATCTTGAACTAAATCAAATAAGATTTAGTTAGAATGTTCTCAGGCAAGCTTAAATATGATTGGTATACGGGAAAGTAATTTCAATTGGAGCCTAAAAGAAATCCTGATTGAATCATGATACAAAACTGGCATAGTATAATATATTATGGATTGTAATTGGGCGCACTTAAATTTGATTGATATGATGAAAAGTAATTTCAATTGGAGCCTAAAATATCCTGACTAAACTATGATAGGAAATTAGTGTGGTATACTATAAAATCTATTAGTTAGCATATAATTTCCAAAAGCTGGCCAGATTGGTGGTATGCACCCAATAGACTTTTTTTTAATTAAAAACAGATGCAAGGTACTAATTTAGGGAGAAATAACTGATAATCTCTACAAGTAGGCTAGCAATTGATCCAAGTAGCTCAACCTCGTCTTGGGCTCAAATCAAATGGGTTTAGTTGAAACAAGCAAGCTTATATCCAATTGATAGGATAGAAAGTATTTTCAATTCGAGCATGAAAAAATTTTGAACGGAATCATGATAGAAAGTGGCATGGCATATTCTTACATATATCAGCTAGCATATAATTAGTGAGCAGATCTAATGTAAATGCTGACCTTTTCTTTGATTAGCATGCAATTACTTGTTGAATGAAACTTGAGTTGAGCTTGAATCGGTATCCCACTTGAGTTTGGTTCAAGCTGAATAAAGGTTGAGCTTGAGTTGGTCTAGGCTTGATCAATAACAAATAAGTGGGGCTTGATCATAATATTCATGCTTGAAACCAATTTCAATCATAAAAGTATGGAACTTATGCTCAATGTAATTGCACCCCTACCTTGGAGTAGTTAATCAGCCACTAATCTTTTTTTCAGGTGTTTATCTACATTGTTGTTAGTTTATTATTTTTGTTTAATAGGAACAATTATTGAGACATCTTTTTGGATTTGGGCCATTTATGCTCTGGCCAATTTAAAACACACTAATTAGACCTCAAAATTTAAAATTTACTGCAAAATGGCCTGGTCATCTCTTTGGATCCTAACACCATAAACAAACTGAGGAAAAAGATAAAAAATACCTTTGTTTGAGAAAGATTGCTCCTTGCTATTCATTTACTTGCACAAATCTTAAAATGCTCCATTCTCTATCATTCATATATCTACATAAATCTTAAAGTGCACCATCCTTTTCCATTCATTTGCGAGCATAGATATTAAAAATGCTTTGGCTTCAATCATCCATCTGCATACACTTACCTTAAAGAGCTTCATTTGTCATCCATTTGTCAGCATAGATCTCAAAATGCTTTATCTATAATCTATTTACCTACACATATCTCAAAATGCTTTATCTATAATCCATTCACCTATATAGATCTCAAAGTGCTCAATCCTCTATTATCTATTTGCGTGCATAAATCTTAAAGCACTCCATTATCTATCATTCATCTATTTGTATAAATTTTAAAATATTTCATCCTCTATATCCATCCATCTGTATAGATCTCAAAGCACTTCATCTTTTATTATCTAGTCATTTGCACAAATCTTGAGGCATTCTATCGTCTATCATCCATTCATCTGCACAGACTCGAAGCACTTTGTCGTCTATCATCTATTCATTTGCATGAATCTTGAAGTACTACATCTTTTATCATTTATCAATCTATATGGATTTCAAAATACTTCATCTTTTGTCATCCATATACTTATATAAATTTCAAAATAGTCTAGAAAAATTCTTTGTGCACCCACGAGTGGGGTAGAAAATCCGACATGGGATGCACTATTTTGTCCGATTGATCCATATAGTCATCACTTTTTAACACATATTTAATGCTTGCAGTTTTATTTTTTAATTTAAAATTTTGAATGATAAAAATATCTTTATTTTTTAAAAAAATTATGACATCCTATGTCTATATTATGATATTCTGCATGTAGAAAATCATAATTTTTGTCTACAGGATGTCATAATATAATGCAGGATATTATAATATGCACAGAATATCATAATTTTTTTTAAAGAACATAGATATTTTCGTCATTCAAAATTTTTAAATGAAAAAAAAACTGCAAGCATTAAATGCGCGTTGAAAAATGATTGGACAAAAATATCTCTTTTTATATTATGATATCCTAGATCATATCATGACATCCTGGATCATATTATAATATCCTACATGCAGGAAGTCATAATTTGATGTAGGATGTCATAATATGCATAGGATGCCAATTTTTTGGACCATATTATAACATCCTATATATAGGAAGTCATAATATGCCACAGGATGTTATAATTTTTTTCAAATTACAGAGATATTTTTGTCATACAAAATTTTTAAATAAAAAAATAAAATTGTAGGTATTAAATAAGTGTTGGAAAGTAGTGACTATGTAGACCAATCACATAAAGCGGTGCGCTTCACATCGAATTTTTTACACCACCAGCTATGCACAAAGAATTTCTTAAATAGTCTATCCTCCATTATCCATTTGTTTGTATGGATCTTAAAATACTATATCCTCTATCATCCATTAACCTACACAGATCTTAAAGTACTCCATCCTTTGTTATTCATCTGCTGTATAGATCTCAAAATGCTCCATCTTTTATCATTTCATATGTCTGTATGGATCTCAAAGTACTTATTCTCAATCATTGGTTGCATGGATTTTAAAGTACTAAATCTTTCATCATTTATCCATTTACATAGATCTCAAAGGATAAAGTCATTCTTCTACAGTCATAAATCTTAAAGTGCTATTTTCCTCCCCTTCCTTTTAATTTTCACCAAAACAAAAGCTTGTTGCCAAGTAGGGCCAAGCAAATAATCGAAATTCAAAGAAACCCACCCAATCCGACCTAATAAACATCGATTTCAGTCAATTAAAAGACATAAATAAGGTGAAATCGGATTGGAGTTTGTAAAAAATTGGTTATTTACAATCGGATTCGATTCCTACACTTTTAAGCTGTATGAAACTGAACCCAACCGATGTGGTATTTCACAAACTTACTTTCATTTTAGGACGGCATTGTTTAGACTTCAATGCTTTATTCTAAAAAATACCCCATCATCCATTTGAATTCATGAAAATATTAATGTTGAATTGTTAATAGAAGGACATCAATTTGAGACAATTCTAAACTGAAAGCTTTCAGATATGATTGCTTTCAGATGAATGAATCTTTTTTTTTTCTATTTTATATTGTACAGATTCAAAAATAAGTCCAAAATTTATAACTTATAAGATTTAGATTTTTTTATATTAAATTAATAAAAATAAAGCAAATAAGCTTAAGTGGATCAATATTAGATTTAAAATCAATATAAGATCAATATTGAAGCCCAAACCAATACAACCTATCCAAACTCACTACAAACCATTTACTTCGATTTCAAATGGTTTATACATGATAAACAGTTAGCAACAGATTGAATTTTTTTTAATCTAATTAGATTCGATCGGATAAAATTTTTTTCTCAATCTGATTGAACTTGACCCATGCTCAGCCCTATTGCTTAGTTAGTAGGAAGAGTAGTTACGAAATTTTATAAAAATTAAACTATCATGTGATCCTCATGTGATAATGTTTTCTAATGGAGATACATGGTTGGATTATTTTCTAGCTATTTTAAAGTTTTGGGATCTAATCTGACATGTTTTGAATTTTTGGGATCCAAGAATAAATAACCTATATCTAAGGAGTATCTTTGCAATATTTTTTTTTTAATATTAACACCCTACTGGAAGTTCATCTGCAAGACATACTCACTTTTATACTAACTCGATAGGCCATTCGCAGATATTAGCTCAAACTGATTGAAAACAGACATTTTTTGCAGAAACCACCCTAGCATATTGATATTACTAGACTAGATTGCATGACCTGATGCTATCTTCCATGGGATTTTGGATCCTTAATTAGTTTTAGGGCCTACATTTTTTGAGCTAATTGCAAGATTGTAGATCTCATAATTAAGTGAGATTAATCTCGAGATTATAAATCCATAATTATGGATCTCAATCTCCTAGTCTTATCAAGATCCATATTCGAATCAGAAGCTGATCTGGTTCGGATACGGAGCCAAAATCCGAATCCGACTGAGATTTTAACCATACCTTACTCATCACCGAACCCTATATATACCAAGTAGGTGATTTTACCAAAATAATATTTATTTTTAAAAAAATTATCAAAATAATGTTTCTTCCAAATTTTTTACCAAAATACTGCCCAATAATAAGTCGTCCTATCATAGGACGACTTTCTATACTAAGTGACCCTCCTTTTGCCATATGGGTGAGTAGGTAGAAGGCCACATGGGATAGTCGCCTTATGGTAGGGTGCTTCAGTAAGTCACCCCATCATAAAGCAACTATATGAGTCGCCCTTTAATAGGGCGACTCACTAAACCACCCTATAAACCTTCTTCCTTAGTTTATTTGTGTCATCTTTAACCGTGATAGAGTTCCCCTTCTAAGCTTCTTCCGCATTTAGGGTTCCAGCTACCTTGTTTGAGCTCTTCTCTCTTGTTAGATGTATGCCCTATAAGTCAGATTAACTAACATATGTACACTTCTAGAGGTATAATTTTGTAATTAAATTTTGAAATAAATAAAATTTAGATTATTTTTTCATTCATTTGGTATTTTAATTGTGTCCATGAATTATTCGAAGAATTAACGAATGATGATACGTATTTTCAAGAATTGAGAATTTGAGACATATATCATTAGTGGTTAATTGCTAAAGACTTTCGATTGATAGATCATCACAAAAATAGTGACTGATCTGGACAGATCGGTGCACAAATTGCTTTTCTTCATAGGTAGACAAGATTCGAGTCGATAGTATGGGATATTGGAGCAAGAATACAGATGCTTAATAGAAATCAAGGGTACTGAATGTGACCAACATGAGAAGTCATTAGGATGGTTACTCACTCGTCAGTGACTTACTCAAAGTTGCAGTGGTATAGATAGTTCTTTGACCTGCGGTGCCTCGACTGTTCATAGTAAGATTACTATAGTTTGACTGCACAATCATTTAGTTATCTAATCATTCAAAATGTTATGATGTATGTTGGCTACAGTAGGTCCATTGTAGGAATAAGATATGCACTAAGATAGGATCTGTCGATACTGGAGATAAGGAGAGGTCCTATGTAGTTCACGAAATTGAGTCATAAAATCCATGATCATGGTAGGTGGACGATGAAAAAATTTTTCATAAGATTTCATATGGACTCGAGTCGATTGAATCTGATATATGACGGACGAATGGATTTGATGAGTTATCTTTGACCTATGTCTTATCAAGGTTCACAATAGAAGAATCGAATTATATGGTAACTGTACCTAGAGGTTTAATATTTTATTTTGTTGGATTGTCACTACATATTGCTAGGTATCACTGATGGATCGTGAGACTCATCGAGTGTCATCTTGATGATCGATGATCCTTGATGGACAGAGTTGAAATCGTTTCAATCCATCGAAAGAAATTTCGATGATATTATGATGGAGATCATAGTATATCTCATTATCAAATGGAATAGAATTTATGGGATCACACACAAAAGAGATCTCCGATCAGATGGTTGATTATCGATTATGAATCATTTTTGGATCCAATCGTCAATATGATTGATGATTAATCCAGTGTAAGAATTGTAATAAATTAATTTGTTAAATGATAGTGAGTTATAGGAGAATTAATTAGTAATTGGATTGCTAATTGGCTCAATTTGATTGAGCAATAGGGCTGAAATCAAGTCTAATTGAATTGGATTCAATTTAGATTGGTTTGGATTTGATTAGATCAAGCCTAATTAAGTTATGAGATAATCCAATTGCAAGAGATATTAATTCTTGATTTGATTAAGACTTGGGTCCAATCAATTTCTAATTAGATTAGGATTGATTAAGGTTTGAATAAGCAATAAATATGAGTCCTTTTTTACTAGGACCCTTCCTCTCCTTGTGCCTAACTAAAGCCCATGCCCAACTATATTCCCATCACCCCTTCTTATTTTTTAGCATGAGATTCACGTTAAATCTGAAGCCAAGTCACCACTTCTCAATGCCAAAGGAAGATAAGGAATGTTTTGAAATTTTATTTCAATTTAATTCCATATCAGGATGAGATTTGATCTCATCCAATCTTCCCTTGGATGCCACCTACTAAAGGCCTTCTTTTGTGCGACAAAAGGAGAAGCTTTCAGCGTGAAGAAACCACCCCCAAGTCTTCTTTCCATCAAGCATTATATGCACAAAATAAGGGTAGTGTCCAAGAGTTGGACGCCCCCTTCCTAAGCCTTATCAAATAAGGCTTTCAACCTTATCTAATTCTCTTGTGCGTCTATTTAAAGATAGGATTTTGGGTGTGTAATACATCTGATTCATAACCATGAGAAAGGGCTTTTTACCATAAAAAAAAAAGGGGAGAGAGGAAGTCGGTTTTTCTTTTGGGCGTGAGGTATTTGAGGAGAGGTGTCTCCTCTTGTGGGGTTGGTCCTAGGGTTTCTTTTTAGGGGTTTTGGGAAGAGAGAAAATAAAAGAGAGAAAATTTTTTTTCTATTCTTCTTTTTCCTCCACATCTCTCTCTCTCTCATGCCCCTTCCATCTCCCATCCATGGCCATCGGGATAGAGCTCCTCTCGCTCGGGGGAAGATCATGGAAGTGGCAGGTCCATCAACAGACATACAGAAAGGTAAGCTCGTCCAAGCTTTTAATTTTTTTTTCACTTCTTATTCTTTTTATTTCATCCGATTTTTAAGAGATATGTGGGGAAGGAGAGCACCTGAGGGAGATCAGAGGTCTTTATTAGGTTTCGATTTGGATTTTCTTGAAAAAGGAGAGCACCTGAGGCAGATCGATTTCGATTTGGGTCTTTGTTTTTGTTTTATTTTTTATATTTTTTTGCCTGATCTCTCAGAGATCGGCTCCTGAGAAAGGAGAGCACCCGACGGAGAGCACCTGAGGGAGATCAGAGGTCTTTGTTTTATTTTGTTACCGTAATTCGTTAAGTATCCTAAGACATAAAGGGGGAGGTCTACATAGCCTAACCCCTCTCTATTAAACTGACAAATCCTATGTCCATGGTTAGAAATGAGCCCGAGCTTGATTTTTCCTAAATTTATTGGGTTTAAGCCCGACCTAAAGATCGAAAAGAATTTTGGGCTAGGCTTGGGTAGGGGTAGGGCTCGGCCCAATTCCAGCCCTAATTACGATGAAAATTTTGGATTGTTGATTTTCAATTAATGATCCTTATTAGAACAGATATTGTATTTTTTAAGTCTCTTTTTGCTCTTGCTTTGCTCTGCTTTATGTTCTATTTTTTCTTACTCAGTCATTTATTTTTAAAAAATTTATATTGTATAGAACCATAAATTCATCTTTTGATTAATGTACATATTCTACAGCATCCATACATTTATATATTTTTGTACGGATAGAAAAATTATGTACATTGATCAATTGATTGTCTAGTTTGAATAGTTTAAAAATTATAATTAATTCTATAAGTAATTACAGTAATCAAATGATACGCAGAGGATTCAAAAAAAATTTAGATAGTATTTTTTTAGTTCTCCTCATACATCTTTAGCATGTGGGAAGAACTAAGGAGAAATACTGCTGAAATTTTTTTCGATCACTATTATATATTATTTAATTACTGTAATTAATCTATAAAATTAATATAATTCTTGAGTGGAACAGGACCTTCTATATCTATTAGTTGATGATAGGATGTATTTATCATGTAAGCCATTTTAAATATTACGTACTTCCTCCCAGTAAACATATGTTCATATATTCATGTAGTTATTTCTCATAATAAATTTTCAACAAAATAGATCAAATTCTTATCACTGTTATCTTTCATTGAGAGGATCAATCATGATACTAATGGTGTGTATTATGATGGTGGAAGGACCCAGGTGATAATGGTGGATCATAATGTAACATACTAAGAACTTGTGCGAGTCTGCTATACTGTCACCGGATGAAATCTCAATCACTATGGAGTTTTCCTACTATGTAGATTTTTGATTTATACAGTTGGATAGTGTTACGGCCAATCTTCGAGTACGTCTGACTCCGATGAAGTGCAACCTGCAAAAGAAGTCTACTAATCAAAATTATATTCGATGGGATCCTTCGATGCTTAAGTCAGTGAGAAGTGATGAACAGTAGATATTTTAGAATAAAATTTGATAGAATTTAGCCTTGAAGTGTCTTACCAATGCTATCCCCTTACCTCTTTTTTGTAGGCAATTTGGATGTAACCATCAAACACGTGAGATCCCACTTATTGTGGCACAAAAAGATAGTTGATGTGCAAATTTTAAAATTTGTAAATAAAACCGCAAGGGCACAGTGTGCAGAGTAGCACGATCAGTGAGTACGGGTCGATCCCACAGAGACTTGGTTTAAAAATGATTTTCAAATCTATGCTCAAGCGAGCTTTAACGAAATCAAAAATCGAAAGTTGTTTGCTAAAGACAATAAGATTAAGGATCTAGGATTTTTGAATCCACTAGATCTAGATTAAGAAATTTTATCTAAAATTTTTCTTATTGATCCTAACGACTACTCCTCTTGTCTTTCCTAAGCATAGATTATGAAGGGACTAAGGTCCAACGATAACCCATCAAGATTCTTTATAGGAGAGTAGTAACTAGGATCCCTTAGGATTTTCTCCTCCTATGCACTGAATCAAGCATGAACTATGAAGGGACTCTGACCCAACTGTAGTTCATCAAAAATTCTTGACAAAAGAGGAAGAAAAAGAAACCCTAAGAAAAAGAAAGAACCCTATGTAAAATCCCTACTCATGATCTAGCTTCATCGTAAACCCTAGAAGAGATGCTTAGCTAGACATGATCTAAATCTACTTGCGAAATTTAAATGCAAAAAAATAAACTACCCTAATTTCATAAATTAAACTATCCTAATTGCATAAATTTAAACTGCATAATTTAAACTAACCTAATTGCATAAAATTAAATTGCATAAATTAAACTACCCTAATTGCAAGAAAAATAAATTGCATAATTTAAACTAACCTAATTGCATAAAATTAAATTGTATAAATTAAACTATCCTAATTGCAAAAAAAATAAATTGCATAATGTAAAGAGATAAAATTACATAAAAATAAGATTTTATATAAAAAAAAATTATTACAAAAATTTCAAAGCTCGAGGCTTGAGAAGAAAGCTAAAAACCCCACTATCTAGGATTACAAGCTTGATCGGAAGGCCAGAATCCCCAAAACAAGGGCCTTTGGGCACTTTTTATAGGCATTTGGGGGTTATAAGGTTTTCAAAACTTTAGATGTGGGACTAAGAGGTTTTAGAAGGCTGTTAGGGGGGTTTAGGGGCTCAAATCTCGCTCAAAAAGTACTTAAATCTATCAAGAAATCCTAGAAATTGTTTCAGCCATCCGATCTTCATCTAAAGGACCCAATTCATCTAATAAATCAAGCCGGAAGCGATTCTGGGCCGTCGGATCACGATCTGGGTGAAGCGCTGCCGTTGGATCGCGCTGCAGAGATAGGATCAGGTCGGATGCATTGCGGACCGTCTGATCAAGGCGCTGGAAGATTTCGTCCGTTGGATCACGCTGCAGAAGGATCCCGTGTTGTCCTAGTGTTTATTGATTCTTGCAATTGCCTTGATTACGGTTGGATCTTGACCGGCTGCGATGGTGGCCGTCTGATGGCGCAAAAATATGGAGCGTTGGATCTTGATCAGAGAAGATCGGACCATCGAGTGATGTGAAGTTACCAGGTTGCCCTTCGGACCTTCTTCTCTCTCCTCATGAGTCCTGGACCGCGCGCGTGGATCGGGCTCGCGATGCATTGCAGTGAGCCGAGACTCGCTGATTGGCTAGTTTATGGTGCGTCGATGGGTCCATGGTCCAGGCGCCTGTTGCTGTGGATCAGGCGGCTAACCAGATCACCAAATCAGTTGATTTTTTGATCAATTTTGACCTGATTTGACTCGGGTTTGACCCAATTGAGTCTTCTTTCTTCATTCTTCAATTCCTGGATCAATTTAACTCCGTTTTGCGTAAAATTTACGCCGTTGGAATCCTCTTTCCTTGTTCTTTCTATTGATGACCTCTTCTTCTACAAAATATAATAACAAGTATCAATTTTCTAATAAAGTTAGATAATTTAGATATTAATTGATACTTTTTATGTCAATTTGTGACATAAATCACACCCCCCAACTTAATCATTGTTAGTCCCTTAGCAATGTACCAAAATAAGATCATATTCCAAAAAGATCCTTCCTTTGCAAATTAATTTAAGATCAAAATTCAAGAAGTTTTCTAGTATTACTAAGTAATGAGCTTCGAATTAGAATCGGTAGTCAGTCTACTTAGGAGCTTTCTTAGAGTATACTTAAAGTTTTATAGCACTTGTATGAGTGATAACTAACTTAGTATTTCAGTATTAACTTGTACAGGCCAATTGTATCATTTTTCATAACTTAGTTCGATTAATTTTCTATACACCCCAGATTAAACAAAGAACTAAGGTAGCTTTCACACTTTTTTTTTTTGCTGAGCATCCTGACCTTTCCACCACCGTTTGATGCGAATCTCAACACTTGACTTAGGTGAAGAGACCCGGTTACTAGGCTTAGGGTAATCCACATTTACTCTGTATTTTTCATTTTATTTCAGGCAGGTAGCTCTTTCCTTAAATTCAAATTTTTTCAATTGGGATGTAGAGAAAATTATCTAATTTAAATAATACTCAAATCCTTAATTGGCCTTACAATTAACACCTACTTTACCTTGTTAGTGTGCATGTGCAATTGGAAGTGCTAATAGTCTTTAAATGACCTAGGCCACCAAGAGTCTAACCAGCTAATCTTCTCTGTGACTCACTACATTTATTAGCAAATACTTTCTAACTTACTCTTATTTCTTTTCTAGATTAATTGATTTCAATTTTTTTTAATATATTAAATGCAAGAAATACTCATAGTGGAAGGAAAAGGAAATGATAAACCTGATTTTGTTCAAGCTCTCCCCCAACTTGACCGACATTGTCCCCAATGGAGTTTATCTAATTTATTTGTCCTAAGCAAACTGAAAACAAAGAAAGCATTAGAAATTAAATAAGCTGGGTTGCCTCCCAGAAGCGCTAAGT
>NC_025995.2:91876784-92025749 GCF_000442705.2 Elaeis guineensis
CGATTGAAATAAATAAATAAATAAGATATTAATAGCAACATCAATGTAAAATTTAGTGGAATTAATAAATAGATGCAACAGAAAAAATCATCCATGGGAATTAAATGGAATCTGAAAACAAAATAAAACTGTAGTCTCAAAAACCAATCAGATGCCAATGTTAAACAATACATTCCTCCAATACATACATAAAAATCTTTTAATCAAGTCTTGAGTCTGGACGAACAAATAATATATGATCTTATCTCAGATAGCTACAAAGAATAAAGTTAAATGGATTTGTATTAGACAAAAGAGAGATCATTATTTAATATTGAAGCACCAGCACACACGGTATCTAATTACCAATTTTTTATGTACTACGGCAATCAGGAAATTCCTCCATCCAATTGGAGAACTGTATATAATTATTCTTCTGGTTTTGTTTTTTTATTTTCTCAGACAACAGATTATCAGGAAAACGTTAGCCTTTAAACTACAAGGCTTCCTATGATTCAATCTAGAAGTTGGACTTCAGTTTCTCCGAGCCACTTCTATCAATTATTTCAAATGACTCTTAAATGAAGATACATACACCAATATCAACAATTCTTATATTTTTATTAAAAAAAAAAAGTTCACCTTTCATCCAGCAGAAACAATCAATTTCTCCTCAACTTGTTGTCATCACTTCAGCCTTTGGTAATTTTGAACCTTTTTCAACCATGTTATGTTGTAATGGTAATCAGTGTCATTATCTTTTGCAATAACAAAATAATTGGCTGCATGCTACAAAGATGATGATGCACTTTGCTAAGAAATCAACAACATGCAGAAAACCACCATACATTAACGGGTGGGCATAATTGATTTATTTGTAGGCAATCATGCGGGGCAAAATGACAGCACTGAAATTTATTTGCCAGAAAGTACCTCTAAAAATTAAATAAGAACTCAGTCTATTATAAGTGTAGGTGTTATTCTACTGGCCAGAACTACGACCGCACACCTGATACCACTCGACATGGTCCAATTCTGGGACTCTCATAAACAATTAGAAATTTCATTTGCCAGTGAGTCATCAGCTCACTGATGATAGTTATTAACTTCATGTTTAGTGTTGTTAATATAAATAACTTTACTCTGAGACTCTGGGCAAATCTAATTAAGGTTATCACCTTTTTTTTTCTTTTTAATCAAACAAGCAAACAACACACACAAACATACATATGGACATCCATACATTAAAAAAGATAGGTACCGACAGCTGAAGTTTCAGAGCCAGATCATAAGCGCAGTTACAGAAAGTATTTCCATCAACTACCACCAGATAATCACGAGCTGTAGAATATTAATGAGCAACAAAATAAACATCTTGGAAACACATTTTCTTACTTTCGTAGTTCAGTAATCACCAATACAGCGCTAGCTAGGTGGTAGTCCAACATAAGTACTGTAAATTCACCAAATATCGAGATCAATCCACAAGGTTTCGCATCCAGTACCAGTAAAAATATTAGACCTAATTAGTTATTTGTACAACTTGACACTTTTTACCCAACTTTCCAATAAAGAACCAAATCAAAGGCCCCACTTGACCAATCACACAACAATAAAAATGATCATCGAGAGGAATCGAATCAAAATAAGCAGAAGCAATATAAGCAGCCAAAGCATTCGTTTGCATCAGCGAATACCAAGAAGTCCCTGACAATTTCCATAATCCACGGCATCAGAACCAAAAAAATTGAAAAAAAAAATGCCAACTTCGTCGTTAACAGCAAAGAGTGCTGAAAAAAAAATAGAATCCTAAAACCATTCAAGAAAACCACAGGCAAAAAAAAAGAAACAAAAGGAAATGCTTCAAAAATTTGGAGGGATAACTCAAAGAAGAGGGAGAGGAAGGGACTGACATGATCCGAGGCTTCATTTCGGGGAGTGGGAGGGAGATATCGATCTCCTTTGTAGACGATGGGATCGCCGGAACGCCGTCATTCTGCTTCTCCTTCCACCGCACCTCCGGAGCTCCACCTCCCACTTCTCTCTCTTCCGTCATGGCCGCCACCGGATTCCAGCCTTTCTCCTCGGCCCCCATCTCCTCCCTCGCTCGCCTTTATCTCTCTCCCTCTCGCTGCTTGTCCGCTGGGAGAAGCAAGAGAAGAAGAAGAGAGAAAGGAAGCGCGAGACCAGGTCCGATGGGCCGGAACCTTCTCCCACAGAGATCTGGCTTCCCAAGCCCTCGCGCTACTCTTCTAGGTCCATAGCTGGCGCTAGGTCGCATAAAATCTATATCTATGAAGTAGAATCGACCGCCCATGTGTCTTTTGTTGCATCGCGACCGTTTGCGATCCGGTCAACAAAGCCGGCAGTTAATCTTGTATGCCATATGGCACGTTACGATTGGAATAGATAGCACCACGCAAGCTTGATTTGGCTGGACCAGGCTCAGGTAGACCACCAAATCCCACGGTGGTTAACACGCCAGTGCTTCCAGAGCTGCGCTGATCTACCTAGGCATGGTCCAGGCAATAATTTCTCGTAAAGCATGTCGGTAGAATGTGTTTGGTACCATATTTGTTATTTGGGCTCCAAAGCCGTTCATGAGACTCGGCTGAAGATCTTTGCCGCTTCTTCCAATAACTGATGAACACGTCTGTGTACAGCAAGGTGGTACTCAGTTTGAGGCCGTGTCGGTTGGCCAACAGGAGTGGCAGTCTGCGACGATTTCCGGTCGTTATGTCCGCGAGTTTGTGACGTTTTGGGGTGAAAAAGAAATTTTCATTGCGAAATTTTTTATGCACCACGAACGGTAGAACCATTACATGCCATCTATGATGATTAATTTTCATACGGAATTGATGAGAAAATAATTTTTTTTTTTTATGCATTACATTCTGATTCCGCACGTGAATCAAACATCGCGGACGGTGCACGCATTCCTGCACCGCCCGCGGTGCGCAAAGAATTCCTCAATCTCCATTTGGAGGAGAAACAAAAGCGCATTGGGTGGGTCCCACCTGAACTAGGCCCACCTGGCGGGCAAGGACGACCCACCAGTGGAAGAAATTATTCTTTACAACCGCTCCACCGCATGATCCATAAAAAATCATTATATCATTTTGAAAAATAAATATTTTTTAATTAAATAATAAAATTTATCATGCTAATCATGATTAAAAGGGAACCATTTCTCATTTAAAATTGACAATTAAGCTTGAATAAATAATGTGATGATTTTTTTATTAGATAAAAGTCTATATAGTAGAATGGTTCCACTAATAATTTCTCTACGAACGTGATCTCACTCTATTTGTATTTAAACTAAGAAAAAGGATCTCATGCTAAATCTAGATCTAATTATTTATCCATCGCATGTGGCTTTCAGACATCAAGGGGCTACGATTGACTTAAAATATTTAATGTCTTGATATGGAATGGCAAAAGAATTATCAATGCAACTGTGGATCCAATCTTGGAGCCCACTCCCAGCTTTTAGTTGATCCAAGGTGAAGCTTAGTTCCCATGCCAAACGGAATAAAAATCATATGGGGCAGCCACCGAAGAATGGAATATGGGATAAACTTTCAATTTTACAGTATTTCTCCGGTATTATCTTAAAAAATAAATTTAAAAATCAAAAATTTTTTTACTACTGAAATCATCACTTTCATGATAAAAAAAATTTAAAAAAAATCAAAGAAGAAAAAAAAAAAAAAAAAAAAAGCATATCGCATCCTCTTTCTTTCTTATCAAATCTCTCTATCCGTTCTCTTTCTCATCAAACTATCTCTTTAATTCATAAGATCTTCATTTTTTTTTCTGAGTATCTTTCTCCTCCTTATATACCTCTCTTTTTTTAGAATCTTTGCACTCAAGATGGAATCTGAGGAATGGTATATATATTTTTTATGTTAGACAAAGCAATGAAATTATTTGCTATATACTAGCACAGATGAGTACTATATTTTAAAAATTATATATTAATTTATCCAAAGATGTGTATTAGATTGCTAGATGATCAATTTATTTAATGTATATTACTTGGCTATACAGTGTATACTGATAAAAAGTATGTTTTTAAAATTTGTATATCGATATACATACTTAAAGGTATACATTAGATCACTATTAGATATATAATAAACAAGCATGCAATATATACCATGAAGTCAACAAGAATATATCATCTAGCTATATACGTGGTGTGCATTGGTGAATGCGATGCTTTAAAAATTTTATATCAAATTGCTTAAAGTATATATTAGATTACTTGATGATCGATTTGCTAAATATATATTTCCAACCATGTATTATATAGTGGTGAATGCTATATTTTGTAAACTATATATCAATTTATTTAAAAATATATATTAACTTACTAGATGATTAATTTATTTTATGTATATATCATTAGATCATATAGTATGTTATTGATAAAAAATATATTTTGAAAATAATAAAAAGCATGCCATGTGTGATTTTTTTTATTTTTTTTTATTTTTTATTTTTAATCGCAAGACTGTCGAGTTTATAGAAGTTCTTGACTTTTTTTTAAAAAAAATATATATAATAAAATAGAAAATCTGACTCATTTTTTTTTTTTTGTGCCATCCGATTTCACTTTTATTTCCAGCCTTATCATACATGACGAAACTTTGGAGTTGGCCGAGTGAAGCTTGGATCACCAGACCAAAACACAACAAAAAAGAAAGAAAAGCACAAAATCAAAGGAGAAAGTCTTGCACATGAGGTCACTGGTCAGGTTCCAATTGATTGGATCAAATTTTTATTAAAAATAAATTTAAAAATAATATAAAAATATGAATAAAATTAAATATTGTTAGTTATTGATAAATTTTTTTTTAAATGCTACTTTACTAATCATATGACTCAGTATTCCATACTATTCTTTAATTGCAACATAAATAACAAATAATTATGAATTATTTGTTTTTTAAAAATTATAAATTTAATTATACACCATATAAGAAGATATATGGCTTTTATTAGTATTTTGATATCATAAATAGTAACTTTTGAAAATATTGAAAATATAAACTGGATATATATTTTATTTTACATCAAATAAAAAATAATTATATTATTCTAGAAAATGATTATAAAATATTTATTTAAAAAATTTCACATAATACTTTATATTAAATATAAAAAATAGTAAAGCAAGTCAACATGATGGATGGTAGTTGTTGCGGTAGTTGTCGTATTTTCATTATTCTCTATTTGCAACTTTATGTTCGAAATATTTAAAATAACATATATAAAATTATTAAAAAGAAGGCTAACAATTGATCTAGCTGACTCAAAAATATTCAAGCTTATCTTGAACTAAATCAAATAAGATTTAGTTAGAATGTTCTCAGGCAAGCTTAAATATGATTGGTATACGGGAAAGTAATTTCAATTGGAGCCTAAAAGAAATCCTGATTGAATCATGATACAAAACTGGCATAGTATAATATATTATGGATTGTAATTGGGCGCACTTAAATTTGATTGATATGATGAAAAGTAATTTCAATTGGAGCCTAAAATATCCTGACTAAACTATGATAGGAAATTAGTGTGGTATACTATAAAATCTATTAGTTAGCATATATTTCCAAAAGCTGGCCAGATTGGTGGTATGCACCCAATAGACTTTTTTTAAATTAAAAACAGATGCAAGGTACTAATTTAGGGAGAAATAACTGATAATCTCTACAAGTAGGCTAGCAATTGATCCAAGTAGCTCAACCTCGTCTTGGGCTCAAATCAAATGGGTTTAGTTGAAACAAGCAAGCTTATATCCAATTGATAGGATAGAAAGTATTTTCAATTCGAGCATGAAAAAATTTTGAACGGAATCATGATAGAAAGTGGCATGGCATATTCTTACATATATCAGCTAGCATATAATTAGTGAGCAGATCTAATGTAAATGCTGACCTTTGCTTTGATTAGCATGCAATTATTGTTGAATGAAACTTGAGTTGAGCTTGAATCGGTATCCCACTTGAGTTTGGTTCAAGCTGAATAAAGGTTGAGCTTGAGTTGGTCTAGGCTTGATCAATAACAAATAAGTGGGGCTTGATCATAATATTATGCTTGAAACCAATTTCCAATCATAAAAGTATGGAACTTATGCTCAATGTAATTGCACCCCTACCTTGGAGTAGTTAATCAGCCACTAATCTTTTTTTCAGGTGTTTATCTACATTGTTGTTAGTTTATTATTTTTGTTTAATAGGAACAATTATTGAGACATCTTTTTGGATTTGGGCCATTTATGCTCTGGCCAATTTAAAACACACTAATTAGACCTCAAAATTTAAAATTTACTGCAAAATGGCCTGGTCATCTCTTTGGATCCTAACACCATAAACAAACTGAGGAAAAAGATAAAAATACCTTTGTTTGAGAAAGATTGCTCCTTGCTATTCATTTACTTGCACAAATCTTAAAATGCTCCATTCTCTATCATTCATATATCTACATAAATCTTAAAGTGCACCATCCTTTTCCATTCATTTGCGAGCATAGATATTAAAAATGCTTTGGCTCAATCATCCATCTGCATACACTTACCTTAAAGAGCTTCATTTGTCATCCATTTGTCAGCATAGATCTCAAAATGCTTTATCTATAATCTATTTACCTACACATATCTCAAAATGCTTTATCTATAATCCATTCACCTATATAGATCTCAAAGTGCTCAATCCTCTATTATCTATTTGCGTGCATAAATCTTAAAGCACTCCATTATCTATCATTCATCTATTTGTATAAATTTTAAAATATTTCATCCTCTATATCCATCCATCTGTATAGATCTCAAAGCACTTCATCTTTTATTATCTAGTCATTTGCACAAATCTTGAGGCATTCTATCGTCTATCATCCATTCATCTGCACAGACTCGAAGCACTTTGTCGTCTATCATCTATTCATTTGCATGAATCTTGAAGTACTACATCTTTTATCATTTATCAATCTATATGGATTTCAAAATACTTCATCTTTTGTCATCCATATACTTATATAAATTTCAAAATAGTCTAGAAAAATTCTTTGTGCACCCACGAGTGGGGTAGAAAATCCGACATGGGATGCACTATTTTGTCCGATTGATCCATATAGTCATCACTTTTTAACACATATTTAATGCTTGCAGTTTTATTTTTTAATTTAAAATTTTGAATGATAAAAATATCTTTATTTTTAAAAAAATTATGACATCCTATGTCTATATTATGATATTCTGCATGTAGAAAATCATAATTTTTGTCTACAGGATGTCATAATATAATGCAGGATATTATAATATGCACAGAATATCATAATTTTTTTTAAAGAACATAGATATTTTCGTCATTCAAAATTTTTAAATGAAAAAAAAACTGCAAGCATTAAATGCGCGTTGAAAAATGATTGGACAAAAATATCTCTTTTTATATTATGATATCCTAGATCATATCATGACATCCTGGATCATATTATAATATCCTACATGCAGGAAGTCATAATTTGATGTAGGATGTCATAATATGCATAGGATGCCAATTTTTTGGACCATATTATAACATCCTATATATAGGAAGTCATAATATGCCACAGGATGTTATAATTTTTTTCAAATTACAGAGATATTTTTGTCATACAAAATTTTTAAATAAAAAAATAAAATTGTAGGTATTAAATAAGTGTTGGAAAGTAGTGACTATGTAGACCAATCACATAAAGCGGTGCGCTTCACATCGAATTTTTTACACCACCAGCTATGCACAAAGAATTTCTTAAATAGTCTATCCTCCATTATCCATTTGTTTGTATGGATCTTAAAATACTACATCCTCTATCATCCATTAACCTACACAGATCTTAAAGTACTCCATCCTTTGTTATTCATCTGCTGTATAGATCTCAAAATGCTCCATCTTTTATCATTTCATATGTCTGTATGGATCTCAAAGTACTTATTCTCAATCATTGGTTGCATGGATTTTAAAGTACTAAATCTTTCATCATTTATCCATTTACATAGATCTCAAAGGATAAAGTCATTCTTCTACAGTCATAAATCTTAAAGTGCTATTTTCCTCCCCTTCCTTTTAATTTTCACCAAAACAAAAGCTTGTTGCCAAGTAGGGCCAAGCAAATAATCGAAATTCAAAGAAACCCACCCAATCCGACCTAATAAACATCGATTTCAGTCAATTAAAAGACATAAATAAGGTGAAATCGGATTGGAGTTTGTAAAAAATTGGTTATTTACAATCGGATTCGATTCCTACACTTTTAAGCTGTATGAAACTGAACCCAACCGATGTGGTATTTCACAAACTTACTTTCATTTTAGGACGGCATTGTTTAGACTTCAATGCTTTATTCTAAAAAATACCCCATCATCCATTTGAATTCATGAAAATATTAATGTTGAATTGTTAATAGAAGGACATCAATTTGAGACAATTCTAAACTGAAAGCTTTCAGATATGATTGCTTTCAGATGAATGAATCTTTTTTTTTTCTATTTTATATTGTACAGATTCAAAAATAAGTCCAAAATTTATAACTTATAAGATTTAGATTTTTTTATATTAAATTAATAAAAATAAAGCAAATAAGCTTAAGTGGATCAATATTAGATTTAAAATCAATATAAGATCAATATTGAAGCCCAAACCAATACAACCTATCCAAACTCACTACAAACCATTTACTTCGATTTCAAATGGTTTATACATGATAAACAGTTAGCAACAGATTGAATTTTTTTTAATCTAATTAGATTCGATCGGATAAAATTTTTTTCTCAATCTGATTGAACTTGACCCATGCTCAGCCCTATTGCTTAGTTAGTAGGAAGAGTAGTTACGAAATTTTATAAAAATTAAACTATCATGTGATCCTCATGTGATAATGTTTTCTAATGGAGATACATGGTTGGATTATTTTCTAGCTATTTTAAAGTTTTGGGATCTAATCTGACATGTTTTGAATTTTTGGGATCCAAGAATAAATAACCTATATCTAAGGAGTATCTTTGCAATATTTTTTTTTTAATATTAACACCCTACTGGAAGTTCATCTGCAAGACATACTCACTTTTATACTAACTCGATAGGCCATTCGCAGATATTAGCTCAAACTGATTGAAAACAGACATTTTTTGCAGAAACCACCCTAGCATATTGATATTACTAGACTAGATTGCATGACCTGATGCTATCTTCCATGGGATTTTGGATCCTTAATTAGTTTTAGGGCCTACATTTTTTGAGCTAATTGCAAGATTGTAGATCTCATAATTAAGTGAGATTAATCTCGAGATTATAAATCCATAATTATGGATCTCAATCTCCTAGTCTTATCAAGATCCATATTCGAATCAGAAGCTGATCTGGTTCGGATACGGAGCCAAAATCCGAATCCGACTGAGATTTTAACCATACCTTACTCATCACCGAACCCTATATATACCAAGTAGGTGATTTTACCAAAATAATATTTATTTTTAAAAAAATTATCAAAATAATGTTTCTTCCAAATTTTTTACCAAAATACTGCCCAATAATAAGTCGTCCTATCATAGGACGACTTTCTATACTAAGTGACCCTCCTTTTGCCATATGGGTGAGTAGGTAGAAGGCCACATGGGATAGTCGCCTTATGGTAGGGTGCTTCAGTAAGTCACCCCATCATAAAGCAACTATATGAGTCGCCCTTTAATAGGGCGACTCACTAAACCACCCTATAAACCTTCTTCCTTAGTTTATTTGTGTCATCTTTAACCGTGATAGAGTTCCCCTTCTAAGCTTCTTCCGCATTTAGGGTTCCAGCTACCTTGTTTGAGCTCTTCTCTCTTGTTAGATGTATGCCCTATAAGTCAGATTAACTAACATATGTACACTTCTAGAGGTATAATTTTGTAATTAAATTTTGAAATAAATAAAATTTAGATTATTTTTTCATTCATTTGGTATTTTAATTGTGTCCATGAATTATTCGAAGAATTAACGAATGATGATACGTATTTTCAAGAATTGAGAATTTGAGACATATATCATTAGTGGTTAATTGCTAAAGACTTTCGATTGATAGATCATCACAAAAATAGTGACTGATCTGGACAGATCGGTGCACAAATTGCTTTTCTTCATAGGTAGACAAGATTCGAGTCGATAGTATGGAGATATTGGAGCAAGAATACAGATGCTTAATAGAAATCAAGGGTACTGAATGTGACCAACATGAGAAGTCATTAGGATGGTTACTCACTCGTCAGTGACTTACTCAAAGTTGCAGTGGTATAGATAGTTCTTTGACCTGCGGTGCCTCGACTGTTCATAGTAAGATTACTATAGTTTGACTGCACAATCATTTAGTTATCTAATCATTCAAAATGTTATGATGTATGTTGGCTACAGTAGGTCCATTGTAGGAATAAGATATGCACTAAGATAGGATCTGTCGATACTGGAGATAAGGAGAGGTCCTATGTAGTTCACGAAATTGAGTCATAAAATCCATGATCATGGTAGGTGGACGATGAAAAAAATTTTTTCATAAGATTTCATATGGACTCGAGTCGATTGAATCTGATATATGACGGACGAATGGATTTGATGAGTTATCTTTGACCTATGTCTTATCAAGGTTCACAATAGAAGAATCGAATTATATGGTAACTGTACCTAGAGGTTTAATATTTTATTTTGTTGGATTGTCACTACATATTGCTAGGTATCACTGATGGATCGTGAGACTCATCGAGTGTCATCTTGATGATCGATGATCCTTGATGGACAGAGTTGAAATCGTTTCAATCCATCGAAAGAAATTTCGATGATATTATGATGGAGATCATAGTATATCTCATTATCAAATGGAATAGAATTTATGGGATCACACACAAAAGAGATCTCCGATCAGATGGTTGATTATCGATTATGAATCATTTTTGGATCCAATCGTCAATATGATTGATGATTAATCCAGTGTAAGAATTGTAATAAATTAATTTGTTAAATGATAGTGAGTTATAGGAGAATTAATTAGTAATTGGATTGCTAATTGGCTCAATTTGATTGAGCAATAGGGCTGAAATCAAGTCTAATTGAATTGGATTCAATTTAGATTGGTTTGGATTTGATTAGATCAAGCCTAATTAAGTTATGAGATAATCCAATTGCAAGAGATATTAATTCTTGATTTGATTAAGACTTGGGTCCAATCAATTTCTAATTAGATTAGGATTGATTAAGGTTTGAATAAGGCAATAAATATGAGTCCTTTTTTACTAGGACCCTTCCTCTCCTTGTGCCTAACTAAAGCCCATGCCCAACTATATTCCCATCACCCCTTCTTATTTTTTAGCATGAGATTCACGTTAAATCTGAAGCCAAGTCACCACTTCTCAATGCCAAAGGAAGATAAGGAATGTTTTGAAATTTTATTTCAATTTAATTCCATATCAGGATGAGATTTGATCTCATCCAATCTTCCCTTGGATGCCACCTACTAAAGGCCTTCTTTTGTGCGACAAAAGGAGAAGCTTTCAGCGTGAAGAAACCACCCCAAGTCTTCTTTCCATCAAGCATTATATGCACAAAATAAGGGTAGTGTCCAAGAGTTGGACGCCCCCTTCCTAAGCCTTATCAAATAAGGCTTTCAACCTTATCTAATTCTCTTGTGCGTCTATTTAAAGATAGGATTTTGGGTGTGTAATACATCTGATTCATAACCATGAGAAAGGGCTTTTTACCATAAAAAAAAAAGGGGAGAGAGGAAGTCGGTTTTTCTTTTGGGCGTGAGGTATTTGAGGAGAGGTGTCTCCTCTTGTGGGGTTGGTCCTAGGGTTTCTTTTTAGGGGTTTTGGGAAGAGAGAAAATAAAAGAGAGAAAATTTTTTTTCTATTCTTCTTTTTCCTCCACATCTCTCTCTCTCTCATGCCCCTTCCATCTCCCATCCATGGCCATCGGGATAGAGCTCCTCTCGCTCGGGGGAAGATCATGGAAGTGGCAGGTCCATCAACAGACATACAGAAAGGTAAGCTCGTCCAAGCTTTTAATTTTTTTTTCACTTCTTATTCTTTTTATTTCATCCGATTTTTAAGAGATATGTGGGGAAGGAGAGCACCTGAGGGAGATCAGAGGTCTTTATTAGGTTTCGATTTGGATTTTCTTGAAAAAGGAGAGCACCTGAGGCAGATCGATTTCGATTTGGGTCTTTGTTTTTGTTTTATTTTTTATATTTTTTTGCCTGATCTCTCAGAGATCGGCTCCTGAGAAAGGAGAGCACCCGACGGAGAGCACCTGAGGGAGATCAGAGGTCTTTGTTTTATTTTGTTACCGTAATTCGTTAAGTATCCTAAGACATAAAGGGGGAGGTCTACATAGCCTAACCCCTCTCTATTAAACTGACAAATCCTATGTCCATGGTTAGAAATGAGCCCGAGCTTGATTTTTCCTAAATTTATTGGGTTTAAGCCCGACCTAAAGATCGAAAAGAATTTTCGGGCTAGGCTTGGGTAGGGGTAGGGCTCGGCCCAATTCCAGCCCTAATTACGATGAAAATTTTGGATTGTTGATTTTCAATTAATGATCCTTATTAGAACAGATATTGTATTTTTTAAGTCTCTTTTTGCTCTTGCTTTGCTCTGCTTTATGTTCTATTTTTTCTTACTCAGTCATTTATTTTTAAAAAATTTATATTGTATAGAACCATAAATTCATCTTTTGATTAATGTACATATTCTACAGCATCCATACATTTATATATTTTTGTACGGATAGAAAAATTATGTACATTGATCAATTGATTGTCTAGTTTGAATAGTTTAAAAATTATAATTAATTCTATAAGTAATTACAGTAATCAAATGATACGCAGAGGATTCAAAAAAAATTTAGATAGTATTTTTTTAGTTCTCCTCATACATCTTTAGCATGTGGGAAGAACTAAGGAGAAATACTGCTGAAATTTTTTCGATCACTATTATATATTATTTAATTACTGTAATTAATCTATAAAATTAATATAATTCTTGAGTGGAACAGGACCTTCTATATCTATTAGTTGATGATAGGATGTATTTATCATGTAAGCCATTTTAAATATTACGTACTTCCTCCCAGTAAACATATGTTCATATATTCATGTAGTTATTTCTCATAATAAATTTTCAACAAAATAGATCAAATTCTTATCACTGTTATCTTTCATTGAGAGGATCAATCATGATACTAATGGTGTGTATTATGATGGTGGAAGGACCCAGGTGATAATGGTGGATCATAATGTAACATACTAAGAACTTGTGCGAGTCTGCTATACTGTCACCGGATGAAATCTCAATCACTATGGAGTTTTCCTACTATGTAGATTTTTGATTTATACAGTTGGATAGTGTTACGGCCAATCTTCGAGTACGTCTGACTCCGATGAAGTGCAACCTGCAAAAGAAGTCTACTAATCAAAATTATATTCGATGGGATCCTTCGATGCTTAAGTCAGTGAGAAGTGATGAACAGTAGATATTTTAGAATAAAATTTGATAGAATTTAGCCTTGAAGTGTCTTACCAATGCTATCCCCTTACCTCTTTTTTGTAGGCAATTTGGATGTAACCATCAAACACGTGAGATCCCACTTATTGTGGCACAAAAAGATAGTTGATGTGCAAATTTTAAAATTTGTAAATAAAACCGCAAGGGCACAGTGTGCAGAGTAGCACGATCAGTGAGTACGGGTCGATCCCACAGAGACTTGGTTTAAAAATGATTTTAAATCTATGCTCAAGCGAGCTTTAACGAATATCAAAAATCGAAAGTTGTTTGCTAAAGACAATAAGATTAAGGATCTAGGATTTTTGAATCCACTAGATCTAGATTAAGAAATTTTATCTAGAATTTTTCTTATTGATCCTAACGACTACTCCTCTTGTCTTTCCTAAGCATAGATTATGAAGGGACTAAGGTCCAACGATAACCCATCAAGATTCTTTACAGGAGAGTAGTAACTAGGATCCCTTAGGATTTTCTCCTCCTATGCACTGAATCAAGCATGAACTATGAAGGGACTCTGACCCAACTGTAGTTCATCAAAAATTCTTGACAAAAGAGGAAGAAAAAGAAACCCTAAGAAAAAGAAAGAACCCTATGTAAAATCCCTACTCATGATCTAGCTTCATCGTAAACCCTAGAAGAGATGCTTAGCTAGACATGATCTAAATCTACTTGCGAAATTTAAATGCAAAAAAATAAACTACCCTAATTTCATAAATTAAACTATCCTAATTGCATAAATTTAAACTGCATAATTTAAACTAACCTAATTGCATAAAATTAAATTGCGTAAATTAAACTACCCTAATTGTAAGAAAAATAAATTGCATAATTTAAACTAACCTAATTGCATAAAATTAAATTGTATAAATTAAACTATCCTAATTGCAAAAAAAATAAATTGCATAATGTAAAGAGATAAAATTACATAAAAATAAGATTTTATATAAAAAAAAATTATTACAAAAATTTCAAAGCTCGAGGCTTGAGAAGAAAGCTAAAAACCCCACTATCTAGGATTACAAGCTTGATCGGAAGGCCAGAATCCCCAAAACAAGGGCCTTTGGGCACTTTTTATAGGCATTTGGGGGTTATAAGGTTTTCAAAACTTTAGATGTGGGACTAAGAGGTTTTAGAAGGCTGTTAGGGGGGTTTAGGGGCTCAAATCTCGCTCAAAAAGTACTTAAATCTATCAAGAAATCCTAGAAATTGTTTCAGCCATCCGATCTTCATCTAAAGGACCCAATTCATCTAATAAATCAAGCCGGAAGCGATTCTGGGCCGTCGGATCACGATCTGGGTGAAGCGCTGCCGTTGGATCGCGCTGCAGAGATAGGATCAGGTCGGATGCATTGCGGACCGTCTGATCAAGGCGCTGGAAGATTTCGTCCGTTGGATCACGCTGCAGAAGGATCCCGTGTTGTCCTAGTGTTTATTGATTCTTGCAATTGCCTTGATTACGGTTGGATCTTGACCGGCTGCGATGGTGGCCGTCTGATGGCGCAAAAATATGGAGCGTTGGATCTTGATCAGAGAAGATCGGACCATCGAGTGATGTGAAGTTACCAGGTTGCCCTTCGGACCTTCTTCTCTCTCCTCATGAGTCCTGGACCGCGCGCGTGGATCGGGCTCGCGATGCATTGCAGTGAGCCGAGACTCGCTGATTGGCTAGTTTATGGTGCGTCGATGGGTCCATGGTCCAGGCGCCTGTTGCTGTGGATCAGGCGGCTAACCAGATCACCAAATCAGTTGATTTTTTGATCAATTTTGACCTGATTTGACTCGGGTTTGACCCAATTGAGTCTTCTTTCTTCATTCTTCAATTCCTGGATCAATTTAACTCCGTTTTGCGTAAAATTTACGCCGTTGGAATCCTCTTTCCTTGTTCTTTCTATTGATGACCTCTTCTTCTACAAAATATAATAACAAGTATCAATTTTCTAATAAAGTTAGATAATTTAGATATTAATTGATACTTTTTATGTCAATTTGTGACATAAATCACACCCCCCAACTTAATCATTGTTAGTCCCTTAGCAATGTACCAAAATAAGATCATATTCCAAAAAGATCCTTCCTTTGCAAATTAATTTAAGATCAAAATTCAAGAAGTTTTCTAGTATTACTAAGTAATGAGCTTCGAATTAGAATCGGTAGTCAGTCTACTTAGGAGCTTTCTTAGAGTATACTTAAAGTTTTATAGCACTTGTATGAGTGATAACTAACTTAGTATTTCAGTATTAACTTGTACAGGCCAATTGTATCATTTTTCATAACTTAGTTCGATTAATTTTCTATACACCCCAGATTAAACAAAGAACTAAGGTAGCTTTCACACTTTTTTTTTTTGCTGAGCATCCTGGCCTTTCCACCACCGTTTGATGCGAATCTCAACACTTGACTTAGGTGAAGAGACCCGGTTACTAGGCTTAGGGTAATCCACATTTACTCTGTATTTTTCATTTTATTTCAGGCAGGTAGCTCTTTCCTTAAATTCAAATTTTTTCAATTGGGATGTAGAGAAAATTATCTAATTTAAATAATACTCAAATCCTTAATTGGCCTTACAATTAACACCTACTTTACCTTGTTAGTGTGCATGTGCAATTGGAAGTGCTAATAGTCTTTAAATGACCTAGGCCACCAAGAGTCTAACCAGCTAATCTTCTCTGTGACTCACTACATTTATTAGCAAATACTTTCTAACTTACTCTTATTTCTTTTCTAGATTAATTGATTTCAATTTTTTTTAATATATTAAATGCAAGAAATAACTCATAGTGGAAGGAAAAGGAAATGATAACACCTGATTTTGTTCAAGCTCTCCCCCAACTTGACCGACATTGTCCCCAATGGAGTTTATCTAATTTATTTGTCCTAAGCAAACTGAAAACAAAGAAAGCATTAGAAATTAAATAAGCTGGGTTGCCTCCCAGAAGCGCTAAGTTTTATGTCTTCAGCCAGACCAAACCTCGAAGCAATTTAATCAGAATAAGTTGGTTCATAAAGAACCATGGCATCTTCAATAGTCTCGACAGGTAATTCCAAGAATGGTTTTAATCGTTGACCATTAACTTTAAAGATAACACCATTACTTGAGTTTTCTATCTCAACAGCTCCGTGTGAAAAGACTTCCTTTACTAAAAATGGTCCTGTCCATCTAGACCTAAGCTTTCCTGAAAACAGATGTAATCTAGAGTTATATAAGAGCACCTTTTGTCCGATATTGAAAGTTTTTCTCATAATTGATTGATCATGAAATACTTTGGTTTGTTCCTTGTATATCCTTGCATTTTCATAGGCTTCATTTCTAAGTTCTTCTAATTCATTCAACTGAAGCTTCCTATGGTTTCCAGCATCGTTCAAATTTGTATTTAGTTGTTTGATGGCCCACATGGTTTTGTGTTCTATCTCAATAGGCAAGTGACATGGTTTACCAAACACAATCCTATAAGGAGACATTCCTAGATTGGTCTTGAAAGCGGTTCGGTATGCCCAAAGTGCATTAATTAATTTCAAAGACCAATCCTTTCTATTGGCACTAACAGTTTTTTTCAGAATCTGTTTGATTTGTCGGTTTGACACTTCAACTTGCCCACTAGTTTGAGGATGATATGGTGTGGCCAATTTGGGGGTGACATTATACTTTTTCATCAATATTGCAAAAGGTCGGTTACAAAAATGGGTTCTCCGATCACTAATGATTGCCCTAGGAATACCGAAATGGGAGAGAATATTTTCTTTAAGAAACTTAATGACCATTTTGCTATCGGGTGTTCTACATGCAATTGCTTCTATCCATTTTGAAACATAATCAACTGCTACTAGAATATATTCATTTCCAAAGAAATTTGAAAATGATCCCATGAAATCGATCCCCCAAACATCAAAAACTTCAACTACCAAGATTGGGTTGAGTGGCATCATGTGTCGCTTGGTGATTCGACCTATTTTCTGACATTGAGTACAACTTTTACAATATTCGTGAGCATCCTTAAACAAATTGGACCAATAAAAATCACATTGGAGAACATTAGCAGCAGTTTTCTTAGACGCGAAGTGACCCCCACATGCTTGATCATGATAAAAAGATAAAATATTCATGACTTCGTTATCTGGGATACACCTTCTAATAATTTGATCAGGACATTATTTAAAAAGATAAGGATCATCCCAAATGAAATACTTCACTTGGGCAAAGAATTTATATTTATCCTGCTTAGTCCAATGAGAAGATATCTTACCTATGGCTAAATAATTTATAATATCAGCAAACCAAGGTTCAGTAGACACAGGCATGAGTTGCTCATCTGAGAAAGATTCATTGATGGGTGGTTCACTAGATGGTGCGACTGGAATTCGGGACAAATGATCTGCTACAATGTTCTCAGTGCCTTTCTTGTCCCTAATTTTTAGGTCAAATTCTTGAATGAGCAAAATCCATCTGATTAAGCGTGCCTTGGCATCCTTCTTTGCTAGGAGATATCTAATGGCTCAGTGATCGGTGTAAACAATGGTGTGGGTCCCAACCAAATAAGATCTAAATTTCTCTAAAGCAAAGACAACGGCAAGGAACTCCTTCTCAGCTGTGGTGTAGTTAAGCTGCGCATCATTTAAGGTTTACTTGCATAATATATCACTCTAGGCAGCTTATTTATCCGTTGACCTAAGATTGCGCCCACAACATGATCGGACGCATCACATATTAATTCAAATGGTTCAGACCAGACAGGAGGATGAATGATTGGAGCTGATACAAGTGCTTTTTTTAGAAATTCAAAAGATTCCAAGCACTCATGAGTAAATTCAAATTTGGTATCCTTTGCCAAAAGATTAGTCAGTGGACGTACTACTTTGCTAAAGTTGGCAATAAACCTTCTATAGAATCCAGCATGACCTAAAAATGAACGTATTTCTTTCACATATTTAGGTGGTGGAAGACTTGCAATTAGATCTATTTTGGCCTTGTCCACTTCAATCCCCTTTTTAGAAATGACATGGCCAAGAACTATTCCCTGTTTGACCATAAACTAACATTTTTCTCAGTTGAGAACTAAGTGCTTCTCCTTACATCGTTCTAGAACTAATTGCAGGTGATTCAGACACTCGGAGAAGGTTAGGCCAAAAACAGAAAAGTCATCCATAAAAATTTTTAGAAATCGTTCTATCATATCTGAAAACATGCTGATCATGCATCTCTGGAAGGTTGCCGGTGCATTACATAGTCCAAAGGGCATTCGTCTATAGGCAAAAGTACCAAATGGACAGGTGAATGTAGTCTTTTCTTGATCTTCAGCGGCTATGGGGATCTGGTTGTAACCGGAGTATCCATCAAGAAAACAGTAAAACTCTTGTCCGGCTAGTCTTTTCAATATTTGATCAATAAATGGCAAAGAAAAGTGATCTTTTCTTGTTGCAGCATTCAACTTTCTATAGTCTATACAGACCCTCCATTCCGTTTGGGTCCTAGTTGGGATAAGTTCGTTTGCATCATTTTGGACCACTGTTACCCCAGATTTCTTGGGTACTACTTGAACTGGGCTTACCCAAGAGCTATCAGAAAGAGGATAAATTATTCCACTATCTAGGAGTTTCAGAATCTCCTTTTTAACTACATCCTTCATAGCTGGATTAAGCCTTCTTTGGGCTTCTCTTGTTGGTTTAACCTCTTTCTCTAAGTATATTCTATGTTGAACTATAGAAGGGCTTATTCCTTTGATATCTGCTATGGTCCAACCTATTGCTTCTTGATTTGCTTTTAGAACTGACACTAACTCCTCCTCTTGCTTGGGATCTAGGTCTGATGCAATAATTACAGGCAAAGTATCTTTGGGTCCTAGATATGCATACTTGAGATGTTCTGGGAGGGGTTTCAGTTCTAAAATGGGTGCTTCCTCTATCGATGGTTTAGGTGATGATTTCACCATCTCAATGATTGGTTCAGTAGGAAGTGTCGATTCCTGATTAATCTGATTTTCTTTAAGTATTTCATTGACATCCTCAGACTCATGGATTAACCAGGGATTAGACTCTAGGTCAACTTCATCATCACTAATGTCAATGGATTCATAAATACCATCTTGGACTACATTGACATCAGCATGAGAAGAGGATTCCTGTTCTAAGTTAAAAACATTAAGCTCAATGGTCATATTCCCAAAGGATAACTTCATTAGACCATTTCGACAATTGATTTCAGCATTGGCCGTAGCTAAGAATGGTCTTCCTAAAATGACAGGTATATGTCCTTTAGGATTCGCAACTGGCTCAGTCTCTAAAACAATAAAATCTATAGGGAAAATAAAATTTTCAACCTTTATCAGAACATCCTCGACCATTCCCTTAGGGATTCTGAGAGATCTATCGGCTAACTGTAATGTGATCCCAGTAGGTTGAAGTTTTTCTAATCCTTGTTGTTCATACACCGAATATGGAAGGATATTCACACTAGCTCCTAGATCTAGCAAGACCTTTTTTATATTGATTTCTCCAATAACACAAGAAATTGTTGGAGCTCCAGGGTCCTTATATTTAATTGGCACATGGCTAGATAGGTATGAACTGACACTTGCAGCTAAAAATACTTTCTTTGATACATTAGTGGTCCTTTTCCTAGTGCAAAGATCTTTTAAAAATTTGACATAAGTTGGAACCTGATGGATTATATCTAAAAGAGAAATATTAACTTGGACTTGTTTAAATACCTCTAAAATTTTGTCTAAATGTTCAGATTTATTGGATTTCAGTCTGTTTGAAAAAGGAGCTCTAGGACTTTTAAGTACTGGACTAGGTGAATTTTCAGTTTCTGGTGCTTGAGGTTGAAAGGTAGTAGTTTTAGAAGGTGACTCGGCAGATGAGTCCTCTATATCATCAAGTGCAACTACCTTATTGTCTATTTATTTTTTCGATCTTAAGGTATGAATGGCATTTACACCATTAACTTGGTTTCCTTGTTGGGGTCGTGGACCATTTTGGTTCCTAAATTTGGCTCAGGTTGGCTAGGTAACCTACCATGTTCTCGTTCACTAATGGTCGAAGCCAGCTGACTTACTTGCATTTCCAGACGGGCTATAGCTTGGGTGTTATTATTTATGAGTTGACCCATGGTTTGCATAAAGCTGGTATGTGTCTTCATCATGGCTTCTAGGCTTTTCTCTAAAGAGGTAATTTTCTTGTCATTATCATGGAAGCCTGGCGGGTTGTTCATCACTGGGTTGGACCTTAGATTTTGCTGATTGAAATTTAGATTGCCTACATTAGGATTCTGGGACCATGAGAAATTCGGATGATTCCTCCAACCTGGGTTATATGTGGGTGCATAAGGATTGTTCAATGGTCCTTGATAGGTGGTATTCACCTATGCACACTCATTCGAGTAGGAACATTCTTCTAAGACATGGTCTGGTGCATTGCACCCTTTACACATGGGTGCAGATATTTGATTTACATTGGCTGGTCTCTGTAATTCTAAGGCTTCCAATCTACGTGTTAAGGTTACAATCTTGGCCTCTGATGCTAGGGTTGGTTGAATTTGATGCATTCCTCCTCTTGAAGGTGTAGCTTTATCAGGTTCCCTAGTTGTTTCCTACTGTAAATTTTTCTCGGCTAGGTCTTCTAAGAATTGCCAAGCTTCAGTAGTTTCTTTGTCCATAAATTGGCCTTGGCACGTGGACTCTAGCATGGTTCTTGAGTTTGAATCTAACCCCTCATAGATGATCTGGCATAGTCTCCAAGTTTCTATTCCATGGTGTGGGCATTGGGTCAAAAGATTCTTGAAACGATCAAAGTACTTCCAAAATGATTCACCAGCTAGTTGGTAAAATTGATTTATTTCATTCCTAATCCTAGCTGTTTTATGATGGGGGAAATACTTTTTCAAAAATATTCTCACAAAGCCCTCCCAGGTAGTGACAGAATGGTTTGGCAGACTATAAAGCTACTTCTTAGCATTATCCTTAAGGGCAAAGTTGATTAATCTAAGTTTGACCTCATCCTCTGTTAATTGTAGTTTCATGGTTGCACATACCTCCTCAAATTCTCTAATAAATATATAAGCATCCTCTAATCCTATGAATTTTGGAAGCATATTTATGATTTGAGGTTTGATTTCAAAATTGTTAGCTGTGAGTTGTGGCAACTTGATACAAGATGGTTGGATGGAGCCAACTGGATAACACAAATCCTTAAGGATCATGGGTTGGATTGGTTCAGCCATTGGAACAACCGGAATTGACTCAATTCTAACTAGACGACCCGACACTCTTCTCCACACACGAGGTGTACGGTTCTCGATGTTTATACAATTTTTTTTATAAAATTTTTATGTATAAGAAAAAGAAAGAGAAAAAGTTCTAAAGAGAAGATCCTAAGGAGTCCTAAATCTAAAGAAAAGTAACCAAATTAATTTTAAATTTTAATAATTTTTTTTTTCAAACAAGTGAAATAATAAATTAAACTCAATCTATCCTAGGGTTAACCTAAATCTAGATAGCTCCTAACTGTTCCAAGATGACCCTTCAAGCCTTCCAAGTGGAGATTGATCAACTAGTTAGCCAGGTAAGTATAAGAGGTGGGAGGTTCACTCATCGTTGCCTTTCTAGACACCAAACGAGTTGGCCAGGCCAGCAACTGAACCAATTTAACAAACCACCCTCAGGAACTTGCCTAGACACCAACTAATCAAACAACTCAAACTTGGTAGAACTCTTAGGGTTCCTTGTCCTATTGAGCTCGAATTCCTTAAGGTTGACGTCTAATTGATTTTAAGATTAAAGGTCTAGGTAATGCAATATGATGGAGATGATTTTTGGACTAAGGAAGGGTAATGAAATCCCCACCTTATCTTGTTAATGGGTTGATGCCCTTAGATTAATTATGAAAATGCAAATGCAAATGCAAATAAACAAGATGACCAAGAATGTAAAAGATTTTAATTTAAATTTTTTTTTTATTTTGATATTTTACTTCACGATTATGAAATGTCTTTTGTTTTGTTTTATATTTTTTTTTTGTGATTAAGTAAATTCAAATGATTAGGTCTAAAAAGAAAAGTAATTAACTAAAAATAATAAAAGAGAAATTAGAAGCGTACCTGAGTTTTCCAGCAATCACCAACTAAATCTAGAAACCTAAAGAAAAAAGAAAGAGAGTTATAAAGCACGAAGAACAAATATTTGAAAATAATTTAAAATGCCAAATCCCCGGCAACGGTGCCAAAAACTTGATGTGCAAATTTTAAAATTTGTAAATAAAATCACAAGCGCACAGTGTGCAGAGTAGCACGACCAGCGAGTACGGATCGATCCCACAGAGACTTGGTTTAAAAATAATTTTCAAATCTATGCTCAAGCGAGCTTTAACGAAAATCGAAAATCGAAAGTTGTTTGCTAAAGACAATAAGATTAAGGATCTAGGGTTTTTGAATCTACTAGATCTAGATTAGAAATTCTACCTAGAATTTTTCTTATTGATCCTAACGACTACTCCTCTTGTCTTTCCCAAGCATAGATTATAAAGGGACTAAGGTCCAACGATAACCCATCAAGATTCTTTACAGGGGAGTAGTAACTAGGATTCCTTAGGATTTTCTCCTCCTATGCACTGAATCAAGCATGAACTATGAAGGGACTCTGACCCAACTGTAGTTCATCAAAAATTCTTGGCAAAAGAGGAAGAAAAAGAAATCCTAAGAAAAAGAAAGAACCCTATGTAAAATCCCTACTCATGATCTAGCTTCATCGCAAATCCTAGAAGAGATGCTTAGCTAGACATGATCTAAATCTACTTGCAAAATTTAAATGCAAAAAAATAAACTACTCTAATTTCATAAATTAAACTATCCTAATTGCATAAATTTAAACTAAACTAACCTAATTGCATAAAATTAAATTGCATAAATTAAACTATCCTAATTGCAAAAAAAATAAATTGCATAATTTAAACTAACCTAATTGCATAAAATTAAATTGCATAAATTAAACTATCCTAATTGCAAAAAAAATAAATTACATAATGTAAAGAGATAAAATTATATAAAAATAAGATTTTATATAAAAAAAAATTATTACAAAAATCTCAAAGCTCGAGGCTTGAGAAGAAAGCTAAAAACCCCACTATCTAGGGTTACAAGTTGATCGGAAGGCGAGAATCTCTAAAACAAGAGCCTTTGGGGGTTTTTTATAGGCATTTGGGGGTTATAAAGTTTTTAAAACTTTAGATGTGGGACTAAGAGATTTTAGAAGGCTGTTAGGGGGGTTTAGGGGCTCAAATCTCGCTCAAAAAGCACTTAAATCCATCAAGAAACCCTAGAAATTGTTTCAGCCGTCCGATCTTCATCTAAAGGAAGTGATTCTGGGCCGTCGGATCACGATCTGGGTGAAGCACTGCCGTTGGATCGCGCTGCAGAGATAGGATCAGGTCAGATACGTTGCAGACCGTCCGATCAAGGCGCTGGAAGATTTCGTCCGTTGGATCGCGCTGCAGAAGGATCCCGTGTTGTCCTAGTATTTATTGATTCTTGCAATTGCCTTGATTACGGTTGGATCTTGACCGACTGCGATGGTGGCCATCCGATGGTGCAAAAATATGGAGCATTGGATCTTGATCAGAGAAGATCGGACCATCGAGTATGTGAAGTTACCAGGTTGTCCTTCGGACCTTCTTCTCTCTCCTCATGAGCCCTGGATCGCGCGCGTGGATCGGGCTCGCGATGCATTGTGGTGAGCCGAGACTCGCTGATTGGCTGGTTTATGGTATGCCGATGGATCCATGGTCCAGACGCCTGTTGCTGTGGACCAGGCGGCTAACCAGATCACCAAATCAGTTGATTTTTTGATCAATTTTGATTGATTTGACTCGGGTTTGACCCAATTGAGTCTTCTTTCTTCATTCTTCAATTTCTGGATCAATTTAACTCCGTTTTGCGTAAAATTTATGCCGTTGGAATCCTCTTTCCTTGTTCTTTCTATTGATGACTTCTTTTTCTATAAAATATAATAAAAATATCAATTTTCTAATAAAATTTGATAATTTAGATATTAATTGATACTTTTTATGTCAATTTATGACATAAATCAATAGTTAACCTCCATTATCGGGCCATGGTCATGGAGTTAGTAGACGGTTTATACCCACTAATAGTCATGGTATGGAGTAGTTTTCCACGATTGTGATATCATAACTGTAGATTCTAATATATCAACTGTGTGTCGGTGATCTTGACATACCGATTGTATGTTAGTGCTTTTGATATACAGACTGACTATCAGTCGATGACTCTAATATACCGACTGACTATCGATTATGTAGTCGATCGAGTCATTATGGTTGGTTTGTAGCTGCTAGAAAAGTCGATTGAAAATTATCAATAGTCAGTCGGCTTACCGATTGATAGTCAGTTGTTTGTATCCATGGCGCCAATAGAATATCGGGTGATGAGCCTTGTAGATGCTGTAGTCAAACCAGATCTCCTTTGACGGTCCGACCTTGATGGTCCACTATCCATTGCCAACATATAGTCGAGAGGTCGACAGTGAATCAAGGGGAGCCGATTTAATTGTCCCAATAGTTGCCCCTCTACTCCCAAGTCGAAGGTGGCTTGACATGTTGGATGATGGGAGTTACCATGTGTCATCTCAAGTCCAAGATGGCTTGACTCGTTCGATGATGGGAGTCACCACGTGTCACCTCAAGCCTCGATTCCGTAGTTATTTCGGCTATAGGTATTAATGGCCTTTTTGAAAATCGAAAGTCTCCAACCATATTGTCGTTTCGATGGTCGTGCGATCACCATTAGCATGTTTAGTCGAAAAAATGGTTATTAATGTTGCAGTCAGTTAGGCGGTTGGATAATTTGATTGATTTGGTTATGGCCAGTCAAGTGTCGCCATGCATCCAACGATCATAGCTCCTGAATATTTATATGGATCATGCCGACGTATCTTGATCAGGCGATAGGTGCGTCGAAAAGTTCGAACGATGATAGGTTTGGATGTTGCCACGTGTCAGAATCAAGGACAATCTTGATTTGAACAAGCTTATCCGGGCTGTCGATGGGTTATATATATATAAGGTCACTTTTCTCTTTTGGGTCTTCCGCTACAACTGTTTGCAACCCTTCTGTAATCGAGAGTTTTTTCGTGGGTGTCGAGAGCTTTGTCTTCTTCTTCCCCATCTTCGTGATTTCTAAGATTTTAGCTTTCAGGTTGGCCCTTTGTCCTTCTCTCATTCTTTTTTTCCCTTCTTTCAGTTTTTCTGCCATTATCAATGGCTAGTAGCAGTAGAAAGGGAAAACTAAGGTTAGGGAAGAGGATAGACTTGTAGATTGGATTCCTAGTCCTAAACCCACTCGAGGTAGTAGATCGGCCGATCCGATTGATGATTCTCTTTCAGGTCTGGACGTGGAAGTTTCTTCCTTGTCCGAACCTAATATCCTTCGGCTTCGAGAACAATATCACATCTTAAAGAAATTTTAGCTTTTTGCACCTAGTCTGGATGGTCAGATGAATTCTCCTCCTCCCAACCAGGTAGTGATCTATGTAGAGGACCTTTGGGCCAGTTTTTGCTATCCGATTCTGGAGTTTGTTCGAAATTTTCTCGATTATTATAGGACTTGTCCTGTCCAGCTAGCCCCGAACTCCATTCGACTCATCATTAGCTTTGCCTTGTTGTGTCACATGATTCCAATCAATCTCCGACCATCTCTCTTTCATGCTTTCTTCATTCTTCGCCCACACCTTAAGGCCAAGGGATGGTGGTTCTTTGATCTGAGATAGGGTCTGTCTTTTATTATCGGCCTTCCCTCCTTTATTTGGGATTAGATCGCTAGAGGTGATATTGTAGGGATCTTCACTGAGATTTCACTGGCTTCGCGACATGTTCCACCACTTACCGGAAGATGCAGATGACAAGACTGTATGGAGGCATGCACGAGCATTCATTTTATGTTTTATCAGTAGCCATCTATTCATCGATAAGTTCGATTTTCACGTGCAGTTGTGGTACTTACCCATGTTATATGATCTCGACGTATGAAAGCAGTTGAGTTAGAGCAGCGTTACCTTAGCCTTCTTGTATCGGGAGCTCTACAGAGCTACTAGACCAAATGCACGTGAGATAGCAGGACCGTTGGTGTTGCTTTAACTTTGGGTATGGGAGTATTTACATGTCAGACAGTCAAATCAGGTGCTTTCAGGGTAGGAGCCCACCAGCCGACAGTAGGAGATGATGTAGTAGGATATGATCCATTAGATGTGGATGATGCTGGTTTTGAGGGCTCATTTGGTGGCATACAACACGACCAGACTGATCCACTAGGATGCAGGTATGTAATCAATAACACTGATTTTATATGATAAATGACTGCATATTTTCACACAATAACATAGTGACTTTGTTTTGGATAGATAGAGGACTCGACTGATTGATGCTAGCAATCCGATATTATACATACTAGTCATATACTATAGAGATTAACTTGATCAGTAGTGTGACGATCGGATGGTGTGGTGCCTTACACACCAGAGATACTGGCTGCACTACTCAAGGTATACCGATTAAATCAGCATGTATGAAGGACATGTGCACCTCTCATTTGCTTCGATATCATGGAGATCTATTGTCTGAAGCACGTGATGCAATGGTTTGACATGCATTAGAGCATCCCCCCACCATGTGACACTTGTGATGCTCTACATGTTTGGATTGACGAGGGTGGCATCATCACGATTGGATTTGAAAGCATCGAAAGCATACTGATGCATGGAGCGGTGGGAGGATTTGATTATGGCTGGTCCACCCATGCTCCCCATGATGGATTATCCCAATCCATATTTGTAGTGGTACAGGGGCATCACTAGGCAATTCATCTTGCCATTGATGAGTGAGCGGCTCGAGATGAGGTTTCATCCTTCGAATAGTGTGATGGATATTGTGGTAAGTATATTTTACTTTTATCTCATTTTGTTATGTTGTTATTGTTGTACTTATGAATAATATTTATTTTTTTTTTTATATTGACAGTTTCAGAGAATCACGTCGCTATATCATACGGTAAGGAGCGGCTTCCATTTGGTCACTATTGGATGTAAGGATCGAGTACTTGCCGATGTTATAGATGATCTTATCGATATTATGCGAGTCGTCTTAGAGGATAGATGACTTTAGACTGTGCCATCGGCGGATGATCCGAGTACCTCTTCATATACCCAGCACACTTTATACTCTAGCTTCTCAGACTTCGACCTCCCTATAAATGATGCGTATATATCACAGAGAATGAGTGAGCTGGGAGACACGTCGTACTGACTCGATGAGCAGCACGTCGATCAACATGGGAGGACTAGAGGTAGGGGTCAACTAAAAATTTTTTGAGATAGATGCCAGGTACATGTTGATAGGTCAGCACGTCATCACCTCCCTCCCTGCCAGTCGATACCGTACCTGAGCCATCACGCCAGCGGCCAGAGATGACACACATTTGCGAGAGGCGGACGTGGAGGAGGCCCTAATGTCTTGATATATACGTCTCTTGATAGTTGTAATACTTGTACATTTTTTTTTTTGCTAAAAAATTTTGTAATCATCAACTCTTGGATTATATTATTTTGAAATTAATGTTACATTTTTTTTAATATGAAAGCACATATTATAATTTTTGTTAGTTGTGCAAAAAATTAATTGTTGATCTTGATACATGTTATATGGTTGGAGTTTGGGATTGTCCATCATTTCTAAGATATCCTGCCATGTTAATTATAAACAAGATTGAAAAAATTTGAATTTGTATCTCAAGAAAGTCGAAAATTTTTTAATAGATAAAGATACTTGGAGAATGCCAAAATTAGTATTCAATCAAGTTGGAGATGTTTAGAGAATCCCATGGGTCGACTTGTGTCAAGTTGCTGTTGCAAACTAAAATCTAGATTGGAAGGCACTACGTGTTGCTCTAAATAAGCAATTAAGATAACTAGTTGATGCCTAAATAAATGATTAAAATAAAAATATTAAAAAAATACTATATAACTCAATTAAGGAGCTGAGTCTGAAATGGTTAAGTGAAAGATGAGGGTCAAAGTCATCCTATAATAGAGTGACTAACAGAGTCGTTCTATTATAGAGTGATTCATCCTGTTGTCGACTAAGTTCCAGTTGGTGAGTTAGTATAGATGATAGGATGGTTTTATTATAGGCAGTATTTTGATAAATAATTTTGGCAGGGCATTATTTTGGTAAATTTGTTTTAAAATTATCATTAATCCGGTAAAAATGCCTACCAAGTATCCTTCCTTCCTTCCGATGCCCTTCTTCTTCCTTCCTCTCCATTAATGGCGATCGCTGCGCCGGGCTCGCTCAACCTAGCGGAGTACCCTTCGTCGGGGTCTCGCACCGTTGATTCCTTCAAGCGACACAGATTGATCGGAGAGGGTACCTATGGGTGAGTTATCTTCCTGAAAACCCCTGTCCTTTTGCTTTTTATTTTAATTTCTGTATATGGTTCCGGAATCATCTCCTATTAGTGGATTCATATGGTATCGTTATTGGTTTTTAATTTCTGGTTCGATTGTTTTACCATAGTTATGCAGTAATTTTGAAGAAAAAATAAATTAAAAATTCTATTGTTTAGCTAATCGGCATGCCTTCAAACTATTAAAGTTTTTCTTTTCCTGATAAAATTTGGATATTTAAGACTAGGTTCCTGGAATTGGTTTTTTGGATTTGGTGTCATGCTACATGACGTTAATGATGGAAGAATTGAAATAAAAAGTGGAGAGTGGATATGGCTGCTTGATCATATTTGATTTCAGGAGACTTTTCAACATACATTCTCTGATACCTATTTGTTAAAATACAAGCTTAGACAATAGAGCCTGTTGCTCGAAATTTGAAATTATTGGGACTTCAGGTTCATGCATGGTTATGTAAACGCGTTCAAAACTTGTGCACATGGATTCAGTGTTCCACTTAGATAAGCCTATATGGCCTCAAACCAATTTGATGCTTTCTGCAAGATAGAATCATGGTTATTCTAGCATCATGGTAGGATTTTGCATATGAATTTAGAGCTTATCACCCATCCTGTACTTGATTCATTGAGCTTAGAGGTGACACGATGAGTCTATTTCACTGATTTCAGTTCACTTGGACTTTCAGATCCTTTCTGTGCCGTGCTTGATTAAGATTGTTAACCTTGGCCTCATTTGAATATCTTCCTAAGCCAAAGGAGTCTAGATTTGCCCGGTAAAATCTCCAGCCTAATGATGACTGAACTTCATGATACCATATGCCCAATATAGATTTATGAGTTGGAATTTCTTATGGACTTGGAACGTGAAATTTCGAAAATGCCTTTTCTTACTATTTGAAACCTTGATGTTTGAAACCTGAAGGTTCTTTTGTCTGAAATCAAATTTCAGTTTCTTGATCTGAAATTATAACATTCGATGTTTGAAAATTGCACTGTGTATAGTCTAAAAAATGAAATCTGGATTTTATTTTGTAAAACATGTGTATGAGGTCTCAAATCTTGTTCTGTAATTTTTTACAGTTAGAGTTTGAAACCTAAAACATACAATTTGAAGCTTTATTCTAGATCTGGCCTGAATTTAGAACCATCATAGTCTCAAGCTTGGAGCTTGAACCCAAAAATACAATTTTTGGCACTTAAAGTTCATTGTTTGACACCAGAAATCTGAATCATATTCTTACGCATCCAAAACTAAATATGATTCTTTTCAATTCAAAGAATGTGATGTTAATTTTGTGTCTTAAATGTGAAACCAGCTTATTGAAAACTGAAACATGATTGCTTTTAAACTTGAAGCGCAGGACTTGCATTGTCATATCTTAAATTTGAAGTCTGAAGCCAATTTCGGAGATATGAAACCTGAATTGGATGATTAAACCTGAAGCGTAAAACCTTATCCTTGAAACTTTGCCATCTAAATCCAAGTCTTTTGTTTAAAAATAATTATTGTTCGAGTTCAGAACTCAAAATCGCCTACATCTTGACCCAAAACATAAAAGTCCTGTTTCATTATTGTCCTGAATCTGTTTTGATTCATGGGCAATAAATTGTTTGTTAGCTCTTTTATATCTTAAGAAAGATCCTGTTTTAATAGTTGAAGAACTATTTATTCCTTCTATCACTGATAGAACACAAATCCTTACATCACTCAGTAGAAATTGGTCTTCTTTTCATCAATTAGCATTTCTTTTCGACTCCAATCTGTGAAATTAAACTCCTATTAACTAGCTACATATTGAATACCTAACCCTCTTTGAGTTAGCAGTTTTTGGTAGATCTTCAATTGCTTCCAACTGATTGTTGCTAATAAAATTTGAGTCCTTTATTTTGGTTATACTTATCTACAGAAATTTAGTCCCTTTGATGAATTATTGTCAATGAGATCTGTTGTCCTTTAACCTATAGAGCTCAAAATTTTTTTCCAGTTCTTGATTCATTTGTAGGAAAAGAAACCCATCATTTTCTTGATGGAAGTCCAGACTTCCTAAATTTTTCAGACTTAAAAGACTGGTTGATCTATTAGGTATATTGGGTCTGTGCAATATCAATCAAACAGCTTTCTCATGATAGCCATGCCTTATTTTAAAAGTTTTTCTGAAAAACAATCGTAGACTCTATTTTAAGGGAGGAAAGGACTGTGACTGGAGTGTCACTGGGCAGTGCTAGTCTTCATTCTCAAGAGCTGGAGGCTCATTAATTTGCATGTGACTTCCGAGCATCAAATCTTCAAATGGAGGTTGGAAATGCTAGAGTAGGATACGCCCTGCAAGTCATTTGTATTAATATTTGAATATTTGTTGAAATATAATGTGGATATTTCATTTGCATTATCCCTAAACAATATTTTGAAATAGCCCTTCATATAGTCGCTGCACACTTGAATAGCCATATAGATGTAATGCGCAATCTCATCCATAGTTGTGAATAGGGATGTCAATCGGGTTAGATACAGGTTGGGTTAAAAATTAGTCAACCCAAACTCGACCTATTTATTAAATAGGTAAAAAATTCATATCTGAACTCAACCTGTTTATTAAACTAGACCAGATCCACATCACCTATTTATTAAATAGGTTAAGTTAGGTTAAATGGGTTTATAATGGATTTGATGGATGTAAACAGATAAAACATGTTAAGTGGGTTGGGTTAAATAGGATAGAAATAGGTTAAGCAGATTTTAAATAGGTTAAACAGGTTTCACAGGTCTTAAATGGGTTAAATAGGTTAGGTTATGAGCCGAACTAATTATTAGACAAGTTAAACAGGTCAAAGGTCTAAACTTGAACTCAACTCATTTGACAAACAAGTCTAAATGGGTCGATCCGTTTATGATCTAAACCCATTTATATCAAACCTGAACCTGCTTAAAATGGGTTGTTCATGGGTTGGGTTGATAGGTTGGGTCATAATTGCCACCCTTAGTTGTGAATAATATTTTGAATGCATAAGAAAATCCAAATATCCAATCCTCCTTGTGGTAAACACTCCCAACTAGTTAGATAATCTTGTGATGCATTCATGGATTCTTTTTTTGACTCTTAAGGCTGAAATGTGACACATAAACCATATTGTTTAACGATCATGCAAATGAAATATCCATGTTATATCTCAACCAATGTTCAAATATTACATACAAATAATTTCTGCGGCTACCGTACTCTAACAGTTTAACTAGTGGTTGATCATTAATAAATGTATGAGATGAAAGCTAGTCTTAATAGAACCAAACTTCTTTCCCTTCATTCTTCTTCTTTTTAAACAGTTCAGATTATTATAGGAAATCCAGGACAAACCTATTCGTATACTTAATATAAGCTCTCTTTGCAAAAAGGAAGTATAATTAGGTTGCTTAAAATCATAAGTCTATGATCAGATAGAAATCACGCTTATCAATGTTTTATCTTGTGCATCACAGCAAATCATTCATGTCTTCTTTGGTGCATTGCAAGAACACACTGATGATCAAATCAAATTGAATTGATGCTGGGTTTGTTTATAGTTATGATAAAACAGTTAAAACACCACCAACAAATGTTCCCAGCAATTCATTCACATGCCCCAGACATATGTAGGATCTGCTGATTTTGATGGAAACTGAGATGTACTTGAACTGGTTTCACTTTTTTATCATAAAAGAGTTGTGACTGGGATATGACTTACCAATTTAGAATGAAATATGGGCACATCTGGGCTGACCTTTATTTTCTTTTATGGATGTTCCCTCTCATCTCTTGTTACACATCAGTTGAGTTTGATCTATGTGGATGAAACGAGGAAAATTTGAATGGTTCTTAAGTCATACCAATACCCTTTGGTCTGTGATCTATTGCTAATCAAGTGCCTATTCACGCAATTTTGTATTTTCTTCTTATTCTAAAGTGGAGAATCATGAATCTTTCTACCATGATTGCAAGATGAGCAAAAATGAGCTCGGTTAGGGCCTAGAAGATGACGGAAGATGTGGTTGGTTGAAGATGTGAGGGACATTTAAATTGAGGAATTTAGAGGTTTGTAGGGCCTCATCTTTGGCACCATTTTGGTTGTTGGTTGAGGGGTTCTCTTGGACATTTAATTTGAAGATTTTTTTTCTTCGAGAGATGCATTTCTTGCTTTTTCTCATGTGCTATATTTTTTCAATCTCATGGGTCTTATGGTATGTAGGGCAAATTGTATTGTGTAAATGGTTGTAGGATTTATATAAAATACATAACATGTACTTAGAGTGTAAGATTTTGTTAACACTTGTGATAACATGTAATTTCAAATGTTCTTTGTTGGAAATATATGGATTGGTGATGAGTCACATGTAACAATCTAGGATTTCATCCAAAAAGGTTGCTAAGAAGGTTTAATTTGGGTTCTTTAGTCTTGTATAAGTACCTAAGATCTATTTAGTGCATAGTTGATGCGGCCTAAACCAAGATTTGTTGTCTCGGTACCGGATCCCCTATCGGTACCATCCTTTTACAGTGTTGGTATGCGGTACGGATAGGTATGACAATATCGGTAAACTAATGTGGTATGTTATGCACCGTATCGGATGGTACGAGGTGGTAGCAAACACTAGCCTAAATACATGCTTGCATAGATTCTCACATGCTCCCTCCATTTAAGTCTTGGCATTCTTATCCAACTAAGGATCCAAATCCATTCACAAGTAGCAAAAATTCAACTACAAACACCACGATTAGCCCATGGTCAACCCTGAAGGGCTTGCATTGCAGTGTCCCCTAGTCCACATAGGTGATAGGGCTGGGTGCACTTTGATAACATTTATAACATTCCAAGATCTCACCTAAGAAGGCTAGCTAAAAAAGTGTTATTCAAGTTCCTTGGCTCTGTATAAATATCCAAGATCTACCAAATGTATAGCCGATGTAAGACTAAACATACGCATGCATGGGTTCTCATGTCACAGGTCACAATTGTATCTATTTTGTTATGACTTATGAGATTCTTTTGTATTAGTTATGCACATGATTGTAACTTAATTCAAAGAGAAAAAAATTAATTTTTATGCTTGCTGTATATATTTCTCAAGATATATTTTTCTACGATAAGGTTAAAAGTCCAAAAGATCCCATAAATTAGTGTTGAATTGGAAGGCTTGAAATGGAGGTAAAGATGATGAATTCTTGGCTTTAGTTGGATGGTCCTAGTACTAGTTTGGACTTTTGATTCTGATTTCAAAATAAGCTAGTTTTCAGCAAAGTGACAGGATGGGTAGATTCCAAGGGTTGTGGGCAGGCAACAATAGGTGGGTTCGCTAAAAGGTGAATGGTTCGAAATTTAGGCATTTGCCATGTGAATCTGCACTCGGAAGGATTGTTAGGTATGGAATCTTGTGAGAGGAATTTAAAAGTAGAACTTGCGGGCTGCTGTGTATGATTGGTAAAAATATCTCTCATGGTGGATATTATTCCCAGGGAGATTGGTACGAAACTTAAGTGGACTACAACTATTTGAAGAGCTTATTTTTATTCAAGAAAAATCATGGTTTAGTTGTACCATTGGTTGAAGCCTTGGAGTGGCTTCCTCGGTGGATGGAAACATATATAGACAAGGTTTGCTATCTTAGTATCAGACCCCGTAAGGTACCATCCTATTATAGTATCAGTACGCAGTATGATACAAGATGACGAGGTGTACAGACTACAGAGTGTGTCTATATAGTACAAGACTATGTACGTACCGGTACGGTATGGTACCGATCAAAATGGCAAACCATGCACCTATGAGTACTAGAAAGAAAGTTTTTCTATCATTCAATTTAAAGTGCCCTTTGCAAGAGAGAGGAGGCTGACCTTTTACTGTCTACTCAACAGTTATAATCCCTTTTGTCATTGAAATGTGACAATTATATCCTTAGTAGGAGAGAGAAGAAAAGACTCATCATTGGTCACTTAAGCTTGCTAAAGAATGACTTGTTGTCTAATGCATGTTTCTCACTTATTTCCAAATAAAAGACTGATAGAAGTCCTTGAATAAGAAACCTTACTAGGAAAAATAGAAGGAATCAATGAAATATGACTACCAGCCAAAAGAGACTCTAATTGGAAAACGAAACCCTCACAAGTCTTCCATGACTGCCGTTCCTTTTCTTACCAGAAATCATCATCTTAATTGTCCTTTATGTTTTAAAGCGAATCCTAGTTATACTAATTGACTTCCCAAATTGGCTGGAACTTTTTATTCTTCTTACCATGAGCTGGATACCATTTTGTTCCTAAAACAGGACTCTTGGAGTTTCGAGACAAGTGGAATAGGGTTACAGGCCCCATCATCTTTCTTCTTTCTTTCTGTCTTCTTCCTCCTCTTGTAATTTGTAAATCCTGATGATGTTGTGTTCTGCACCACCATTGGCATGTGTCACTCATCTTTGCATGAGTTCATGAACCGGTGGTGTATAATTAACTGAGGACTGAACTAAGCCACCAATATTCTATGATCATCTTGTTAGATGTGTCATTCCATCCATCTTCCTGATTTAGGTTCAACATTGTGACAACCATTAAAGCAAACAATGTCCTAAGAGTGGTATAAACCTTTCAAAGGACTTAGGTTAGAGGTAATATAAGTATGCCATAAGCCAATAACCTACACATCTCAGGTTAGTATAGCATATACCGACTGTTAGTCTTATACTTAATGCCAAAATACTTATCTAGTGCATAACTGTAATCATTTAAAGATTCTTTGTCTTTGGTGCAGCAGCTGGTCATGGTAACAATTGGGAACTATTACTACTTATCATCTGTAATGTACAGATGACTCTTTGACAATTTTCTTTTTTCTGGTTTGCAAATTGCAGACAGGTATATGAGGCCCAGGAAATTATAACAGAAGAAAGAGCAGCACTGAAAAAATTAAAACTGGATAATTGGAAAGAAGGGGTAAACCTATTTCATGAAGATTGTTGCTGTCTTTGATACTGTCCAAGTTGAAGGGCTTATAGATTTTATTTCATCTTGACTTTTCTGAAGAATTCTGTCGTTCTGCAGTTCCCAGTTCCAATAATACGTGAGATCAAACTTTTAAAGAAAATGGATCATGAGAATGTAATCAACTGAAAGAGGTCGTGACCTCTCTGGGTACTCTCTCCAGCTTTTTCTTTCCTCTTTTCTTTGACTGCATCATGGTTTTAATCTTCTAATCCAGATGCATTGACAAATGTGTCACACAGGTCCTGAAATAGATGAGAAGGGAAGATCAGGTGTGTCGTCATGGTCCCTTAACTACTTTGGTTATGAAATATGAATATCATATACTATGATTCTCTTGTCCAACTTTTCTTATACGTGTCTAACAGATTGCTGCTGGAATGTTTAAGCTGTCTTGTTTTTTTCTGCTTTTCCTACCATCTTTTTTGTGAATATTCCGATTTTGACGAGGAACTCATGTTTCTTGCATCTGTTAACATATAGATGGTAACAAGTATAAAGGTAACATCTATATGGTTTTTGAATACATGGACCATGATTTGTCAGCAGTTATGAACCGCAGCACAGCTCCCCAAATAAAGGTATAATAAACTTAGTGTCATATATGTAGAATGTCGCACATCCGAGATATGCATGTAGAGATTAGAATATGTAGATTTTTAACTGATCTAGATTTAAACAATTTTAAATCTATCATGCATAAAATATAGATCTAATCTACACATGCCAGGAACGTTCACAAGCTGAAATTAAGATGCTGAAAAATAAAATCAAATTTAAATTTAGACCTTTATCTTTGTGCGGGTAGATCTTCACCGCAATTCGATTGTCCGTGGTAATCTGATGAGGTTTCTGTAGAGCCGCACATGCATCCGGCTTCTACGGGTATCTACCGAGGCTGATTTGATTAGGAGGACTTGATTTTACCGGGATGCTAGCTCTCTTGCAGAGATCGCTCTCTGGATTGTTGAATCGACTTGATCTTTTGATTCTCTTCTCAAGAGAATCAATCAGATTTATAGGAGGATAATGAAACCAGATCACATCTGATTTTTTTTTTCATTTTTTTTCTTCTCAAGAGAAAATCAAAGATCTACTGAAGAAGACAAGAGATTTAATATTTTTCTTCTTCCTTTCTTGTCCAATCCTTGGATTAGATCTAGGAAAGGATGAGGAGAACCTTTTGTGTCCATCTCATGGATCAAGAGGAATAGGCAAAAATCAGATTAAATCTGATTTTAATCATGTCCAACACTTGAACATATTTGTAGGAGAGGAAGAGGAGAATTTTGTGTCCATCTCATGGACCAAAATAAATCAGATCAAGTCTGATTTTTAATATGTCCAACTCTTGGACATCTTAGGGAGAGAAGAAAAGGAAGATATGTCCAACTCTTGGACAAGAGAGAGAGGGAGGAAGTTTTCTAACAACTATTATAAGAAAGAAAGGATAAGGGAGAGAGGGGGCACCTCACCTTTTTCACGTAGAAAAACTCCATATATCCAACACCCATAAGCCTTGGGCGTCCTCCCTTGATCTCCACGCCAATCTCCTTCTCTTGGGCGTCCCACATGTTGATCCTATCTCTTAGTAGCTGCCCCATCTAATCCCCTCTATTTAAACTTAAAAGGGCTAAGGTTTGTTAGGAGTCTAAGAGCACTTGGACTCTTGGAGATAAGTGCCGCCCTCCTCTTTCCTATTATTCCTCCACGCCAACAAATAACGTCACGGTGATTTCTTTAGGCATGAACATCATATGGGGCGTGGGACCAGAGAAAAGTCCTTCTATGGGTTGTCCTCTTATAGATAAGGATAGGTTAAACCCAATCTAAACAGGTTTGGGTCAAGTGTTTATTAAGTCTAACCCTATTAGACTTATGAATCCTAGTCTGAGTCAAACTCAAACCAAAACTAATCAAATTAAATCTGATTTAATTTGATTAGAATTCAATCATAATATTTGATCAAATTAAATAATATGCAACAATTGCAATTTAGTCCTTCTATAGCTTACTAACCTTAGTAAGTTCTCAATGTAACTTTTACATTGAAGTCTAATTATCAATCAAATTGATAATTAAGACCACTTTCGATTTGACAGAGTCCCAGTCCGGTGGGACTCTAGAGTTTCAGTCCAGTGGGACTCTTTTCAATCAGGTAAGACCTTTTTTATGTGTGACTCCATAGGTTCTATTCTGTCTAATAGTGAGACATATTTTGATCTCCATCAAAATATCATTGAATTTTTTTTTAATGGATTGGAACGATTCCAACTCATCAATCAAGAATTATTGATCATTAATATAATTCTCGTTGGTCCCACAATCCATCAGTAACGCCTAGCAGTATGTAGTGGCAACCTAGCAGAACAGAAAGATGAACCTCTAGGTGTAGTTACCGTGTGATTCAGTTCCTCTATCGTGAGTCCCGATAGGATGGAGGTTATGGAAAACTTGTTAAACCTTATTGTTTGTCATTTGTAAGATTTATTCGATTTGAGTTCATTTGTGAAATCTGATGAAAACTCATTTCCATCATTCACACTGTCCTGATCAAGATTTTTCGAACTCAATCTCATAAATCATATGGAATTACTCCTTTACTATTAAGGTCAATAAATTCCATCTAGGTGTACACCTTATTCCTGCAATGAACTTATTACAGCCAATATACACCTTAAGACTCCATATGGCTAGGAGACCGAGTTATGGTGCAATTAAATTACAGCCATCTCATTGTGAATAGTCAAAGCACCGTAGGTCTAAGAACTAGCCACATCGCTACAGCATCGAGAATGTCACTGACGAGTGAGTAGACATCCAAGTGACTTCTCGTATTGGTCACGTTCAGTACTGTTGTTCTCTAATAATCACCTATACTCTCGCTCCAGTGTCCCTACACTATAGACTTAAGACTTATCTATCCTAACGAAAGCGATCCGTGCACCAATCTTACCAGATCAATCACTGTTTCCGTGATGATCCTTCGATCGAAAGCAATTTAGGAATTAACCATCAATGACACATGTCTCAAATTCTCAACTCTTGAGAATATATATTATCATCTATTAATTTCTTGGATGATTCATGGGCACATATACTACACGAATAGAATTAACTGCCTTAATTTTATTAGATCAAGTACAAAATTATGTCCTAAAAAGAATTAATATGTCAGTTTGATTGGTTTCTAGAGCATACATTTAACAATATATAGATTTGTTTTCAGCTATGTGTGGTTGTTAGCTGACTATTAATTGTTTTACCCTTTATCTTACTAGAGCTACATGAGGCAGCTGCTAAAGGGACTTCATTATTGTCATGCCAACAATGTACTTCATCGTGACATTAAAGGTTTTCTCTTAATTTTTGCTGTGTTATATTGTTTGCTAAGTTGAATTTTAATTTTATATTGGATTTTGCTGTTGATTTGGTGTTGAAATCTTTTTTGACAGGGCCTAATCTTCTAATCAATAGGAGGGGAATCTTAAAGCTTGCTGATTTTGGCCTTGCATGGTCATTTGTCAAGGGTGAAAATTTTACAAATCGTGTCATAACTTTGTGGTACAGGTAAATTTGTTATATTTCAACAATCACGGTAAAAGTGGACTACTGTCAATATTTATACTGCATTACCAGATCACTATATTTTTCATTGACTCAGATCATTTTGATTTTCTGGCAGAGCTCCAGAATTGCTGCTTGGAGCCACAAAATATGATGAAGCTGTGGATATATGGTCTGTTGGTTGCATATTTGCAGAATGTCTGAACAGAAGACCAATTTTTCCAGGAAAGAGTGAGGTATGATAATGTGTGATTGAACCTGGAGCATGAAATTACTTCCCCCCTCTTCACCCTCTTCCCTTTCTCTCGCTCAATCTGTATGGGTAGTTACTAGTCATTATTGTTATATTTGTGTATGTGTGTTTGTAATTCCATGATACTCATGGTTGTGAATTCTCTCATTTTTATGGCCGCTGCGATCCAGAAGTGTTTCTCTAAGTTGCTGTTGGCTCCTGGGTCCAACACTGCCATACCTTTTGTAATTGTCTGAACCTTCTCTCTTCCAATAAACCTCCAGTGGTAGTTAAGCTCCCTTACCCTTTAAAAAAAAAAAAGGAAAAAAGAGCGAGAAAAAAAAAAGAGGCTCTACCTGATGCTTGCAAATACTTATAATGCACTCTTCCCTTTTTTATTATTATGGTTTTTGAGGCTGTGATTCTGAGTATAAAGAGTTTGGCCGCTATGTTGCTAATTTTGGTTTGCGTAATTGGTGCAGCCATTAAGATTTGGATCACTTTTTAAACTGTATTGAAACCACAAAGAGGTTTTATGATGATTTCAGGGCAATATAACATCAACATCATAGAGGCAACTAAGGAGGGACAATAATGATAAGGGATCATAGGAATGATATTCATTTATCTAAAAGTTCATAATTGTTTAATGATCAAGAGCAAGAGTGGAGTGACCTTATTTCCTGATGCAATGCCAAAAGTTACTGATGCTTGATTCTAAGATCATTTGACAAAGATTTAGCATCATAGTGTATGTTAAATATATTGTAGCAGATATGCCTTGATGGAATTTTTTTGAAAGTTAGACCTTTTTTTTCTTATTCTTAGAACCTTCATCCTTCAGAAAATCCATGGTCACAATAGTCCCAATAAAATTGATAGACATGGAGAAAATACACATATAGCAAATACAAGCATATAAGAATTTATATGGTACATGCCTGCACACAAGTCACACCATGTAAATTTATAATGTACTGTGCTTGCATATTTTTTCCTTCTTTACATGAACTTTTACCTGTATTTGAATTATGTATGAATCATAATATGGTAGGCATACAGTTCTACACTTGTAACCTACCTCATAAGATGGTTAATTAGCTAACTTGGGCTGGTATGCTATGCTGCTTTGATTTGTGCATTGGGTTTTTCCAAATTATGGATCTTCAAATTAAACTATAACTTAATTCCATCAATGTTAGATAGAGTTGGGGATTAATGGGTTGGTTGGGATTTATTATTCAGGGGTAGTTGGCCTAGCACAAACTTGGCCTTGCCTGTCGGTGGGTCAAACTTCATCAACGTAAATGTAATGGTTGGTCCACTTGGTCAACCTGGACCTGACCAAAGTGAGTATTGCAATGGCAGCTTTGACCGATCACAAATTAGGCTTGATTCAGCTCTATTGTGATAAGGAATGTAATAACCGGAAACAAATATGGCAGCTAAAGGACTTCTATTTTAGTCTGGATTTGGAATTGGCTAGTTATCAAGATTTCTATTCTGTTAAGGAGTCTTGTTTGAGAGCAAATTAAAAGCAAATAAAAAAGAAAATCACATTATATAACAAATCAGCAATAAATCAGCAGCAGTCTTGCTAAGAATTGCTGAAATTACAAACCAGCCCTAGCTGTTAGGGTTTTTCTTTATTTTCTTATTAATCCTAGCTATCTTAGAATTGTAGAAGGCTATAAATAAAGCCTAGCCGGCCATCCTTAAGGGGAGAAAAAAAAAGAAAGGAACCATTGTTCCTTTTAATTTCCAACGTTAATAATATTGCTTTCGGAGGCCTTCTTATCCTCGAATTTGACTCTTGTTAGGGGAGTATAAATCTTAACAATTTGATATCAGAGCCCTACAACAATCCACTCTCCTTGTTGATTTCTTGTTCGATTTTCATGGCGACTTCTTTGACATCCAAATCTATGATGAAGAAGAACGATGCCGAAGTTGAAAGCACTCAAGCGCCATCAATCGAACAATCTCTCCAAAAGATCTTATCTTCCATCGATGCTTTGACGTGGCGGTTAGAGAAAGTTGAAGACAATTAAAGATTCTTCAAGCAGTGCTCTTCGGTGCCCAATAGTGTCGCACAAACAATGTCTTCGGCTCTAATGCGGCATACTTCAACCTGATCTGTCTCCAATGTGCAAAATGTTCCGGGCACAAGTAGGGTTGTACGGGTAGTCGCTTTTCCTGTCTTCGATTTTTATTAAAGGAGATGTGGTGTCCCCACAAGTCATTGTCCCCTTTACGGGTAGGGGAGGCACTTTGGTGTAGTCCCACGTAATCGGTGTACCTTACGGCCAAGGAATGGTGTTGGGACATGGTAAGAAACCTCTTATTCCTGATTTCAGAGATTTTCTTTCAGCAAACCAACAGTCTAAAGATTCGTATAATCAGTCCATTTTCACCTACGCACTGCCTTCGTAAGACCCGTACATTAGTGAGAAGTATAATGATGAATACTTGAAGGACTATTGGCCGACCATCTTTACCATCGAGGCAGGCATTCTACTGCTGTTTTGGGGTACAAGGGGCTGGTTTCGTACTTCCATGGCCTTGACAAGATAATTATGGCCGAAATCCTTATGATCGAGGTCGTGAACAGCAAGAAGCTGCAGGGAATAATGTGGAATTTGAGCATACTTCTTTTGGCCAACCCCAGATCCCACGTGAGCATCGCTTTCCTCAATAAGCGGTGCAACCTCGATCTTCGAAGATCGACTTTCTGGAGTTCGATGGTAAGACAAATCTACAAGTTTGGTTTTTTGCTGTTGAAAATTATTTTAGGTGCACAAACACACCGGAAGATTGCAAAGTGGCAATCACATCGCTTTATTTAGAGGAGGCCACACAATGGTACAAGTGGTACTTTACGCCAATGGGGCAATTGACATAGGAGGATTTTAAGCAAGCAATTGTGATGCGTTTTAGGTTAGATCGCATGATGAACTATATGGTGGCACCAACTCCGATAGAGGGGGTCCGTTGCTTACTACTAAGCTGAATTTGAATGGATCTCCAATATGTTGCCTAACCTCTTCGAAGATACTTTGATTGGCTCCTTTATCGGCGGCTTATAGGTGGAGGTGTTAGCCCATAAGCTTACATTGATTTTGGAAGCTTACAGAGAAGCAAAAATGGTGGAGAAGTTAGCTTTGACTGTCCCATCACATGGAGCTCATCCACAACCTCGACTTCAGTCAGCAAGCAACTACAACAATCAATCAACAAGCACACTTGTTGGCCCACCACCTCTAAGACCCTTCCACAGTTGGTTGGCTACTAGTGGAGCCAATAAGGCTCCAACCAACGTGTGGCCAGCAGCAAGCTTTTCTTCTTCTACCCCCTCCAAAGCCATGCGAACCTTTACCACTTCTCAAGTTGAGGAAAGAAGGAAGAAAGGGCTTTGCTTCCACTGTGATGAAAGGTGGAGACTGGAGCACAAGTACAAAACTCAACTATACTTGATGATGCCGGACGATAAGCAATATGATGTCGATGTTGATGGCAAGGAAGCCTACAATGAAGAGCCACAAAAAGAAGATGAAGAGGCATTACCTGAAGATTTCGAAGAGCCCATGATTTCTCTCTATGGCTTATCTGGGGTCGCAAAGAAGCTCCAAGCGATGCGATTTTTTGCAAACATAAGAAAGATGGCGGTTTTGGTGTTGGTCGACATCGGATCCACTCATTGCTTCATCAACACCGATATCGCAAAGAAGTTGAAGTTAAAGATGGAGCTAGTCTTTTGCTTCGAAGTGATGGTCAACAATGGCCAAAAGATGAAGTGCGCTAGAAAGTGCGCCAAAGTGCCTCTTAACATATAAGGTGAGTATTTTGAATTCGATTTATGTGCAATAACCTTAAAGGGAATAAATGTGGTGCTTGGCTTGTCTTGGCTTCACGACGTAGTGAAGGATGTCCATTGGAGCTTCCCAAGGATGATAATAATCTTCGCAAAAGACAGCTAGCAAGTCACAATTAAAGTGGAAGAGCCCACCGAGGTAGAGCCAATCACACTCCGACAATTCGTGAAGCTCGCATCGACTTCTCCGACTTTTATGTTCCTGTCCACTGAACCTTTTGAGATCTCCACAATACCAGAATTGCTGTTGTTGGACTGCAATATAGCTGAGCGCCAAAGGACTGTTCTAGTAGCCCAGGAGGAGGGTTCGACCAGCCACAAGGTGTCAGATCAAGGGACAGACCAGCAGCAAATTTTTGAAGAAATCGTGGACCTGATGCAACCACTGAAACCAGCCAACAATCAATTGTTGTCAGCTGATCTCCTGCAGTCATTTTCAGCATCAAACTTGTAAGTTTGTCTTACTATCAAACTTCGGAAAGTCGATCTTCGAAGATCGAGATTGCACCACTTGTTGAGGGAAGCGATGTTCACACGGGATTAGGGGTTAGCCAAAGGAAGTCCACTCGAATCCTACGTTGTTCCCTACAGCCCCTTGCTTTCTATGCCTTTGATCATAAAGATTTTGGCCATAATTATCTTGTCGAGGCCATGAAAGTGCGAAACCAGCCCCTTGTGCCCCAAAACAACAGTAGAATGCCGGCCTCGATGGTAAAGGTGGTCGGCCAATAGTTCTTCAAGTATTCATCATCATATTTCTCACTAATATACGGGTCTTGCGAGGGTAGTGCGTAGGTGATAATGGGCTGATTGTATGAACCTTTGGGCTACTGGTTTGTTAAAAAAAAATTTCGAAATTAGGAATAAGAGGTTTCTTACGGTATCCCAACACTATTTCTTGGCTGTAAGATGCACAGGTTGTGTGGGGCTGCATTGAAGTGCCTCCCCCACCCGTAAAGGGGTTGGTGACTTATGGGGACACCACATCTCCTTCAATAAAAATCAAAGATGGAGGAAAAGCATGTACATGTGCAACCCTACTTGTGCTTGAAATGTTTTATGCATTGGCGAGGGATCTAGTTGAAGAATGCGGCATCGGAGCCGAAGGCATTGTTTGTGTGACACTATCGGGCACTAGAGAGTAGTGCTTGAAGAATTTTTGGTTTTTTTCAACTTTCCAACTACCATGCCAAGGCATCGATGGAGGATAAGATTTTTTGGAGAGATTGTTCGATCGATGGCGCTTGAGTGCTTTCAACTTCAGCATCGTTCTTCTTCGTCATAGGCTCGGATGTCGGAGAAGTCACCATGGAAATCAAAGAAGAGATCAGCAAGGAGAGTGGATCGTTATAGGGCTCCGGTACCAAATTGTTAAAATTTATACTCCTCTAACAAAAGTCTCTCAACTTCGAAGATGAGAAGGCTTCCGAAAGTAATGTTATTGATGTTGAAAATTAAGAGGAACAATAGTTCTTTTCTTTTTTGACTCTCCTTAAGGATGGCCGGTCAAGCTTATTTATAGCCTTCTACACTTCTAAAATAGCTAGGATTAATAAGAAAAAGAAAAATTCTAGCAGCTAGGGCTGGTTTGTAATTTCAACAATTCTTGGAAGGACTGCTGTTGATTAATTGCTGATTTGTGGCTGATATATTATGATTTTCTTGTTTATTTGCTTTTGATTTGCTCCCAAACAAGGCTCCTTAAGAGAATAGGAATCTTAATAACTGGCCAATCCTAAATCTAGGTTGAAATAGAAGTCCTTTAGCTGTTATATTTGTTTCCAACTATGATTATTACATTCCTTATCACAATAGGACTGAATCAAGCCTAGTTTGTGACCGATCAAAACTGCCATTGTAACGGTGAGGAAGAGGAGAGGAGAGGGAAGGAAGAAAGGAGGAAGGGTTTATGGCGGATGGTAATATGAAGAATGGTGCTACCAGGCCAATGGGTGATGTGTATTTATTATATTGAATCAAGATATGGTTAAAGGGTTCATGACCTGTTGCATCACAACTAATCCAACCAAAACCTGACTTACTAGCAGATCAGGCAAAACTGACCTGTACCTGATTTTTGAGCATAATTGGTCAGGTTAGGCAGGTGAAAAGCAGGTAGGATCAGGTTGATGGGCATGGGCCAAAATTACTACCCACCTTGAGTTGTTTATACAATGTAAGATTCAATTTTCCTTTATCTATAAACATGGCATGATGCGTCATCTTCCAAAAGGTAGGCAAATTGGCATTCTCCCTTCCTACCTCTTCATAAAGTTAATATGAGCTCAGAATCACTTTTATTGGCCATCATCACTTCACCATAGATTTCAAGAAGTGTGAAGAGTGTTTACCTTTCCTTTTTCCCTTTTTTTAGCTGGATACCCTAGTATCATGAATCACAACTAGTATATCCCCATCTTAACTGTCAGATCACAAAATTTAGTCCAACTAATAATTTTTCTCTGCAACTTAACAATTTGGTTGGCACATTGCTTACATCCTTAATTAGAGCCACTGCTAGATCTTCCTTTTGTTCATTAAGGACATTGTACTCTCATTATGTGAAGCATAATTTATATGCCTTTGTTTCTTTACTTTGATATATCTATGCATCAGTTAATGGGTTAAGTTGACAGTCGTTATGTGTTTATACAAATTTTTGGTACTCTTGAGGGTGTTCAGATTCCCACATATTGTATTCATGGGATATTTGTCATGTATATGCGAGATGCATCAGAAATGTACGAGAACCCATATGATTATCATGTTGGATTTGGAATTTTCATAAAACCTCCATATGGAGGACGTGGTTGGAATATCCACCATGTCTTTGTAGTGGAGATTACATTTTCTTTCTACGGTGAAGATAGTAATATAGTAAAATTTCTCGTCCTCTAATTGACTTCCTATTTCTTTTTTCCCCCTTTTTTTGCTCTCTTTTTAGTTAGTGAGCTAAGAAATTATTTGGATGTTTATCAAAAGAAGATTATTATATTTTCCTTCAATAATGAAGCTAATGTTGTTGGATGTTGCACCTTTCATCACCTCCTTAAGCATGGAGGAAGTGTAACACCTTACACCCTTTGCTTGTAACTGCAGCAAGAGCAGCTATATAAAATTTTTGAGCTCTGTGGAACTCCAGACGAAGAAAGCTGGCCTGGTGTTTCTAAGCTACCATGGTATAATACCTGCAAGCCAGCAAGGCCACTGAAGAGATGCCTGAGAAAAATTTTTTGGCAGTATGTGATGAATGATTAGCACTTCCTTGTTTGCATTCGATGCTTATGTGCATATTCTGGTTTTTAGGGTGTATTGAAATTCTAAAGCTGGTTGCATTCACAATTTATTTATTGACACTGTTATTTATCTCTTTTTATCAACAGTGTTGACATCATGCATTGCAGTTGCTTGAGAGGATGCTAACACTGAATCCATCCCAGGTATGTCATTCTCATCAATCCTTCTTCTTTCTTTCTTCTTCTTTTTCTTTTCCACAATAAGTACCGTAATTACATCAACATAGTGGCAAGAACATAGTGCATGCATGTGACAATGCCTCCATTTCAGAGAAATTGGCCTTGGATAGGAAGTTATGGTGATGTACATCTTGTAAATATAGCCTCAAACTGAGGGCATAAGAATGGTTCAGATTTTTGCTGGAACAAGGAGCTCCCCCCACGTTCTCACCCCTACTCATAGTGTGCCACATGGGGAATATTCCATGGACAAGCTGTGTTCCAACTTGACCCTTGCTGTTATCTAACTAACCTTCATCCTTGTATGCATATGTTTATATAAACTGATTCGATTTTTCCTTTTTCCTATTTTGTAGAGAATATCTGCAAGGGATGCATTGGATGCTATGTATTTCAGATACTGAAAATAGAATCTGGTGCCACAATGAAACAAAGAAAACAAAGTGCACAGCTTGCTGTTTTTATTACGTTTAAAGACATGCAGGTAAGGCTTGATTTTGCTTCTGCATGAAAATGTTACTGCAGAAGGTGTTTTAGTTGCAGATCATGGATGCAGCGTGATGGAAGTGAATCATGTCTACTTTCCTTCATTACTTGTAAATGAGTGGGAAATGAAGGATTTTGCTGGCTAAAGGTGGGGATGAATTAATTGCAGATGATGAATTCATGCTAAGAAGAAATGATGTCCACTTCTGAAGGGTTTTTCTGCAGACTACAGGTTGGAAGGCATAGGGCTGTAGTTGGAACATGTCTCTGATGCCATTTCCGTGGTTTACTGCGGATGTTCTGTGCTGCAACTGGCTTTGACCACCAATCGTGGCAAACACCGGGACTGCAAATGGGTGTGTGTGTGTGTGTGTGTATATATATATATATATATATAAGAGAGAGAGAGAGAGAGAGAGAGAGAGGCTAGAATCGGGTTGACCGAATTTGGACTCAGATTTGATTAGGTTAAAATCTATAATAGGGGTCCTATATTAATGATTTAAGTCGTTGAATATGATCTATTATAATCATTTGATTTGAAAATCTCTAGTTTATGCATGAAATAATTAAAAATTGGACAGTCTAAATAAAATTGAACTAAATATATTTTTTGATCACTGGATACGTAGGTTATAAGGATTTTTAAATTATATAATTTTTAGTATATAAGTAATTTTGAGATACTAGATCACATTCAACGGTTTGAACATATATATATACATATATGTGTGTGTAAGGTGGTTTAAATAATTTGAATTTTTAGGTTGGTTGTGAAGGAATAGTATCCTGCAAGCCAACCACACGAGTGATGCGATGAGATTTTTCTATATTCTATCTTTCTACTCATGTATTTGACATTAATTATTTGTTAATAAAATTAAATATTTTATTTCATTATATGCTGATTTTGTTATTTGATTTAGATTATAATGAACCCCATAGACTATGATAAAGTTTTTAGAATCATGATGAGATCATGTCAGTGAGATTTAAAATCTTGTTGGTCTTAATCTAAAATATTTCTAATCGTAGGATCATTGATTCAAGGATCAATGATATCGATAAGACAGTCACATTCTATGTATGCTCGATAGAGAGGATGATTAATTTCATAATCACTTGTATAGTAATACTAATACAAAAATATGGATGCTTATTGGAGAATGAGTTCACTGAATTGATCGATCTATAGAGAGAACATTTAATAGAGTCTTACAAGCATGTCAGATAGTTCTTTAGTGAAAATATTGCAAGTGATTTAGATATAAGATCATCCTATTACCTTATGTATATGAATCTATATTTTGCGTCATTCCTTAGCATGAATCTCTAAAATATGTATGGGATGTTTTGAAAGTTATAAGTGGTCAACAAGAAATCGATCATTCCTTATAAGGGAAGAAAACATCGTATATGATGTCATAGGATAATGACTCTTGATGTTTTTGACATCATTATTAGATCGAGACTTATATGGATAAGTATTTAGGCTTGACATGATTTTATGTCCATAGCTTATCTAGGATATTGTATGAATCGAAGGATTAAATTGCATGGTAATTCATTATTGAATGATATTTTGATATTTTCATTGAAATTCTACATATTCTGGATTGTCATGATATGTTACTAGACGTCAATTTTAACTTGTGGGCTTGTATTAATTAAAGAGTTTAATTTAGCAATCAATTAGAAGTTGTTCTAATTAATTGGTGCATTTGGGCTTAATTTATTCTTAATTTAGTTTGGTTATGAGTCTGAGTTTACTATTGGCTAGATGTGGAACTCAATGAGTAACACACTTAAGGAATTGATCATAGCCTAAAGTAATTAGATTTATTAAAAATTTATGGGTTTAATAGACATGCTAGCACATGGATTAATCCAAGTTTCTAATCAATCCTAGCCCAAAGGTATTTGATCTTATCGAAACTCTAGAGTTTTGATCAATTCAAAGAGGGCTTACACCTAGGTCTCCCTGGCACCACAAATTCCCTCGCATGAAAGAGTTTCATGTGGTGTGAAAAGCCTCTAAATCCCCTTATCCCTTGGTGCCCAAAAGAGTTTCATCTGGTTTTCTCCTCTCAAATCCCATGCACCAAAATTGTTGGTGCCTAGAGAGTTGCGCCCAAAAGGAAGAGACCTTCTGCCTTACTCCTCTTCCACGCCTTAAGTGTTTGGTGTATCCCATGCGGTTTCCATTTAATTCATGCGTATAAGTTCAGAAGCCAAAGAGTTTGGCCGCATGAAAAGTTTATATGCCAAAGATTGTCTACGCGTCCCTTCATATATTATTTAAAGAAGGCATTCAAAAGTGAAATATATGAAAAAATGAGTGTGGTAAGAAAACAGATAGAAAAGCATAATGTCTACTTTCTTAAGAGGTTGATGTACCAAGAGTTGGATATTTAAAAGAAAAGAGGGTGTACTAGTCTTTTGAGAGAAGACTTTAAAAGATTTTTAGGCATGTTCATTGTGAAGGGTAGAAAGCTCTCAAATTGTGGTGTGCTTCGTGCTTGAAAAGGAGGGAGTGCTGAATTTTTGTGAAGAATTTTCAACATAACAAAAGATTGAAAAGATCCGTGATCGGTTTCTATGTGGAGGGTATCTACTTGGATGTCTAGTGGAGATCGTAATTAGACTATCATCTACTTAGAGATATACTTATTTGGTTATTACTTATATTGTGTTTGATTGACATCAATAAGATCTATGTGGGATTAGATTTTTAATTGTTTATTTTTAAGAGTTAATAGCATATTAAAGAAAAATTGAAAATTATATTTTGCTGTATAACCAAAACCCGACGGGTTGGATTGGTGTCTAGTCGTATTTATATTATATTGACCCATACTGGACCCGGATGATCCAGGGGATGGATTGGGTTGAAAAACATAACTAGTCTCAAGCTGAAATGTAGACTAGGTCCAACTTTTAAATTGGACCGGTAGGTCTTCAAATGATTGGATTGGGTATAATTACTTCAGGATCAGCCTGGTCACAGGTCGATCTGTCTCATTTGCAGCCCTAGCATGAAACTCTCCCTTTCTTCAATGTTTATTGGAACGTTTATCCAAGTAATCATTATTTTGTTGTTTTTTTGGAATCCTTTCTGATGCGCTCCAAATGTGAATAAATGTACGGGATGAATGAATGTACAGGTCTTCACCATTAGGACTCTGAAACAATATGTTATGGTGTAACATCTTTTTCAGGTTTCATAGAGTTTTGTCCACGTTATGGATGCTGGTAGCTTCGCTTTTTTCAAGGCTTGTGGTGTCGTGACAATTTAAGCCACTTGATGGTGCAGCGCTGCTAGTTTTTCCTTTTAGACATTCGTTCTTTCAAGTGCCCCGTCTTTTGGTTGTGGATGGATAATGAAAAAAGTAGTGGGTGTTTGTAATGCAGGTTAGATCTATAGGAAAATATTGCTAATATGTGCAACTACTTTACCTAAGATGTGATGAGGAAGTTGCTTTTGTCTCATTGAAGGTGGATTAAATCCTTTTGAAACCTTGACTAGTTGCTCATGTAAGCCACTACAGAAGGTTCCAACTCATTGTTTTCTAGCGGAAGCGTCTCACTTCCCCCATTTACTTCAAAAAGAAAACTCATTGTTTGCTATAGACAATCATTTAGATCGGTAAAGTTATTGGTCTAAACGGACACTTGTTGCCTACTGGGTTTCTCCTCTTTATCTAGTGGTTGCAGGTCGATTACGGCACGTATGTGTGAGAAAGTGAACGGTTGAAGATTTTTAATTATTTTATCAACTTGATAAAGGGTTCAGGTTGTATATTTTCGCCAAGGAATGATAGACTTTCTTTTGCAACATCAACCGTTTCATCGCGCAATAGCTGATTCGAGAGCTATGCAAGATGATGGAAGAAAAAGTTGGGGTGCTTTGGTATATGTGCAATACGCGATCCAACAGCTGACGTTTGAGATTACAATATATATATATATATATATATATATATATAGAGAGAGAGAGAGAGAGAGAGAGAGAGAGAGAGAGAGAGAGAGAGAGAGACTTGGGTAGCGGGAGGATGGATCCCTCAACAATGCTTGACAAGTAGTGAGAGGATGGATGGATTTGTTTCTATGTGAAGGTGTAGAAAAGGGAGCAGCATAGGAAGAGGTATAGGAGGCTAGGAGCATCTCTGGCTCAAATATGCCGAGTCTTGTATTTTTTTGTAAAGGAGGACACCTGATATTAAAGCAAACCAGTAGGAGTGTAACACAAAGTATAAGAGTTAGATGAGTGGGCCACAACTGTGGATGAAAAAGTCCCATACAATAATTGATCCAGTAATTGTAGTTTACAACCCCGCAGCAACCTGTGCAGAAAGAGCTCCATGATTCAATGAACATAGAACCTGAGCATAAGCCGAGTCATCTTAATGATCCGGATCTTTATAAAAAAGATTCTTTCTCTCTTTTTTTTTTTTTTTTTTCTTCCATAGTGGAGATTTTCTTAAAAAATATCGCGGGAGACAAAATCTTCTAAGAGTCATCTTGACTAATCTGTCGCAGGGAGAGATCCATTGCACCTGATTATTTTCCAAAAATAGGATGGACGCAAGGTTACAATTTTGTTTAGTTCAACTCTTTTGGCTCCGACAACGTGAAAGATTTGAATTGGAATTAAACCTCCAACTAAGGACAGTGTAATGTACCCGTTAATATATTGCATTACGTGAAGTAAATCCACTGCCAGCTACCGTCCAGCACAAGATCATAGGCCTCAGAGAGGTGGTTGCATCTCTTGTCCCCATCCTGACGTATAACCTCTAATAGCACTTCAATCATACATTCCCCATCCAAATAAACTAATCCTCACCACTAAACCGGTGGTCCCATCCTGGCCCACCAACTGATCCGACCATAAACTCCGATCCCAAAATCCCAGCCGTCGACGTCTCCATATCAGCCCTCTTGGGTGACAATGAGGTCAAAGGTATACCCCGGATGAGTGGGATCTACTGTGGCATCTCCCTTCTCCTGCCCTCGATTCCTGGCATCTTCCCATCAGATTCCATGCTCTACGCAACGGCCCAAATTTACTCTCCTCTATATATCCCAACGTTCCTACCCTTCGCTCCTACTCCGAGGCCAAAGCTCTCTCTCGCTCTTTGGAAACATCGTTCCCAATTCGCCCACCAATTTTTTGGGTTCTCTTCCCGAAATGGACCTCCTCGAAATGCCCTTGGAGGCCATCGTGCTCCGCTTCCACTCCCTTCCCGCCGCCGTCGCCGCCGGCTCCCTCTGGGCCTGCCTCGCCGTCCTCGCCGCCGCCCTCGGCATCTGGCGCATCCGCGCCGTCGGATCCCGATCCGACGACGTCTCTCTCCCCCACTCCCCCATCACTTCCAAGTCCGAGCCGGGACAAGCCCCGTCTCCGTCTCCGGCGCCGGCGCCATCGACGGTGCCGAAGTCTCCCAAGCCGACCGTGCGGGCCCCGCACTGTCACGTGGAGGACGCCGGCACTCCCAAGGCCCGGTTCACGGCGTACTACGGCTCCTGCGACTGGTTCGACGTGGAGGATGACGGCGATGAGCAAGTGGAGGTGGATAATGGACGGAAGGATGACGGCGCTCGTGTCGTCAGGGCTCGTTTGACGGCGCCGTTGGAGGGATTTGGGTGGGAGGGGTTGATGGTTGGGAGGCGGGGGGATCTTGGGTGGTACCGTTACCAGGACCTGACGGCCCTTAACGGCAGCGTCGTCCGGTTGTGGGAGACGGCGACGTCACGAAGGAGGTCGCCGATGGAATTGTAGGGGTATAACAGGAATTTGGAGAAAATTTGTGAAATGTATATAATTTTTGTATAATTAATAATTTTGGCCTCCTCTTTTCTTTTGCCTCTTGCTTCTCCTGATAAGTTTATTACCTTGGTCCTTGAACCAAAATGGTGATGGGACACAGATGGAATTACTCCATTCCTTTGCACTTCTAGAAGGCTATTTTTAGTGAGTGGCAACATAAATAAATTTTGGACATTTTAGGCGTGTCATGATGAAAACGGCCTTGTGTTTGTTTGGTTGGTGATCTGTCACAACTGTGGTTACAGAAGTTGCAAATAATGTCACACCTGATAATTAATATCAGGTTACCAACCAAGAGAAAATTATATACTCCCACAATTAATTTAAAATTTTATCAATTGGCCCATAAGTGAAAATATCAAACTAAGATGCTTGTTGTAAGTTCAGCATCTTCTATTTCCTTAAAATATTAATTCAAGCGCTCTTTTAGATTAAGTTTGCATCGTTTGGTGGAAAAATAATTTATTGTGACATTCTAGTTTACATATATACCTACTTATTCTTATCTTAGTATATGTCTGTCTCCATATGTGTTACATAAGCTTCATTAGCAATTGAGTTAATCTTTTGGTGCTAGGTAGTTTGCCATGGATATGTACAATGGTAAGCTCTAGAAGAGAGTATTTAATCTAGGTTAAGAGTTTATTAGTTCCAGTAGATTTTTTTTTTCTTTTTTTCATGTTATGTCTATTTTTTTTCTCTCCATGACATCTCATATTGATATAATTTCTTTATATGTCTAGTAGCAACTTGCGTGATGGGTTCATTGAATTAACAACAATCAATTCATCGGAAATTTGTGTTCACACGTAACCAATGATGGTGAAGGCTGGTTGATTCATCAAAGCACAAGTGCCGTGACAATTTTTGTTGTAGGATAGCTTCATGTGATGATATGTGCCACTGCTCAGTCATGCTTCAGGTCACTGTCATGAGGCTAATAGTGGCTCTTAAAGGGTAGGGATACCAGTCCATTTCAAGTGGGTCCTGGTCTAGAAAAATTTTCACTCAATGGAAAGATAAATGGAATGAGGATAAGAGAGATGTTTGTCCCTTGCATGATTACATGGCAACTATAGCAAACTTTAGTCCACTTAATTGTCTGCATACAATTGAAGTTGGAGAACTTTGCAGCTTGATGAAGAGAGAGACTTAATGATATAAATTGTAAGAACTTGCATGAGTTAAACATGCGTCATCTTTAAAGAAAATTTTCAACTTGGAATAGCTGGCTTGGTAGAATCGGACAGACCATAATCATAACCTGTGGCCACCGCAACCATTTGTCATATTTAATCCTAATGAAAGAAGCCAAAATAATGGTTTGAAATATGAAGTGTGAATCCACCAGACTTGGTGGTCATTGGTTATTCCTATTTTTAATTAATGCACCAACTATTGGTGGCCACACCGGTGTCTGTCCCTATCCAAAAATTGTCCTACCACTATAAAGAAGGCCGATGTTAGGGATTCCCCTTTTTTTTTTTTTTTCTTTTTCTTTTCTACTTCTTTATTATTTAAGATCACCATGATACTCTTGTGAAGACTACGTCTCTACGGATCATATTTGTTTAAATGTTAGAGCATGCTTAGTTGGGAAGTTAGATTTGGAATGAAAATTGAATTAATGATTGATAACGTTTGGTCGGATGAGTTTTATTTTTATTCTGATTTCGAAGAATATGTGAATATCTAATTCTTTAAAATTTAATTTTTATTTTTTTTAACATTCAAATTTATTTCAATTCTGTTCCGATCATGAATCAAATATATTGGGGATATATTCATTTCAATTTTTATTTCAATCCAATCTGATTTTAATTCTAATTTTCATTGCAAACCAAACAAGTTTTAGTGAAATTGCAGCATAACGAAAAGAAAATAAACATCTATGACAGAATGCCCTTTTTAGTTGTCAAAATATGATGATTTAGTTAAACTTAAAAGCAAGTAATATCGAAGCAAGCATGTTAAGTTGAGGTTACACCATCGGAAAGCTAATATTTGCATGAGAAATTAATATGTATTCTTTTAATAATGAAAGTGATTAGTTTATGCTTTATCTTTTTGCGAAAAAAGAATTTGCCAACTTCTTAAGTTGCAGATAGGATAAGTAAAAATTACTTTTATCAAGAAGAAATGGCAATGCCTGCAATTTTTATTAACTTAATTGTCTGTAACTATTAAAGTTTTTGCTAAGTTGCATCTTTTGCACTATCAGTGTATTCAACCATTTTGCAAGTGACTTCATTAAAATATTTTTTACTATAGCTACATTGTCTACTATTTTCAAATTTGATTTTAATTTTGGGTATGCGCATGTTAAGGGACATAATGATTGAACTAGATTCTCCTTTCTTTTATGAATAAAAAACCTCACCAAAAGGTTCATATAAACTACAAATCATCAATATGATATGATGTTAGCTATTAGTGGGTCTAGTTTATAAATCACCAAATCTCACCTCCCCGAGATTTCATGGATTAGCTTCGTGCAATCTACACTTATTACTGCATATTTAAATATGCTTCCAGTACCATCCGACAAAATCTAAATCAGAGTTCTAGTGCAAACTCAAACTCATAGCCCTAATTGATCAGATCATGAATTAAAAATTCATCGTTGAGCAAAGGGACAGCTCCTGTCTACAAAATTCATGTTTCATCAAGCCATTATGTTGTAAGATGTGGTCCATGGGATGGTTGATATTGATTTATTTTTTGAGAGAGGGGGTGGTTGGTTATTTAAAATACAGAGACAAGATCTGGTTATTGATCCCTTTAGCTTGGTGCATTAGAGCGCAAACAACAATTTTTTGGCGATGCATAAGCTTCTAAAGCCATCCATTATTAGAGAAAACTTTCAAATAATGGAGATTTACGTTGGGAACAGAGATGATAAAAATGAGAAAATTCATCTTCTGCAATTGATGTGGGGCTAATACTATCTGATCATTGATTCCTCTCTCCAAGGATATAATATGCTGGTTAAGCAATTTGTTGCATCATAGATAAAATTCAAGCTATCTCAATCACTTTGTCCATTAAACTTTGTCTAATTTACATTGTTCAAATTGACCAAAAAAAAAGTGTATCTTTTGCATTTAACTTGCTTTCTTTTTTAGACATCATACATTAGTGGAAGAAGACAGGTGCTATAAAAATGTGAACTAGAATGATGGAATTTGCCAATATTTTCAAAGAAATTCCCTTAAAGTCGATATACATGCACTCATGAATTTGTAGAAATATACCTATCATTATCTAATCGTTAATCATACTTGAGTTGACTATAACAATGTTACTAACTTGAAATTAATAAAAGAAAGCTCTAGGGGGAAAGGTAAAATAATTATTTTGTAGTTATTGGTCATCTTACTTAAAGATGAAAGGAAATTTCACCCATACATAGTATGTTTGAGTCGCCCCTGGGCTTATATGCAACAATCATTTTCCCTTAAAATGTCCAGGAGTTTCATATAAAATTCTCAATCATTTGAAGGAAATAGTCAAATAAATGTTCCATGTAACACTTGAATGTTCCCTTTTTGTGTTCTTATTGGTTAACAAAATTCTGAAATCTGTGGTTAGGCTTTCGTCTGCTGTAAGGATGCTTCCTTTTGATATTTTGCTATCAATTTAGATGCTGAATAACATTGCCCCAAGCCCTCCAGCTGGACTAACTCCAAATGATGGAGGAGTTGACTGAAGCATTCATGCCACTAGTTTGGTGCAACTTCTTTGGCTGCTAATTATGTGTTTTAATAAATGGTTGATCCCAGCATCTTGATCCAAGTGTCCTGGAGTCGGTATGTCGACATTCTGGAATTCTGTAACGTAATAAGAGGAAGAAGGAAGAGAAAAGGAGCCAAGAGATTTAACCAGATGGCTTCTTTTTCTTTTTCTTTTTCCCATCGCCACCAATCTGCAAACCTGTTGGCCAAACTGCAGCCATGGAAACATACACTTAGATGCTGAATGAAACACGTTTCAACCAGAAGTTTGCTTTGGCTGAAATCTATCCTTGGTTAATTGGTATGTGGAATTAGACAGCCAAGCAGTCATAGCTCATGCTGTTGCTCCCAAGACTTCAACTTAATAAACCATAGGAGTCATCAGGACTTAATTATTTGCAGCACAGCTCTTTCCCAGGTTATATATATATATATATATATTAGGATGGTTGTTGGAATTCCATTTTTATGGACTTTGTTGAGGTTGGAGGCCGAGTTGTAAGTAGGAGGGCTAAGACTGAGCTTGGATCTTGGGAACTTGCATCTTGGGATTCAAAAAGAAGCCTGAATTTGACATAGCTTCTGTCATTAAACTTGAGATTTTTAAAAAACAAACTGAATTTTGAACAACTCTGGACTTATTATATGTTACAGGTTAGCTAGTTGTGACTCATACTTGGGATCATCTACCATTTTTTCCTTTCATACGATTCAGATTAAGAGAAATACTTCGGTTGATTAGTGGAATTCGGCATGACATTTTTAGCTACTTGATTAACTCTATGTGAACAAAAACTTTGTACTTTAGCTCATTCATCAAGTTTTTATTTTTATTTTTTGTTTTTGAGAAAAAAAAAAGACCTTATTCACTAAGTATATAACCTTGTAAGAGAATATTTGCTAAATATTTAAGAGTAAATGAAATATGAGTTATGGCTTGACTCAGTGCCAATAGGCTGAGTTAGGTCCATATAAGTTTTTATTTATTTTATTTTTTCCGAGTGAACCCACATAAGCATGAGACATAATAAAAGTTGCCTATATCTTCCTTAGTTGTGTCCTTTCGCAATTGGAAGGAAAATAATAATTATAAAAATAACAAATGTAGCAGTGGCCAAAGTTCTACAATTGTTTACAAAAAGGTAGGTGAGTGTGCTTCTCAAACAAAGGTGAGGTTCGAGGTACAAGAACTTATATCCTCTATGATTGATCGAACATAGAATAGGCATGAAAAGCTCTTCAGAATAGGTAGTTCAAAGAAGAAAAAGCCCAAGAAAAAGGATGATATACGAGATCCACCATATTCAATAATTTTACACAGTACAATAGCATAAATTCCAATAAAAATCTTCTTGTAACCCTTGGTGCTTTCTAAAGATCTAAACTAATCCAAATTCAACAATCTAATCCCGATTGTAGACCATTACGACAAGGGGACCCTATCAGCCAATCCAACAATATATACCTACCAAGAAAATCTATTCTTATATTTTATCCCAATTATATTTGTAATATTTGATGGCTATGTCACTCATGAAGCATCTGTCTAATTTCTAAAGCCTCACACATTTTGCCAGTTCCTTTAGGTATTCAAACCCAACAAATCATATCATATGTTCTAAGCTTTCAAGTCCTAATGACTTTAATTTAAAAAAGGACATGTAAGATATCATGCTAAGAGCTATTCTACTATAGCTAATCCATCTGAAAGAGAAGAAATTATTGGTTAGAATGGTTCTATCATGTATCTTATGTTATTCAATAAAAATCAACATATCATTTATTATTGAAAAAGTGATTCATCGTTACCCAAGCTTAGTTGAAAATTTTGAATGGAAAAGATTTACTGTTAATCATGGTTAGCTAGCTTATATTTTTATGGTTTTGAATGAAAAATACTTTACTTTTTCGGATGATGTATTGATTTTTTATTGGAGGATCCAAGATATACATGGTAGAATGGTTCTAATCAATTATTTCCCTAGAGGATGCCAATAAATCACCCCCATTACTGATCAGTACTCCGATCCAAACGTACTCATCTTCATCCAAGGGGGAGACTTCGCACGTCCCAAACCAACACTAATGAATTTATTTTGGGCCATAAAAACTAAAGTGGTGCAACCTCCCTGTAGGATACTGTACCTAACTTCTGATGGGATCTCAGGGAGTGGGGGGCATGGTAGGGTCATGGTGTAATCAATAGCATGTGAAGCATGGTGGCTTTGTTAGCACTGCTGGCCTCAGTCTTCACTCTTCAAACCCAGCACTGCTTCCACCAGCTGTTTCCTAGCTCCAGTAATTAAATCACTGCACAACATGTTCAGATTAGTCCTTGTAGCGTGCAGGGTATAAATTTTCCAATGGCATGCTCTCACATGTTCCTTTGAAATGGATAGGAACCATAACATAAATACACCATTACAAACTAGTGTTATCAAACAACCCCTTATGTAGCTGGAGTAATAAAATAGGTTAGGTATTGGTCGCAATTATATCAAGGAATGCATTTAGACAATGACCTATATGGCATCGTATCAATTTATGAAGGTGGGCCCCTATATTACATCTTAGATTAACTGTCTTTTGAGGAAAAAAGGAAAGTTATTCCCAAAAAATCTACAGTGTGTTTCCAAACCAAGCCTAATCTAAAGTGACCCAGATTGGTTAGATTAAAGATTAGTAATATGAGATCAATACGTAAATGTAGGATGGCATGAATGAAAAGATTGAGAGGAGACCAGGAGGGCTTTGGTTAGTACTAGCTAGCAGCACACAACCAAGCCAAAATGACCATATATACTATGTGGTACCTTTGTTCCCAGTGCCATTTCCACTATCCAGTAATTGTTTTTCGACCTCGAGCGACTAGCGTTGTGGTTGAACTAATATTATTTAGCTACAATTTAAGGAGCTTGCAGGAGAGAAGCCTAAGAAGAACTGAGTTGAGACTTCTTTTAGCTAATTAAAGACTAGAGTGCAGCTCTTCTTCTATGGGAAGCACCAAGAACCAATCCTAAGAGGGGGGAGGAGGAGCCAGAGAGGTGGAATGAAAAAAAAAAAAAAAAAAATCAACCTCTCATAAAACCGTTAGCCACTAAGCCCAGAGAGACTGGCAAAAGACAAGCAATTACAGTGGCACAAAAGAATTGTAACATGGACCGGCGCACAGTACGTAGAAGGGCAATTAAATCTTTCGTATCAATTCTTTGTGACGATTTATACCAATGTATATTTAATCTCAAATTAACTATGCATTAGATAAATTTTGAATATTTATATAAAATCAAAAAAAACTAAATTATATTTTTTGACTAATCTTTTTGCATAAGATTTTGATTATTATAAAAGCACCGAAATGAACTTGGCCTATGATATACATAGACTGCAGCTTGAGTCTATTTGGATTGATCACAAGTTAATCATGATATCTGTGATAACTATGATTAAATTTTAATAGATTTAGATCTTTAATCTAGTAAAGATATTAGACGAGGATGTGAGGGTCTATGAGGCATGTGTTTAATTCTATATTGACTATATATTTATAGATCTTTGTTATTTATATAGGACTAAAAATTTAAATAATATCTTATGATTAATCTTTTTGGATGGGATCTTATTACATTCTTCTCTCTCTCTCTCTCTTTCTCTCTCTCTCTCACTGCGCATGGTGTTGAAGCTAAGAGGGTGCAACAAGAGAGAGGTGCAAGACATGGTTCTATTCTATTTTTCCATCTGGCTTATGCTCTTATTTTCATCTGCCAATTGATATGACTAAGCTACTTGTACAACCTTTTCTTGGTCTTGTTTCACAAAGAATTTCTTGCACTTATATTTCCACACGATTATACTTTTATTTCATTACATGCTGATATCGATTATATATTTGATGGATTCATATATGACTATGGTACATGAATTCCATTCACACCATGTCACTTAGCCTTTTTATCAATTATCTAAATGCATGATATTTTATAGACCTTTCATGTTATGATCAATATTAACATTTCATGTTTATATAAATGCTGTCTCAACTAGCCAAATGATTTTACTTTTGTACCAAAAAAAAAAAAAATACTAGCCAAATGATCAAATCAACTTGTGCCTGAACCATGCTATGTCGCACATGGACCAGACCTAAATTTGTTCCTGGTTGCAGATCTAGGATCGGCTAATCTAGTTGGTTTTATCTCTTTCAATTTAGCCCGTTCCAAATTTTTGAAATGATTCATCTCAGAGTGCCCTAGGTGCAATGGGTTCAGTGAGGGTATCAGCAAAGCCTACCGCCATTGCATGAATTGCGCGCTCATTGCAGTCCCAAGAGGGTGATAAGTGACTATATCTCCAATGTTGTCAATCCCAATCAGTGGTAAAAATCTGATAGTGCGAGATACGCAATCCAAACTACATCGCACGGCTCGAACATCACAGACATCAGCTCACAGCTGATATACGTCAGAGATCGAAAGCTCGAGGAGGACAATATTATCGGACATAAACCGATCTCGCTCCATTCCACCCTAGTTCTCGGAGCGTTGTCTCACAATTTGGATGCCACTTGATCCCCCTGGCATACGGAACCTGCTGAGTCAGTATTCTGCTACGACATTCCATTACTCTCCAAACATGGATGTCGGCACCGTAACAGCCATCTGACACCACTACTCTGGCCCCCTGATGGCCGCCACTCTGACACTGGCAGGCTCCAACAACCTGTCAGATTCCCTCCAAATATAAAAGAGGAAAGGGAAAAAAAGGAAATGATTCCAACTCTGATCATCTTCTTCCTCCTCTATTCTCTATCTCCAAAACTTACTAACTTAGTATCAGAGGGTCCTCAGCTGGAGAATCCCCACCTTCTTCTCTAATGTGAGGACTTTTTTTAGGTCCCTGAGATCTAGTAAGCATCCGATTGCTCTAGCGGTATAGAGAGTCTGAGCTATCCCACCACATTAGCCAACTTCGAGAGGAGTAATAATAATTATCTAACAAAAAAATACAAGAAGAAAAATAGAGAGATCTGAGCCAAAGACTCCAATATATGGCCCTTCTTTTCGTTCCTTGTTTTCTTTTTATTCAAGGTAAAGGTGAAGCAAGCTCCTAGTTTTCTCTTGCTTTTTAAAATGTAAAGGTCAAGATAGGAAACTCTAACCATATTTCATTGATAAGAACTCCATGCTATGATCAAATCAAAGCACGTTGGAAGTTACCAGGAGTTTCTCTCTCTTTATTATTTATTTTTTTTGAGGTACAAGTTTCTCTCTCTTTATGAGATGCTGAAACACCGTAGCAGCAGTTGCTAATCTAAAGAGAAACGTGGCACACCATCATGCTAAGGTACCAAAATCCCCCAAGCCATCTCCCTCGTCCACTACATCAGCAATTCTGAGCTTCTCCTCACCGAAGAATAGCTTCTCTAGATTGTATGGCCCCACTGAGGAGGGTGGATCACTCCATAGTAGCTTAGCCACTTGCTCGTGGATCCTCTCGGATGCATGGAAGGAATCCCACCAAACGTAGTCCTCAGGGCTGTCACATACTTGGTAGTCACTCCCTTCTTTTGTCTTCCCACAACTGAAGACTCCTCTATATGGCCCAGCCCCGCAGCAAGCATTCACTCCATCCTTGAAACCTTCAACCAAAAGAAATAGATCGAGTCAAGCAAAAAACAAACTTGAGACAAGCAAATTACATAGGAGTTAGATTAATTTGGAGGGCATTGAATCTTTTCTTTCCTGGTTTTCCTAGCAATAGTAGTGATAATAATATTACGAAACACAAATTGTAATGATGATGATGAAATCTAGGACTGTAAAAAGAGTTTTAATGTACCATATTTGGATGGATTATGGATTCTCTCCTTGAGCCAACTGTAGAAATCAGTATTAGCATACTTGAACCCTTTAAAAATATGTGCTAGGCTGGTGAGCACAGCTGCCAATGCGTTGTTATGAGCAGAAGCAAGTGCAGAGATATCCTCAAAACATCCTCCATCTGCTTTAGGGTTTGCTGCTCTAAGTGCAGGTAAGCAGCCCAAGGGGCATAAGCTCAGAAAACAAAACTTCCTAGCTCCTTTATCATACAATGCCTGATTACAGTTGCAAAGAAACAATCATTAGAAATATTAAATACATAGTATATTACTTAATTGCCAATTTTCTTCATCACATTTTTTATCAATTATAAAAAAATCAACAAATTTGGGTTTACCCACTTGGATTGATTGTGATAAGTTGCCAATCACCATACTAACAAATTCCTCGGGAAGGTATGCCTCACGCATTGTAGGGTTAAGGATATATCCGATCATGTAGTCATTGCTACCGATGCTAATAAAATAAACTGCTTGTGATATAAGCTCTCTTGCTTTCTCAACACCCAACTCTTCTGTTAAGTTGCTCCGAACCTCATCGAATTGCTTGAGTTGTGTCTGAAGGTCAATTACCTATAGCAATGGAAAAAAAAAGTTAACCAAGTCATCTACACTACTAAATAACTAATCTAGAAGACTAATTAATCATGCATATATGGGCATACTCCCTTATTATTTCATGTTTTTCTCTCCACATTCTTTGCCATCAACAGAGCACATGGAAAGTTTTGGACTATGATTATAGAATGTAGGATAAATAATAGATTGAAATATTATAGTTATTCGATTGAAGGCCTAATGAGATTGGGCCAAACAATATTCAAAATATGGGATTGTGCATGTGTTAACAAGGTTCTTACCAGGCCTTGATTGGTTTCAGGCAGGATCCCAGCTCCAGCAGACCCAAAATTAGCACCATTAATGAACGAGGCAGAAGGTTGCAAGAATGGAGGAATGATTGGAAGTTTTGCGTATTCAGCTGCATGAAAGTAATAAGATACTTCCTAGGAGAATAGCACAAACTGAAACCATATAAATTTAGCTTGAATTCTAAACAAGCATGACTTAGAAATACTTGACATGATCCTACAGTTTTGATCAGTATTCAAGATGTAGGCCTGAAATTTAGACCCACTTAGCATTGGATTCAACTCTTAACATGATCGGACCGATCGAGCAATGCATGACTCTAATAACTTGAAAGACTACTATAGGTTGTTACCAAAAAAAAAAAAAGGACTACTGGTTAGCTCAATCAATCTCCACTGGCTTTAGCTACAGGTGGAAATTGGCTGGCCACAAGCACAGCCCTGACCTAAATGGGTGGGGTCTGGACTCCGAGACCAAGACTTCGTTTGCTGATTGAGTTGGGTTTGATGTGAAACAACTTTGGGATATATTTCTTTAATAAGTCTTACCAATGAAATCTACAATCACCCGGCCATCGGTGAAGCGTCCGGTGGGCTTGTCAAAGAACCCGTTGTGACCATACGGGTGGTAGTTTGCCTTCTTCTCCGGGGTGGTCTCGATGTAGTTGTTGTTGCCTGGATCAACAATGGAGTCGCCAAAGATGAAGAATGCCGTCGCCGCCTCATCCGGGGAGCCTCTGGATGAGCTAATGGTGTTGATTGATAGGAGAAGGATTGCAAAGAAGATTGAGATGGGAGAAGAAGAGGAGAATGGCCTAGCCATTGAGGATCCAACAATGTGTTAGTTCCTCTGAGTGAGTGAAGGCCTTGATGTTGTATACTAGTGAGCTCTCCAAGATGCTTTGGTTTCATCTGGCGGTTTCTACCAAGGAGCGTATGTACCTTATCTTGTTTGGACTGTTCTTTTGAGAGACTCTCTCATGAATGGTTTTGTCAGTTATCCAAATGTCTTTTAGCAGGAAAAGAGCATCATAGTTGCCGGTGTTTGTTCTCTTTTGGATAATACATGGTTTTCGGTCTAGTATTTTTCTTGCTATGATCTTTACACCATGATGAAAAAATGAATGAATAAAAAGCTAATAATACGACATCCAAATGGGCTTTGAGCGAGTAAAAGACTAAAGGTTTCGATATCTACAAAACCTTTTCAGTTGTATGTTAATGGAAGTACCTCATGAACGGTTATATATATTCTTTTGATACGTAAACGACTCCTGCCGATGAGCTTGTTCTTCCGGATGTTTCCTCTTTGTTTGCATGGATGACCGATTGATGCTGCCACGGGTGCGTGGAAGCACATTGCGCATTAAACATTAATTATCGTAATCACTTTCATGCTTAGGGCGGCTTTCCTGCTAAAATTACACAAGTAAATTCTCACATTCCGATTAGTGGGGATGAGGAATGGGCATAGGACTAGCAGAAGAATTAAGGGTTGTTTAGATATTTTTATGGGATTGGACTGAATATTTGGTAGGAATTGAGCCATGGACCATTTAACTTATATTTTCTGAGAGTCTATCCAAAGCTAACTCAGGTCTTAGCCTTTGGGTTGCTCGAAGAAAAATGATCTATGAAAGTCTGTTTTTCATTCCACAAGATTTGGGTTGGATAGTATTTGATTGATACGGGGCGATGCTTAAATGAATTGCTTAAGTCACAAATACTATGAGATTTTATCTTAGTTCTGTAGGAATATCTAAACAAGCTCTTAAAAATTTGATGTAAGATAGGGATGATCAATGAAATGGATGGTGCATAGTCCCACCATTTTTCTCAAAAAAAAAAAAAAAATAGTGTGGCAATATATATTTCTTGTAACTTATTTCAAAGAAAATATATATAGCTAGGATAAAGTTTACCTTGCAGATATTTGTAAACAATGCCTAGACACAGTGCAACAGCCTAGTGGCACAAGCAATAAGGATGTTGCGTGGAAAAAATGGTTAAAAGAAAGGAGGATGAGGAGCTCAGAAGAGTGTTTGATTTACTTCCGATAAATTACAGTGGTGCTTTTCTGAACCAAACTTTATTTCTTCAATGCTCTGTGACACTTAAACCTTCCATATTATTAACCGGATGGTAGTAAATTAAATCTTTGCTATGATTCTTCTTATAATTTAATGATCTATATTAAGGGGTTGCATAAGGGTCATACCAGTCATATCACTGGGGAGAGTCATAAACTTTGACAATTTGATTAAGTGTGTATATATATATAGGCAGACTAGAATAAGGTTGACCAGATTTAGACTCATTTTGGTCGATCAAAACTCTACAAGAAAATTATACATCGATAATCCAAACCATACTACCTCAAAACTCCTTGCATACCAAAAATTATATGACGTGAAAATCTCCAGCCTATGCATCAAGCAATAAAAAATTGGATAGCCTAAATAAAATTAAATTAGATATTTTTTGATCATTTAATATATAGGCCAGAGTCTCCAAATCATATAATTTTTGGTATTTAAATTGAAAAGTGATATATTTTTACATTTATTGAAGGTATTTTTGATAATTTATGGTGCTAACATCTTCTTAAAAACCTAATTTTATGAATAAATTGAATTTTTTACAAAAATAAATAATTTTAAAAAAAAATAAAATTAGAACATATTTTAAAAAATAGATGTTAATTTAATTGAGCAATTTAAACATCAAAATAATAAAAAATTTTAAAAAATTTAATGCATATTTTTTTCTTATTTTTCAGACAAAAAATCAGAGCAAAAATCGAGCCAAAATACCCTAAAAAAAAAACATATTATCTCCGATGCATAGTGGACCGACCGCTCGTCCACAGAGCCAGGTCGTGGTCCCGAGAATAGTTACACGATCTACAGGCGCAGTTTAAAGCGGAGAAAGATCCTGAACGTGATCCAACGGCTGAGATTTAATCCGACTTAGATCCAATAGCTGCTATTCATTGTCGGTTTATAAGAGGACTCTTTTGCACGATCCGATGGCCCAGAACCAATCTCAGGCACGATCGAACGGCTGTGGTTCAATCCGACTTTGATAAGGATTAAAATGGTTGATTTTTTATCAGATCTGAGCTGTCCAAGCTTCATCCGACGGTCAGGAATATTCCTAAGGGGATTAATATGATTTCTAAGGGTTTTAGGACTCCTTTTCCTACCAAAAAATTATGAAAAATTCATCTATAAATAGAAGGTCCGGGAATAAGCTTAGAGAGAAGAAAAATTGAGTAAAAGTATAGAAAAAAATAAAAAAAAATAAAATAGCTTTAGGGACCCAAGAAAAAGAAGGAGAGAAGTCAATTCGCTCTACGAAGTACGACGGAAGATGGAGAGGTCATCAATCATCTTCCCGATGAGGTTGGACTGATCAACTTCAGATCCTTGTTATACTTTATTTTTATTTTATTTTATTATTATTTTTAAATTCTCTGTACTTGAATTTCAATTCTAGTTAATGAAAAATTTATTTTCTTGTACTTTAAATTCCTGTCTTTTATTTGTCGCAAGTAAATGTTAGGATCTAGTTAGTAGATCTTAGTACCTGATTTATTTTTTACTTTTTAAATTTTTATTATTTATTTTTATTGTAAGTAGATGCTAGGATCTATTAGTAGATCTTAGTATCCGATTTATTTTTCATACTTTTAATTTTTATTTTCTGACTTAAATTACTTTCTCCAAAATTTTATTTTTTTTACAAAATCAAAGATTTCAAATCAAAATTCTATTTTCTCTGTAGATTCGACCCGACTCACTATTTCTACGTGTTTTTAATTTTTATTGAAGTCAGAATTTGATTGATAATCATGGTGTCCTAACGACAACATCTTGACCCAATCAATTTTTGGCACCATTGCCGGAGAAGGCAACAATTTTAATATTTGATTTTTTTAATTTTTTATAAATATAGCTTACTAACTTTTTTATTTTTCTTTGTATAGAAAAAAAGAAAAAAGAGAAAAATTTAAAAAAGAGATAGAAAGCTTCCAATTTTGCTTGGTGAGATCAATCCTAACCCTAATCCTAACTATTTTTTAATATTAATTATTTTTTTTTAAATTAACATAAAATTCATCCATATAAATCTAATAAAAATTGCATGATAAGAGTAGAAACTTAATTGTTAGAAACATTCATCATGTTAGATTTTCTTTTGGTGATCGCTGGAGACAAGGTAAGCTTTCTAGTTTAATTAATTTCATGCATCTAATTTAGTTGCATAGAACCCTTGTTTGAAATTGGTTGTGCATATTCATCTCAAATTAATTTAAGGGCAACACCCATAACAAGATAAGGTGGAGATTTTATCACCCTTCTTTAGCCCAAAAACAATCAACCAGCATCCCGCATTAACCCAAACCTAACTAAAATCAAGGAGACATGGGCCCTTAGGATCAATTGAGTTCAGTTTGAGTATTGTGGTCAAGTCAAGTACAAAGTAAGTTTAGACTCACTCCTAAAATTAGTGTCTAAAGCTAGAGGTTACAAAGACTCTACCTAAGTGGACTCGTGGTTATTTAATTAGTTCCATTAGCTTACTTGACCAATTCAATTGGTGTCTAAGGCAAGCAACGGGAAGACCCCCATGATCTCACCTCTTACCTGGCTAGTTGAAGGAAGTGAGAAAAAACCCAATTTGTATCTAGACTAAGCCACTCTACATTGAACTGTTAGGTCTAAAAATCCGTAGGTGTTTAGGTTTAATTGTTTGCTAACTTGATTGCAATTAACACTTAACCACAACTAATTCTTCTCATCTTATGTCTTTAGGTCTAAGACTTTTCTTAAGGATCTCATCTTTAGAACTTTTCTCTTTCTTTCTTTTCTTTCTTTTTCTCCTCCTTCTTCTTAAAAAAAAAAAAATAAAATCTTAACAACACACATATTAGGGTTTGCACTGGTACATGCACGGTATAATTTTTTCTGACCTAGTTGAACCTAATCTTGAAATTAAACGACTGATCCATGTTAACCTGAAAATCAAATGGCTGAAAATTTTGAGAACCACCTAGGCGGATGAAAGAATATTTTATTTCTTCCACCTATAACCCATCAATGTTTCATCATTTTATTCAGATTCTAGTCTTAAGATCGATTTGAACCTGTTAGCCCAAAAATTAAATAAAGTCGACCTTCTTATAGATAAATGCCTAGCCTTAGATCTACAATCTCATGTGCAATACATACCATCTCCCAATTATCAGAAGATTTGTTTATCTGTGCTAGTCCAGCCCATCATGTGAGTGAATGTCCCACGACTGCACAGTTTTCACCTTTCATCCAAGAACAAGCTCAAGCTACTCAAGATTACTCTAGTCTTATTAACGATTCATTCTTAAACATATATAACCAAGATTGGAGGAACCACCCTAATTTTTCTTAGAGACCCCAATAGACTCAGGCTAAGATCCAAATTTTTTCTGTGTAGAACTTTCAGAATGGATCCCATATCAAAATTATGCCTATAATAGTAGTCAGTCTAGTCAGCCTGTCCAGCCATCCTATTACAATCAGCCATTATACCCACCTCCTCAACAGACCAATCTAGCCGACGATAGATTCAACCAACTCAACAAATGATCATGACCCAACAGTAATCCCTCACTAGGCTAGAAGCACAAATAGATCAATTAACTGAATCTACCATGAGGAGAGAACTAGGTCAATTATCGAGCCAACAAATATCGAATTTTAAAAATAACCCATCCATCCATCAATCACCTGGACCCAGTCATTAATTCAATGTCCTACCTAAGAATCCTCAATTTGAAAGTGACATATCAAGACCAGGTGAGTGAGGCTAGTACTGATGCTTGCCAAAATATAAATTTTAAAGAAGAGATTAGTACTGAGACTAACCCAATAGAAGAATCTGAGTCCAAATTATTACTGATCTAAGTGATAAAGAGAAAAGAGTGGATGAGCTATCCGATATATATCCACCAAAAATTTATTTTCTTCAGCCCTAGAAGTCGGTTCTTCTTCTTTAGAATCACCATTTCCTCCAAAATTGAAATCATCCTTAGTTATACTTGAGAATACATGTTTAGAATCAAATGACACCCTTTCAGCACCCATTACTTCAAACTTAACTCCTAAACTAAAAACTCAATTTATGAGCATTTTAGAAGAACAAATAGGAGAAATTTTCAACAAACAAGGGTCTGTGAATGTGTTTGTGAACTATTTTTCTAAAATTAAGAATGAGATGTGAAATACTTTTTGAAATTGGTAATAAAATATTAAAATTTATTATAGATCATCTTCCTAAGATTGGCAATCCAAAATCATTGGAATTTGTCAATTCAATATTTGACATGGGATAGGTGAGAATCGGCATGGTCTGGCTGAAGACGGTAAACTTAGCACTTCCTGGAGGCAACCCAATTTTTCAGTTTTATTTTTAGCTTTTGCTTTCTTTTGTATTTTTTTAGGTTAATCAAGTTTTACTTAGTTCTTTTGTAGGGATCTGAAGATAATCTTGACTAAGTTGGGGGGAAAATCAATTTTGAAAAGACTTCTAGATCAGGTGACATTCTCTTTTTCTTTCTCTTTGCATGCACCCTTCATTTTTCTACTCCATTGAGGACAATGTCGATTAAGTTAGGAGGGAGAATAATAAAAATTTTTAAAATTTTAAAGCCTCAAGTAGTTAGTATTTAGTATTTAAGCACCTGATTACATTTAAGAATCGAGTTAAACCAAGTATTTTTTTAAAAAAATTGATGTACAGATCAGAGAATTTGTGAGATATTGAGAAATCAAGTATTAAGAAAACTCAATAAAGAGTTAAGTTTAGAACTTAAACATTTTTTTTGAGTATTTCTAAATTTTTCTACCATTATCAAAAAAAGTTAATTTTTTATGGGCTTGTGTAGAGTAACTATACGTTTCTTCATATATTAAAAAAAAATTTCAAGTACTTCATGCGGAGTAACGGGCCTCTTTGCCTAAGCAAGTTTGAGTTTTCCATCAAAAAGTATGAAGGCAAAGAAGCTTTGTTGTAAAGCTAGTTTTAACTCATAACTGTTTGATTCGAGCAAGTAGGTCCGAGGGGTATTCTATACCTAATGCCTTAAAGCCGTATGGTTTGGGAGTCATTGGCTGAAAACCCGCTACATGGGTCAAACAGAAAGCTTAAGGGATTAAGACACTCAATAGCAGTACAACATTAAAAAAAAAAAAAAAAAAATCAATCAATAAATGAAGATGGAAGTAACAATATACTTGTCATATGAAGGTTAATAATTTGGAGATAAAGTAGCGATAATTTAAAAAAATTAAAAAATATTTAGTATTCTTAGTTTAACTCTCATATTAACTAGTATTAATACCTCAATGACATACCTCATTTACACTCTACTGAACATCAGTGGCCCTTTTGAAAATTATTTGGTGAAATTTAAGATTCTAAATTCTTACTTTACTCGAAGATGAGCAAAGTTCAAGTAGAGGGTGTGATAAGTGATTATTTTTGTATTTATTGAAGATATTTTTGATAATTTATGGTGCTAACATCTTCTTAAAATCTAATTTTATGAAAAATTAATTTTTTTGTAAAAATAAATAATTTAAAAAAAATAAAATTAGAGCATATTTATAAAAATAGATGTTAATTTAATTGAGTAATTTAAGCATCAAAATGATGATTTTTTTTAAAAAATTTAATATATTTTTTTTTATTTTTAGACAAAAAATCGAAGCAAAAATCAAGCCAAAATATCCTAAAAAATAAAAAATATTACCTCCGATGCACGGTGGACTGGCCGCTCGATCCACAGAGTAGGGCACGATCCACAAGAATAGTTATACGATCACAGATGCGGTTCACAGCGAGAGAAAGATCTTGGGCGTGATCCAACGGCTGAGATTTAATCCGACTTAGATCCAACGGCTGTTGTTCATTGTCGGTTTATAAAAGGACTCTTTTGCATGATCGATGGCCAGAACCAATCTCAGGCCGATCGGACGACTGTGATTCGATCTGACTTTGATAAAGATTAAAATGATTGATTTTTTATCAGATCTGAGCTGTCCAAGCTTCATCCGATGGTCAAAAATATTTTTAAAGGGATTAATATGATTTCTAAGGGTTTTAGGATCTTTTTCATACTAAAAAATTATAAAAAATTCATCTATAAATAGAAGATCTGGGAATAACTTAGAGAGCAAAAAAATTGAGTAAAATATATAAAAAAATAAAAAAAAAATAAAATAGCTTTAGGGACCTAAAGAAAAGAAGGAGAGAAGCTAGTTCGCTCTACAGAGTACGACGAAAGATGGAGAGGCCATCAACCATCTTTTCGATGAGACTGGACTGATCAACTTCAGATCTTTATTACAGTTTATTTTTATTTTATTTTATTATTATTTTTAAATTCTCTGTACTTGAATTTTAATTCTAGTTAATGAAAAATTTATTTTCTTGCACTTTAAATTTCTGTCTTTTATTTGTCGCAAGTAGATGCTAGGATCTAATTAGTAATCTTAGTACTAATTTATTTTTTATTTTTTAAATTTTATTATTTATTTTTATGATAATAGATGCTAGGATCTAGTTAGTAGATCTTAGTATCCGTTTATTTTTCATACTTTAATTTTTATTTTTTGACTTAAATTTTTTCTTCAAAATTTTATTTTTTTTATAAAATCAAAAATTTCAAATCAAAATCCTACTTCTCTATAGATTCGATCCGACTCATTACTTTCTACATATTTTTAATTTTTATTGAAGTCAGAATTTGATTGATAATCACGGTATCTAACGACAACATCTTGACCCTATGATAAGTAGTTTTAAAATTGTAGATCATATTCAATAGTTTGGATCATCGATGTAGGATCTCTATTATTCAATTTTGATTTGATCGGATCTGAGTCTAAATTTGATCGATCTTATCCAAATTTGTCCCTATATCTTAGTCTGATCTTTTATAGATGAAGTTATCATGAACGGACCAGTTCAGATCGTTAGATGTGACTATCTATCAATTATCTTTTCATAATTATTCATATCTTTTCTAGTTATTAGACTTGATTCTGTATAGGGGTGTAATTGTCTCAATAAGAAGATATCCAATAGTGGATAGTGCTATATGATCTATTAACTAAAGATTTTAAAAGAGAAATTTTTGGAATTATGTAGATTTGTTAGAGTGTGTGTGAGGTAAGTATGCTTCATGTTTCTAGATTTATGGATGAATTATATAGTATTTATATTATTGAGCTTTGAGTCATATTGTTGTGATTTATGAATATAAAGCATATTATTTATCTATTAAATTTATAATAGAATATTATTTATTGTATTATCAAAGGTATTGATTTCATTATCGATTATGGTTGATTTTGATTCCAAAATAGTTTTATATTATTTGATTGAATATGAAATTGATTTTATCGAAAAAGAGATTTGATTTGAGATAGATTTTGACTTACAGCCTGACTATGTATCATAATCCTACTAGCGAGGCTTGTGTGCTAGTATATCGATACTCTGCTAGTGGAGGTTGTGCACTGGTATATCGATATTTTTCAGTGAAGATTGTATGCTGGTATATTGATACTCCATCAGTGAAGATTGTATGCTGGTATATCAATATTCTGCTAGTAGAGATTATGCACTAATATATTAATAGCCTTCCAATAGGAGTTGTGTGCTGGTATATTGATATCTTGCTAGTGAGGGTTATATACTAGTACATCGATATTCTGTTAGTAGAGGTTGTGCACGGTATGTTGATATTCTACCAATAGAAATTATGCACTGGCTATATCGATATTCTATTAATGGGGGTTATATGTTCGCATAGCAATATTCTGCTAATAGGGTTTATATATTGGCACTTTGACTATTTGAGCTCATTCTAGCCTAGCCATAGGATATAAGTATGATCATAGTTCATGACTATCGAGGTGAATCTGATATTTTGAAAGAAATTATTTATAAATAAAAATATAATTTTGAAAAGATTAAATTTGCTTACATCTTATTTTGATTAGTACTATGTATTTTGAATTAAATTTTAAATTAATATACTCTGTATGCTTATTTTCAGTATATTATTATTGTCACACCTCAAATCTGAGATATAACATGGCCATGCTATCAAAAGATGCTGCCTTTGATAGCACAAAGCCAATCAATTATAATCAATTAAAATTCATCATAAATAAAATATAATAAAGATTTAATTTTATTATTTATTAAATAATTAAATCAATACTAATTCAAAATATCTAATTAGTTCAAAACCAAATGTCAAACTCATATCTTATAATTCATAAATAATTGACACAAATCCATGGTCATTCAATAGACTAAGTTCAGTTATAAAATTTTTAAGTTTGCAATACAGATCCCAAGCTGGATCATTCGTCATTCTAACCTTATTTTTCTGTAAAAAAAAAAAAAGATAAAAATATATGAGCTATACTAGCTCAGTAAGTAAAACCTACGCTCCTTAATAGATCGAGTATAAATTTTTTATGATAATATAATATTTAAAAAATAATAGATATTATAAAAATTAAGTATTTCATAGAAATATAATAAAATAAATTATGAATCAATCATTAATGCATAAATCATGAATATTTTATAAACATGAATCGTAAATCATTCTTATTATATATCTATATCATGTTTCAAAATTTACTCATAGATATTTATGCTATGATCACTTATATCCGTGATAAGATCAGTATTTTTAATCGATAGAGTTCTTATTTCATATGCCAACTTTATACCCGTTGGCAGAGCCTATCTTCTATAAATGCTGGCTTCGGATGTCGACCTTCTATAGGGATGCATTAGAGCTATCGAGAGCCTTTCAAATCTTTCTATCTTTTTTTTAAAAATATATATATACATAGATAGAAAAATTATAAAATTATGTTTCATAAATATGCTATTTTCATAAATCATACTTATAGAATCAATGGTCATAATAAAATATACTTTTTATATCACATATACTGATCTTTATTTTATAAAAAATATGATTTCATAATAACAGATTATTTACATGAAAGTATGATAATTTAAAAATAAATAAGAAGTGTAAGATCTACTTACCTCATTCGTCCTAAATTTTCAAACTTTATTAGAAGAATTAGGTAACCTATCTAAAATATTAAATCATAATCAATTTTCTATCAATTAAATAAATAATAATAATAAAAGAAGGCCATTGATTAGGTGATTGATCTGATAGATCATTCGAGTACCAAATCGATTTAGGATCTTCTTGTCGGGGTCAAAATGGTCCTTAGAAGAAAAAAGATGGCTTGATACTGAAATCTTTGTCTTTTAAAGAGAAAAAATGGGTAGAGAAGAGAAAATGGAGAAGAATTTTTATATTTTCAAAAAAAAAATTCTGATCAAGATCATTATAGATCATGTCATTAATTAGATGTTATGAATTTCTAGCAAGGGCCGGGCTGCAATTCACCTACTGCATAGATATCAAAGTGATTCCAGGTATCTTTGAAATGAAAATCTTAGATTCATACTGGGGCCCATAGATTAGATAGTAAGAGAAAGAGGGAGAGGTAGAGAGACATAAAAGAGGAGAGAGAGATAGGAGAGAGAAAATCCTTCTCTCTCTTTCTTTTTTTTTTCTTCTTTCCTGCTTTTCTTTCCTTTTCTTCTTTTCTTCTCTTGGCTGAATAGGGGAGGAAAGGGCATGGTGGCTGGTTGTCGAAGGGTCGGCGACAGGCGACTGCAGCAGGTGGCCGATGGTCGTGGGGTATGGGACAGCCGGTGGTGAGGATCGCCAGTGAGAAAACAAGAAAGGGCATAGAAAAATAGGAGATCCATCTTTTTTCTCTTTTTCTTCATCATTGGCTGTTCACTGACAGCCATGACTCTGGAGAGGTAGGTAAGGAGCTCAACAACCCAATAAAGGCTCCAACATCAAGGGGGAAGGCATCGGTGGTTGGAAAAAGAAGAAGAAAAGTTGACCATAACAGGGATTTTGAACATGAGATTTTTCGATGATTCCGACAGTCGATGATCATGCATAAAAATATGGAAATAAGGGGAAGGAAGAGAGAAAGAAGGGCTAGGGCTTTTTACTTTAGTTCTGGTGGGTCTTCGCCTTCGATTTTTGATGGGCACGAAGAGGGTATCTACGGATTCAATGGGAGAAACCAAGGAGAAAAGAGAGGGAGGAAAGCTGGTGCTCATCATAAAAACCTTTGAAGGAGGGAGAGATTTTATAGAGTGGAGGGGAGGCGAATCCTCTTTGGAGTTAGCTTCCCCTCCAATAAATTCACATGGAAGAATACTCCCAGTGGGAGTTTCATCATATTTTTTTTCTTTTTTTTTTTTGTGTTTGGATGGGGTTTTGGACTATCTTAGATCAGGCCATTATAATTATTGCTTGATTTATCTAGCTAAAGTTTTCATTGCTTGCTGGATGTCTAAATAATTATTCTATATCTTATTATTTTTACAGATCTTGAAACTGGATAGCACGAAAATATGTTTGGAAGAGTGATCAGAGATGGAACTTCAATATCTTCATTTAGATTGAAAATTTTAGTGAAGTTTGATGTAAAATCTTTTGAATAATGTTGGACTTTGTGAGAACACAAAGTTAATTTCTATTAGTTAAATTTTAAACTTAATTTATTGAATTTAGTCTATTGTTTTCTTTATGATATCGTAAGGAGATATCTTGTATATTCATGGAAGATTTTTTATGAGTATGTGATAGTTCCATAACACTAGCTTATGATCTTGAATCAGGAGTGTGATAGATATATAAGCTAAAGGTCTCCAAATAAAATAAATTTTTAGTGTGTAAGCAATTTAGAGATAATAGATCATATCCAATAACTTGAATTATTGATATTGACCTCTATTCTCTAATTATGACTGAACTGAATTTGAGTAGAGATTTGTGGTTGAAGTTGTATTGCAATTCAAATGCATTGCAACTTAAGTTGTAATAATTAACTTATGAGGAAGCTTACTTCTTGTGTTTGGAAAGAGGATGGGAAAAATAATGATATTTTTGATAGATATTCTATGAATGCCTTTCAAGTGAATGTCAGGTCGGAGCACTCAATATATAGGAAGATAAGGATATCATGGATGAAGAGGTTGGTGTTGAAGCTATCGGTGGCAAGAGCCTAGGTGTGGACCTAGGTGTCTATTAACATTAGAGGGAGTGGGCAGTGTGGGGACTTGAAGAGGGCTAAACAGGTGGAGAGGGGTTGGATGGGTGACTAGAGGATGTGTATGACAATATGGAGGGGATGGGAAATAGTAGAGGAGGAGAAGAGAAGGCATAGCAATGAAAGGAGTAGGGAAGAAAAAAAATTCTATATATTTTTTAAAAAATTATGATACTTATTCAAGCAGCTGCAACTTGTTCTTTGGTTATTTTATTTGTAAGTCAATCTATCGCAAGATATCCTTGAATTGTAATTTAACAAGCAACTCAACTTATGTGCAACTTAAGTTGTAGGTATCCAAGTAAGTAGACTGATTCACACCTACAAATTAAGCTCATGTGGCTCCACTTATAGGAGTTCAAATAACCTTTATCTTCTATTTAGTATGAAGGATGGATTGAAGGAAGGATGAATAGAAGAGGATGGATGGATGGATAGATGATCTATGCATCTTTTCATATGTTTAAGGCTATAAATGGATCGGGTTGACCCATGACCCGATCTGATCTGATCCACATAGATCCGACCCATACTGTTTTAAAGAACCCGTGGATCCGGATCGAATTCTAAAATGGGATCCATTCCATTTTTCGGGTTGGATCTAGATTTACTGAATTTTGATCTGACTCGATCCGATCTGATCCACAAAGATTTTAGGTTGATTTGGATCTTGAGATAAATGACCCGACCTCATCTGACCCGAACCCAATACAAGACCTAGCCATGATTACTTTCTTTGATTTCATTCTCTTCTATTTATTGAATTTCAAAGATCTATTTTTTTTATTTCTTTTATTTCTTCATTTGTTTTCATAATTATAATCTTATGGTTCTTTGAAAAATGATCATTTTAAACTCATATTTTTGCTATTCCATCAATCTCATTAAGATTTTAAATATGTCAAAAAAAAACATGATGGAAGTAGAATTAGATATTTATTCATCTAATATTACAAAAGTGATAGAAGCATTCTAATTTAAAAATGGATAAAATAGAACTCTTTGACTTCCTCCTACCTTCATTCGCCTAGACTTTACATACAGATTGGGAAAGAACCAAGATTCTATTGATCAAAGGTTGTTGGCTGTCATCACTAGCTTTTTAAATTATGTTAAATATCTTGGTACTTATTTTTACATGCTCTCATTAATTGAATTTTGATACTCATTTTAGCTTCATAGACTTCATTAGAAATATCAACAAGAATATAAATATAAGTAGAACTAGATATGGGTTAAAAACAAGCAATAAATTCAATATCTAATTAATAGTTTGAAAATTGGTACATAAGTCCACAATAAAAAGCATACACCGAAGAAAAGCAAGTCCTCAAATGGTGTTGCTACACAAAATAGTGCCATGACAACTTTATTTGGTACTTATTGATCTTGTTATTTTCAACCTAAATCGATCCGAACTCAGATCCGAACCAAACCATATTTCATGAATCAGGGTTCGATTATATATAGACCCAATCTGACTCGAATGATCTGTTGGATCAAAAAATTTGATTATAGACCTAATCCGATCTTCTATTAGCCTAAGTTTGGATCCAATATTCAGATCCGATCAAAAAATCAGATCGGATCAGGTTCACTCATGACCCAACCCGATCCAACCCACATGCACCCCTACATATGTTTGGTGAAAGAAGGATGGATGGATAGAAATAATTTTCTCCTTTATTTGGTATAAAAAGAATGAAAGAGAGGATGGATGATATTTATATATCATTTTTACTAAATTACCATTTGATAAAAATATTACTATTATTAATTTATTATAATGCCATAATTTCAAGCATATAGATTTTAACTTTTAAAAATCTTAAGCATAGTAGAAATAATTCAGATTAAAACTTTTTTAATCTAAGCATGCAATAGATCAAATCTTAAACCAGACAACAGGATCTTCCTATGATATATAGGATTAGAGAAACAAAATATAAATTTAAACAAGAGAAAAGAAGATATGATCTTCATACCTTTACGGGGTAGATCTTCACCGCAAATCGATAATTGTAGATGTCTTTCGGATTTTTTTGAAGCTGCATAAACGTCCGATCTCTATAAATATCCATACGGGATCTTGATCTGATTGAAGACTCTTGATCTCATCGGGATATATCTCTCTTGCAGAGACTGCTTCCTTGATGGTTGAATAGCATCCTTCTTTTTCTCTTTAGACTCTTTCAAGGAAGAAGAAGAACAAAAGGAGGAAGAAGAAAGATCTCCATCTTTTCTCCCTAATCCCATGCCTAAGAAGAGGTCCACACCTCCTCTAGATTTCATGCCCTAAAAGAGATCACATCTCCAATATTTTTCATGCCCCAAAAGCCTATCTTAGTTCGCGTGTAACCCCTTAAACCCTCTCTTTATTTTGGCATGAAAACCTCTCACATCTCCCGCACAAAAGTAGATCTCATCTTTCTTTTGTTTAGGTGTCAAAGAGTTTGGTTAGATTAAAACTCTTTTAGATAAGAGTTAGGGCTTAGCATCCAACACTTGGACATCTTATCCTTTTGTGGCTTCACACAAACATAAGTCAAAAAGGGGGCATGTGGGGTTTTCTAGCATGAAATATCTCATATAGAAACATAAGAAGGGATGGTGGGAAGTGGTTGTACATGGGGCTAAGGTTTGGCACATGAAAAGAGAGAGAGTCCTAGTAAATTGCGATCTCTCTAATACTTTAGTCAAAACCTAATCAAATAGGATTTGGTTGTAACCAATTTAAGAAAAATCCTAGTCCAACTAGGAGCCCAATTAGATCCTAATCAAATTAAGAATTAGGTGCACTCAAGTCCAATCAAATAAGAAATTGATCTTCCTTACAATTGGATTATCTCATAATCTAATTAGGCTTGATTTAATCAAATCCAAACCAAACCAAATTAATCCAATTCGATTAGACTTGATTTTAGTCTAATTGCTTAATCAAATTGAGTAAATTAGCAATCCAATTGCTAATTAATCCTCCTATAATTTACTAACTTTAGTAAGTTTGACAATTACAATAATTGCATTGGATTAATCATCACTCACATTGATGATTAGATCTATACGTAATTTACAATCGTATTTCAACCATCTGATCAGTCAAGAACCTCTTTTGTGTATAATTTGTAGGTTCTATTTTATCTGGTAGTGAGATATATTATGATCCCTATATAATATCATTGAAATTTTTTAATGAATTAGAATGATTTCAATTCTATCCATTAAGAATCATTGATCATCAAGATAATACTTGTGAGTCTCACAATCTATCAGTGACATCTAGCAGTATGTAGTGGCAATCCAACATAATAGAAGAGATAAATTTTTAAATATAGTTACCATATGATATAGTTCTTCCATTGTGAGTTTTGACTAGATCGAGGTCAAGGACTACTCACCAAACCTCATCGTCAGTCATATGTCAGATTTATTCGACTCGAGTTCATCTTGTGATTTTTCATGAAAACTCATTTCCACTAATCATATTACCTTGGTCAAGAATTTTTGAACTTAGTCTCATAAATCACATAAGACTACTCCTTATCTATCAAAATCAATAGATTCTATATAGGTGCAACCTCCTCCTACAGTAAATCTACTGAAGTCAACATGCATCGTAAGGGTCCGAATGGCAGGGACCAACTGTATGTATAGTCAAACTATAGCAACCTCACTGTAAATAGCTGAGGCATCGCAGTTATGGATCAGTCACACTCTTGTAGTATCGAGCAAGTCACTGATGAGTGAGTAGACATTCATGTGATTTCTCATGTGACATGCTCAGTACCATTATTTTCTAACAACCACCTACACTCTCATCCAATATCTCCACACTATAGACTTAAGACTCATCTATCTCGAAGAAAGTGATTTGTACACTAACCTCACTGGATCAACCACCATCCCCATGATGATCCATCAATCAGGAGCAATTCAAAAATTAACAATCAATGACGCATGTCTCAAATTTTCAACTCTTAAAATGTGTCATCATTTATTAATTTTTTGAATGATTCATAACACTAAAATACATATATGAATGATAAAATAACCAATATTAATAATTTAATAAGTCAAAATTATAAACTATGCCTTAGAGTATTTACTAGTGTCAGTCAACTTGACTTCTAGCGCATACATCTAACAATCTGCCACATGCACTAAAGCAATTGGCTACAAATCTGAGTCCCATCTTCTCAAGGTGGGCTATAGTCATTTGTTGGCTCATCAGCTTAGTCAATGAGTCTGCCACATTGTCAGTGGAGCCAACTCTATGTATCTCAACCTTTTGAGGTAGTTGCAAATAATGTAGAACCGCCATTCTAAGTGCTTGAACTTCTGGTGAGACCTTGGCTCCTTAACGAAGACATGGCGTCATTGGTGTCTAGTCAGTGTCATGATATCTGATGGCATGACATCTAATTCTGCAACAAACCATTTTAATCAGAAAGCTTTCTTAGCAACTTCAGAAGCAGTGATGTACTTAGCTTCCATGATGGAGTTTGCTATGATAAAGCTTGAAACTATTCTAGCTCACAGCACCATCCTTCCATGATGTACTTAGCCTGATATCGACTTTTGATCATCAATATCAGACATAAAGTTCGAATCCATGTATCCTTGCACTCTCACTTTTCTCTTCCAAAAATTAAGAACATATCCTTAGTCCTTTTTGAGTACTTAAAGATATATATCACAGTTTTTCGATGCACCTCATCTGGATTCGACTGATATCTACTTGTGACACTCACAACATGAGCTATATCAGATCAAGTACGTAGCATGCATACATGAGGCTTCCTTTAGTCGAAGCATAAAGAATCTTGCTCATATGATTTATATCTGTGATGTATTAGAGCACATCTTCCTGGAGAGATGAATCCGATGCCTAAAAGGAGAAATTCTCTCTTAAAATTTTTCATGCTGAATCTCTTCAACACCTCCTCTATATATATTTTCTGTGATAGACCTTACATTCTTTTAGATTTATCTCTATAGACCTTTATCCCAAAGATTTAGGATGTTTCTCCAAGGTCTGTCATAGAGAATTCTTAGACAACCATATTTTAATGAAGTCAGTATGAGAACATCTTTTTCAATCAGGAGAATCTCATCCTTCCACTGATCCTCTTATAAATACATGACTCTTTTGTTTCTGATCAAACAATTTAATTACATCATTGAAATGAATGTTTCAACTCTAAGATGCTTGCTTGAGTCTATATATGGATCTTTGTAGTTTGCAGACCTTGTAAACTCTATCACTGAAAGTAAAATCCAAAAGACTACCCCATATAGATATCTTTCTCAAAATATCTATTTAGAAAGGCAGTTTTAACATCTACTTATCAGATTCATAATCATGGTATGCCATAAAATCAAGCAGTATCCACATGGATTTTAGCATGGCTATAGACAAAAAAATATCTTGATAGTCAATGCTTTCATGTTGGCTATAATTTTTCACCATAAGCCTTGCTTATAGGTCTCTACCCATCCATCCGAACCTATCTTCCTTTTGTAGATCCTTAAGCATCCAATAGGTACTATACATTTTGGTGGATTTACTGAGGTTAGACTTGGCTAGAGTTTATCAAATCAATTTTTGATTTTATTACTTCCATCTATTTTTCAAATGATGTCTAACATCACCTTATTATAGATTTTAGGATCATCTCCATGTTTCCTATTTTTTATGAGAAATATTTTTTACTTTTTATCAGAATATCTTAAGTATCTTTCAAGAGGATAAAAATCCTACTCAATCTATGAGGTAGAATAAGAAGTCCATATACTGGCTCAATATGAATAGGTTCAGCAGGTTCTATGGCTCGTTGTTCTTCAGAAATTTCTCTTTAAGCTCAATTTTTCTTCCACTATCTCCATCTTGGATAAACTATTTTTTAAAAAATAGTACTTCAGCTCACAATCACATTGTGGCCCTCTAGAAAGTAAAACTAGTATCCCTAGACTCTCTAGGATAGCAGATGTAACGAGCTCTATAGGACCTAGCCTCTTATTTGTCTATCTGTAGTTGCTTGACATAGGCTAGACATTTCAAAGTCTTGAGATAACCATGACTCAATTTCTTACTATGTTATATTTCATACGGTATGGTAGGAACGGTTTAGAAAAATTCTATTCAATAGCTTGATTAAAATATGTCTCTAAAAAATATATAAAACTCACCATAGATCGAACCATATCTAATAGGATCTGATTCTTACATAGTGAAACCATGCTGTTTTCTTTGAGATAGATTAGAAACTCCTACTAAGGTATTTACCTCTTCGATCTGATCAAAGAATCTTGAAAATTTTTTAATTTATTTCATAACTTCATTTTTGAATTTCTTGAACTTTTCAAAGATTTCAGATTTGTATCTTATGCATACCCATACCGTGACAAATTATCGATAAAGATTATAAAGTAGGAGTAATCTCCTCTGGTCTGCATATCAAATGGGCCATACACATCAGTGTGTACCAGAGTTAGTATCTTAGTAGATTTTTTTATTATCCCACAAAGAGTAGCTTAGTCATTTTTCTTTGAAGACAGGATTCATAGACTGGATATGACTCGAAAGTCAATGTGTCCAAAACCTACTCTTCTCTAGTCTATTAGTCCTTTCTTCTCCTATATGATCGAGCCTAAAGTGCTGTATATACCTAAGGTTAGTTTTATCTCTAGGTCTCTTAGATCCTATAGCACTCATTACTTGCTCACATACGTTCACAGATGCATCAACATGCAAATGATAGGAACTGTTAATCATAAAGCTACATGCAGCCAATTTATTTTCAAAATAAATTGAATAGTAATCTTTATTGAATTCTTCCTATGTTAGTATAGGAATCAAATTTCTACCAGCACTAGGTACATAGAAACAGTCCCTAAAAACTAAACTAAATCTAGACAACAGTTGCAGAAGATAGGTGCCCACGGCTTCAGAGTAACTTTTACCACATTGCTGACTCGAAGGGTGACTTTACTTTTCTCAGCCCTTTACATTCCCTTAGACTCAGAGTCTAATACTAAACTAGAAGCAGAGAAAATTGTAAGATCAATTTTGATGACTGAGCAAGTCGACATGCCTTCCAAAGGCATGTTATTGTTCTTTACGCTCTCCAAGTATGTACCTCTTGAATTTTTCAAGATTCCTTCACCACTTACCAATATATTGAGCAATTCAGATAAGGTGCTATCACTGTTATTCATATAGCAGTTTACTATAAACTGCCCATACGAATCAAAAAGATTGCAGGATCAAATCCTCTTGCAATTTCTTATGCATGATCATGCTAAGCTTTTCAAGCTTTATAGAGTTTTTGATCATTGTCAAACAAAGATCGTAGACTGACTGTCCATCACGTATTTACTGTGCGACACTGCTCACCATACAACTCTTGTAGATGAGTCAGCATATCCTTGGCAGTCTACATATCATGCCAATATATAACACCTAGCTATATTGCCATCATCTATCCAATTTTTAAGTATAGCTCGTTGATCATGGAATGGACGGGCTGGTAATATAGGGATACTCTGATTGAGAACATGATTAAATTTTAGTACTAAGAATGATTCTTAGATTTTTGAGTCAATCTTTGTAATTGATTTCAGTAAAATAGTTGGTCACTAAGATTCGAGCAGAGGGTTGGAAGCAGATTTTTCTATAGAGAGAAAAAGATTCTAGTTAGACATTATAATTGACTTATATTAGTTTGTTCTAGGATTTTATTTTAAAAATAAAGTATCTCTCACTATTTTCTCAAATCTCCCATACTCCTCGGATAGAGAAACGAAAACTTTGCGACTCAAGTTTCAAGTAGGTACTGCGGTCCCACCGATTGCACACCACCTCACCTAATAGTTATTGGTGATGGGTTAACCGATAGGTGAGCAACTCTTGTTCAATGCTTCTCTAAGCAAATTATAGCGGTCACCGATCTCTAAGTCTTGAAGTCTCACCTAACAGTTATTGATCCTATTTCTTACTTAAATCAGACCCACCATTCACCAGCAGGTGTAAAGCCATCATTGGATCCCTCACCTGTTAGTTATTGGGTCCAATCCTATTTTATGCTGGAACATCTCATGTTGTAGAGTGGTTGCATTTCTTTAATAAAACTGAGCTACTGTGATCAGCTGAGAACAATCAACATCAGAAAGAACCTGCACATCTACAACGGTGGAAGATCGCTAAACTTAATATATATGAGAAGATTTTAATTTAGTCTTCTTAATTAATTCACATCTCAGGCAATTATTTTAATCATTAAGGGCATGGACAGAACACAAATCACCATGCATCTAAATTCAAAAGAGTCAATCAAATTAGTCAGGTAAGTGAAGATTGATGGGAGGCTCTCTGTTGCTAATACAACGGTCCTAATTAAGTAACCATCGATCAATCACTTATCTTAGACACCAATCAATCAATCAATTTTAAGTTAGGTTAACTTTAGTGATCAAGGCTCGAGCCACTGAGCCAAATTAGATTTATGGGTTAATCAGTTTAGTCACATGCATGTTAATTGATTTAATCACCTACAACTGTTGATTTGATCTGAGACACTCTTGACCTAATCTGAATCAACTCCTTGACTTGATCTGATCAACTACTCTAATCGATTTATTTGCATCATGTGCTAACCAAAAACTCTAGATGTAATCTCATTACAAATCTAATTAGGTCTATCCATGTTCACCCTTTTGCAAAATTCAAATCTTGAACCAAATTCTAGATCTGATTTCATATCTCAAAATAGATTTTAGATCTGATTTTAGATCTTGAAACAAAATTTAGATCTTAAATTTCAGCAATGATTAAATTCAGATCTTAGATAATTTTAAATCTAAAATAAATATGATTGAATAAATTTAGATCTGAAACAATTTTCAGATCTAAAACATGCAAAATAAATTCAGATATGAAACAAATTTCAGATCTGAAATCAATCAATTTATATCTCATATAAAGAACATTAAATTCAGATATAAAAATTTTGATCATTCTATGACAACCTTTCATATAACAGAGTTATGCCAGGATAACTTATGTCAGAATAATTCAAAAATTTAGATCTAAATATAAATTTTAGATTTCAGTTTCTAACCTAATCGTATACATATGAACCTGACTTTGATATCACTGTTAGTAATGCCATGGTTTCAAGCATGCAGATTTTTAACTTTTAAAAATCTTAAGCACGGCAAAAATAAATTCAGATCAAAATCTTTTTTAATCTAAACATGCAATAGATTAAATCTTAAACTAGGCAACAGGATCTTCATATGATGTATAGGATTTAGAAATTTAAAACAAGAGGAAAGAAGATATGATCTTCATACCTTTCCACAGATAGATCTTCACCACGAACTAATGATCGTGGATGTCTTTCGATTTTTTGAAGCCGCATAACCATCCGACTTCTACAGATATCCACACGAGGCCTTGATTTGATGGAGGCTTTTTGATCTCATCAGGGTGCTAGCTCTCTTACAGCGATCGCTTCCTTGATAGTTAAATAGCATCCTTCTTTTTCTCTCTTAAACTCTCTCAGAGGAAGAAGAAGAACAAGAAGAAGAAGAAGAAGAGGAAGAAGAAAAATCTCTATCTTTTCTCCCTAATCCCATGCCTTAGAAGAGGTCCACACCTCCTTTAGATTTCACACCCTAAAAGAGATCACATCTCCAATATTTTTCATGCCCTAAAAGCCTATCTTAGTTCGTGTGTAACCCCTTAAACCCTCTCTTTATTTTGGCATGAAAACCTCTCACATCTCCGCATAAAATCAGATCTCATCTTTCTTTTGTTTGGGCATCAAAGAGTTTGGTTAGATTAAAACTCTTTTAGATAAGAGTTAGGGCTTGGCATCCAACACTTGGACATCTTATCCTTTTGTGGCTTCATGCAAACATAAGTCAAAAAAGGGGCGCTATTGGATTTCTAGGTGATTAGGCATGCAGATTTTTCATCTCATGAAAATATGCAGCAGAAGAGTAAGATTAAAAAATTTTAATCTAATACATCATGGATTAATCATTTAATCACCGAAGGATATTTTCTAAGCATGCTATGAAATAAATCTACAGATCTGAAATAAAAAATCAAAAGACCTTAAAAACTTTTACCTCATATCGCTTTTCTTTTTTGTTGTCAAATTGATCCAGTTCATACATCTGGATTTGATTGATATCTGCTCGTGACACTCACAGCAAGATTATATCAAGTCTAGTACATAGCATGACATTCATGAGCTTCCTATAGTCGAAGCATAAGAGATCATCATGAGCTAAATCTCTTAGATATGTTTGGACACATCCTCCTGGAGAGATACATGCCCTGCCTAAGGGGTAAAAATCTCTTTTTGAAGTTTTCATGCTGAATCTCTTCAGCATTCTTCTATATATTTTTTCTGTGAAAGGCCTAGTATCCTTTCAGATCTGTCTTTACAGACCTTTATCCCAAAGATATCGGATGCTTCTCAAAATTTTTATGAAGAATTTTTAGATAATCATATTTTAATCAAGTCAGTATGGGAACATCTTTCCTAATCAAGAGAATCTCATCCTCCCATTGACTCTCTTATAAACATATTCCTTAGATGCTCGTTCTTGATGAAATCAAACAATTTAATCACATCGAATATTCAACTTCGAGATACTTATTTAGTCTATTATAGCTTGCTAATCTTGTGATCTCCATCATTGAAAGTGAAATCCAAAAACTGCTCCATATAAATATCTTCCTCAAGATATCTATTTAGAGAAGCAGTTTTCACATATATTATCAAATTTATAATCATGGTATGCCGTAAAATCAAGCAGTATTTGATAGATTTTAGCGTAGCTACAGACAAAAAATCTTTTGATAGTCAATGCTTTCGCATTGATTATCATTTTTTGCCATAAGCCTCGCTTATAGATCTCTACCTATTCATCCAAACCTATCTTCCTTTTGTAGATCCTTAAGCATCCAATAGGTATTATACCTTTTGGTGGATCTACTAAGGTCAGACTTGAAATGCATCAAGTCAACTTTTAATTTTATGCTTCCATCTATTTCTAGAATCGATGGCTAACATCATCTTATCTCATTATAGGTTTTGGGATCATCTTCATGTTCCCTAATTTTCATAAGAAATATTTTTTTACTTTCTTTATCAAAATATCTTAAGTATCTTTCAAGAAGATAAAAAATTTATTCGATCTACGAGGTAAAGAGGTCCTATACTAATGGCTCAGATTGAATGGGTGAGCCAAATCTTCAGCTCGTTGCACTTCAGAGATTTTTCCTCGAGCTCAATTTTTTTCACTATCATTATTTTGGATAAACTATTTTTCAAGAACTATGATGGATCACTATCACATTGTGATCCACTAGCACTAAAGAATTTGACTATTAGCATGACTATTTATCATCATAATATCCAGCTACCATCGTTAATAACGTCGCTATGCTAATTCATCATAACAGTCAATCTGAAAAAAATTTATCGCTAAATATCTCTATTAGTGACAGAAAATATTGCCATCATTAATATGATTATTAGCGACGGTATTAACGATGTAATAACTCCATTGCTAATTATTTTTTAATTTTTAAATTAAATTTTAAAAAAAATTAAAATATTAATGATTGTATTTTGAGGTTAATACCATCATAATAATTATTAGTGATAAAAAATATCATTCTAATACCATCTTTATTTTTTTATTTTTAAATTAAATAAAAAAATTTAAAAAATATTAGAGATGACAGTATCGTCACTAATAAGTATTAGCGATGATATTTTTCATCATTAATACCATCGCTAATAATTAATTTTATTTTTTAAAAAAAATAAAAATATTTTTTGAAATTATTTTAATTAATCATAATGAACTATGGTTTTAATACTTGTCATAATTAAAATCCAAAGATAATATGATAACAAAAATTTAAAATTAATTATATTATATTAAAAATATAAATTATATAATTTTTTTACAATAGTATAAAAAATATAATACATCCAAAAAAATTAGGTTCGATCCTCATTATCGTCCACCTCCTCCTTTCACTCTTCTCTAGCACCTGATGGACAGAGCACATGTCCTAGCATCCTTAATGAAGAAAATAAAATAATATTAGTAAGTTTCGATATGAGTATATAGGATGTATCTTTGATACACTCCTTCGATTCTCGAATAGATTATTTTATATATTTTATTCGATGATATAAAGCTATAAATACCCCGACCCATTGATTGGATAGTTAAATTAAATTTTTAGCTCCTGATCTCTTTTTCAGACTCAAACCTAAATATATAAAGCTTGTAAATATGAAAACTTAAAACAAGTAAAAGAGTTTAGTAATATAATTATCTGATATGATGACAGCAGATCCTGAAGAAGCTCCACGATCGTATCACGGATGGCATCCAGGAGGCTCTGAGGTCACTGGCTCAGAAGCCTCTGAACGACCTCTCCATGTGCGCATCGCTTCAGATCTGGGACATCGAGGCTTGTGGGGATGCTGAGGATATCGAGCCAGTGGAGGGTCGAAGCTGTGATCGAATTCTATGACCTGACTCTTACTCACCCCTCGGTGGTGCTAAACCATCCCTCAAGATCAAGAGGGCTGAGAAGATGGATCATCGTCATATCTCTTAGCAACGTACTCCACGTAACGCATCTACACAGTTCAGAAATATATTAGTTTTAATATAAAAATTAGATCCTGTATAACTTAATTAGTAAATAAAATTTGAAGTTCTTATCATGATTTATCATGATGTAGAATCTAAATAGTTACCATCCTCTTAGACTGGTGTGTGGCCTCCCACAACTATAACTGATTTGATAGACGACCCATCTATCGTATCTACAATAAGTAAATAATAAAATTAAATTAATTAAACATACATATAAGAGTTTTTACAATTCTAGTGAAGATTTTGGTATAGATTACTTACCAGTCTGTCGGTCACATATGTATGCCGACCAGCCATCCGTGTGCCTGATCGGATCTTGCTGGGCTGTCCAGTTCTGTCGGGCCCTCTACTGCCTACCGAAGTACTCCTCACTACTCTACTAGATGTAGAGGACCTACCATATATCCATCCACATCCAGTGATCCGTGAAGGACCTCCAGTCTGATGGTGACTCAGAATTAGTGTGTTGGATGGCAAATTGTTTGAGGCTGTAGAAGCCATCTCGGAATCTCTGTGTGGCCACCTCCTCGAAGATTCGATGGCCAGTCTCCTCATACTAGAGATCTCGAATCGATAGTATCCTACAAGATATAAGCAAGCATGTATTAATATATAATTAAAATATTAACGTATCAAAAATTAAAAATTAAATTAGTTTTGACTTATCAGAGACATCTCTCAGGCTGCATCACGAGCTCCCGACGGTCAACTCGAGAACTCATTCATCGATCCCAACATCAATCGATATATGATCCCAGTAACGACACAAAATGTAGAAGGCTCTCTGAATATACTACAAAATTGATTTCGAAGAATAAATATTAACTCTAAAATTATTAAATTCTAAACATATTAATTAAGTATGTAATACTTACGAACGGCTTTGGATATAGATGATCTCTCTATCCTCTGACTAAATCAGGTGCCACGAGTCGGTAGATCCTCCATCACAATGCTATGTCTGAGAGCCAGCGGTTGCTACTGCATGCGATTGTGGGGTCACAGGTGACCCCCTATCCTCCGAACCTGAGCATAAAATATCTAATATAAAGAATATTATATTAATTAATAAAATATAAAATAATATAAATAAAAATATATAAATTAAGTGTTAGAGCTTACCATCCGATGAGAGAGAGAGATGCAGAACCATGCGAGCTTGCCGTGTGATCTTCTCTTCTTAAGAGCTCTGTCCTCGAATGGTGCGGCTTCGGCCTCTGGAAGATATGATGTATGCTCTCTGAAAATAAAAATTAATAGATTCATCAAATTAATTATACAATTATGGATGGCAATATAAAATTTAAAATGATGCAAGACAAGTAATTAAAATGATCCAAGAATTATATACTTAGTACTACTCATCGGTCTCTTCAATGTTTAGTATCCTTCGAATCTTTTTTGATTCTTCTTCTTCTTCCTATTCTTTCACCTCTTTCTTTTCTTCTTCCTCTTCTCTTTCTTGGAAAAGATTGTCCTTTAAAACAATCTCAGTTGGATCTACCTCCTCATGTTGGCCACTTCACGTAGGAGAATTTTTGGAGCATCCAATTTCACATCATCGAATGATTGATGAATCCTACTGTCTCATCCTCTTGAAAGCATTCTGGTAATTAGAGCTCCTCTTCTTCTTCGAGTGTGTAATAACGTTCGAGACTTAATTTTGCATACAGCCCATCGATCTTTTTTCTTTTTTTTTTTATGGAAAAAGAGTATAATACACTTGAGCAGCTTGTGCAGCTAATACAAATGGCTTGTTGACATAAGCTTTTAATTCATATTTGATTTCAATAAGCCCGTGCTGTGGATCAACCTTCATACCATTGTCGGTATCAAACTATTAGCACTTAAATAGAATAACACTATTCCTTCTAATGTATCTCATCTTAATCACTTCTTCGAGGATTCCATAGTAGTCACTCTTCACCTTATCTTCCCACCAGCAGCCTTTTATACACACACCACTATTCATTGTGCTTTTATAATTTTCATATTGCTGGGTGTGAAATTTGAAACCATTTATGTTACAGCCATTATAGCATGTCACGTATTTTTCAGGCCCATAACCTAATGGTCTCAACTTCATTGGTACGGATTCTCTTCTTTGAATGATCTGCATATTATAAAAAAATAAATTAAAGAAATTAAAACAATAAAATGACAATGAATGCTTACCAATTGATGAAACCAACATACAAAATTTTCTGAGCACTGTGTTGATATTTCTTCATCACTTATGCTTGAATTTTCTTCTTTCAGCATGTCATCATATTGCCTAAACAAGCATAAGATAAGTATACTAAAATAAGTGATTAAAGAGTTGGGATTGTAATAGATACTTACAGATATATGGGTCGATCTTTGTGCAGTTTAGCAAAACATATATCTCTGCCTGTCAAAGTTCAGTATCGGAGAAAGTCCGACGAATCTCCTATCTAAATTTTCAAGCGAGATAGGCAAATATTGAGATCTTCCACTCTGATCCCTCAGCACCACCGTCATCATTTTGGCCCACTTGAGTCAGCTTGATCTACACACTGGGATTAAAGTAGTATCGGTTGAAATTTAAAATTTCTTCTATTATATAGCCTTCACAATAGAACTTTCGACTTGGACCTTACTTTTTACTTTTTTCTTGAGACTGTGCATGTATCTTTCAAATGGATACATCCATCTGTACTGCACCGAACCCCCCACCTTAGCTTCATACGTCAGATGAATTATGAGATGCTTCATGGAGTCAAAGAAGTTGGGAGAAAATATCTTCTCCAACTTGTTTATGGTCACATTGCTAGCCTCAAGATAGGAGATGTGATATGTGGATAGTTCGGTAGCACAAATATCTCTAAATAGAAGGCTAAACTCGATCAAAGAACTCCATATGGAGTTGAAAAAGAGATCATGCGAAGCCAATAAAGTAATCATTGTATGAATACATGACAGTCATGGCTCTTTAATCCATGAAACCTATAATCTTTGATATTGATGCATCGAGCTAGATTACTTGTATAACCATCTGAAAATTTAAGGCTCTTACACTAGTCGCAAACATCCTTCAGCTGCTCCTTGTTAAAGTATAAGGTATTTTCGACTTCAGAAATTTTTTAGATAACACCTCAACCAGCTCTAATAGAGGATGCTTGCATATATTTTTCATATCTGCTTGAGCCTTGGGATTGTCCTTTGTCTTATCCTTGACATCTATAACAGTATAGAAAATATTATCGAATATATTCTTCTCGATATGCATGACATCAATATTATGACGGATCAAATAGGTGGACCAGTAGGATAATTCTTAGAAGATGCTTCGCTTCACTTAGTTATGAGTTGTACCAAACCTCCAAGGCTTCTGCTTGTCAGATTCAATGCCAAATGGAACTTCATCCAATTGGGATACCCTTTGAAACAATGACCCTCATAGAAACGATCTAACCTTCCATACCACTGAGGCACTGAGGTACATGGTCTTTCTCTATCTTATTTCTTCTGAAACTGTCCCACTGCTTTCGAAAAGGATGATGCTCAGGAGGAATTGACGATGACAATCGAACCAGCAAGGCTTACGATCATGCTCAAGCTAAAATAATTTTATATTCTCCATGCAATAGGGACTGCTAGCTTTCTATGAGTGTTCCATCCTGACAGCATCCATAAGTAAAAAAATTACTAATGGTCCACATCAACGCAGCCTTCATTATAAATTTTGCTTCTTCGATGCATCAAAAGTACGAATGCCATCAGACCATAACAATTTCAACTCATCAACAAGAGATCTTAGATATACATCAATACTTCTACCAGATGTTGTGATCCAAAAATGACTTATGTAAGAAAGATGTTATATTCTTTCATGCACATCTTAAGTGACAGATTGTATGGGGTGGTAAAGACTGCCAACATGAATAAGGGACCACTGCATGACTGAACGGTGTAAAACCATTCGTAGATAGACCCAGCCAGACATTGTATGATTCCTGAACAAATAAAGGATAGCAAGCATCAAATTACTTCCCTGCCTCGCTGTTCGATGGATGACACATCATATCAGGGTGCTTGCATGTCTTTTTTTGTGCCATCTCATCTGTCCAACAGTATTCTTGGACAAGTAGAGCCTCTGAAGTCTAGGAGTGAGGGAAAATATCGAAAAATCTTATATAGTATGTCTTTCTGATTTCTACCCTCTTGCCTTGGCTTAAATCGGCTTGTACTACATATGCCGCATGAGCTCTTCTGTTGGTCCTCCTTATAGAAAAGCATGCAATCATTACGGCATGCATCTATCTTCTCATATCCCATGCCCAACCCTTTCACTATTTTCTTTGAAGCATAGAAGCTTCCAACAAGCTTCTCATCCTTCGATAGTATTTTTTTTATTATTGCTACCATTCTATCATAACAATTGATCGTCATATTAAACTCGATCTTCAAGTTCAACAACTCTGACACAGCTGATAGTACAGTGTGTGTTTCACATCCTAACTATAGTGGTTCATAGCATCTTTCAGTATACGGTAAAAATCACCGTTGCTAGCTTCTAGATCATCCTTTACATTCTAATTAAATTTAAGACCATTCGCATCCATAACTATGTCCATCATTCTATCCGTGTCTATGTCCTGCTCGGTTCTAACCCTTGCAACTTTCTCCCACGTCTCTCCATGCAGGTATCAATGTTTATAGTCAGGCATAAATCCACTCTTATAAAATGGATAGTAATTATATCCCTATCAAATATTTTCTATTGCCATATCTATTATAAAGACAACAGCCTGTCCTTGATGTAAGAGTGCCTCATTCTCAAAAATAAATCATAGAAGTACTCTATACCCTCTCTATATTCAGCAGAAATCTCTCCATCGACTATTCAATGGTCCATCCAACTATGGTCCATGGCAGACTATCTAAGAATTCTACATATACATAAATACAAAGTAATTGCTAAATACTATTTTATTATTCAAAATGGCTTACATAATAAATGCATCCTATCATCAACTAATAGGTAAAGATAGGTCCTATCTCATTCAGAAAATGCATTAATTCTATAGGTCCATTACAGTAATCAAACGATATCAATAGGGGCTGAAAAAATTTCGACAGTATTTTTCTTTAGTTCTTCCATGTAGGGAGAACAAAAGAAAAATGCTATTCGAAATTTTTTCGAACCCGCAACATACCATTTGATTACTATAATAACCTATAGAATTACTTGTATTTTCTAAACTGTTCATAGTGAACAATCAATTGCCCAATGTACATAATTCTTCCATCCGTATAAAAATAAATAAATGTATGGATACATTAAATATATACATCAATCAACTGATGGATCTATCACTTCATGCAATGTAAATTTTATTAAAATTAATATATAATTAATGCTATCCGGCACCTTCCATCGGTCTGTGTGCACTGGATGCACGAGGGCTAGATGCCTTGCATGCCAACTATGATCCAAGGTCCAGACATGTAGGACATGCCCAGACTCATGTTTGCAATGCTGCTGTACCTTTCCTCGATCCGAGCACTCTGCATGCCCAAACCCAAGTCCCATAAATCTATCTAATTAATTAATTATCTACTAATTAATTATTTAATATTTAATTAATTTTTAGTGATGGCACTCTAGCCGTCACTAATAGTAGACACCATTAGCCTTCACTAATGCCATCGCTAATACTCACAGTGATGATGTGGGGACAAATCGTGAGCAGGAGCGATGGGGCAGGCCGAGGCAGCTGGCTTGGGGCCACGGCTGGCGCGACAGGGTCCACGAGCTGGTGGTAGTGGGGCCAGGGTGGGGTCGTGGGGTCGGGGCAGGGGTCGGGGGTCGGTGGAGTCAGGTTGCGGGCTGGGGGCGGTGGGCCGTGGGGGGCGTGGGGCAGGGGGGGGCCGACGGGTGGGGTCGCAAGGGTGGGGGTGTAGGGGCCGCAGGGCCGGCAAGGTTGGCTTGGGGTCGGGCCGATGCAGGGATGGGGCAGACGGGGTCGCAGCGATCGTGGGACACCGGAGAGGGGGGTTGGGGGGGTGGGAACGGGAGAGAATGAGTTGGGAAGGAGAAATATTTTGATTTTATAAAAGACTATTAGTAACGATAAACTTGTTGTCACCGACGGTCTGCCATCGCTAATACCATCGGTGATAGTATTAGCGATAAAAATTTTCATCGCTAAAAGCAAAAATTATTGCTAATACTTTTATCAAATTTTTAAAATAGTTTTTTTAAAATTATTAGCGACGATATGACTTCTGTTGTTAATACCATCGCTAATACCGTCGCTAATAATACTTTTTATTAGCAGCAAGATCAGCCATCGCTAAAAAAATTTTTGATCGCTAATATCTGTATTAACGATGAAATATTACCATCGCTAATAACCTCTCCACACTTTCCTAAACATCTGAATATAGTATAATTTTGAAATTTAAAGTCCATTTCATCATTCATTATCTAAATAATTATCGTTAGAGTATCATCACAAAAAATAATCTCGATCCGATAGTCCTAGTTATATCGATCAATAAAATTTGATTTCAACGATCATAAACGATCGCATGATGATCTGATAGATAAAGACCATCGATGGATTCAAAAATTTACAGCAATAATCTTGATGATATTTGTAGCATACTATTAAAATTTTACTTCAATCAAACATTATTATCATGGTCAATTTAGTATGGATGATTTGATCGTTAAATAAAAAATAATGATTAAAAGGCAAACGGCATCCTATTAAGATAATTTTTTAGATAAATAATCTTTACTACTACTTTAATCATTTGTACGATGGTGATTGTAAAATCTAAACTACACATATATGAACCATCTATATTAAACAGATTTTATAAAAGCATAAGTATAATTATTTAGGATTTTAAGAATGAGTATCAAGAGACATATAGTTTTAGATTGTTCATACATATGTATTTTGAATTTTATGATCACCACCATATAAATGATCAAATAGTACACAAATTATTTATCTAAAAAATTACTTATAATCGATGTCGTTTGATCTTTTGATCATTTATTTTTATTTAACAGTCTAAATCATCTCGTGCTAAATTGATAATGATAATGATATCGATTAAAGTAAATTTTGATAATATGCTATAAATATATCGAATATTATTATAAATTTTTAGACCCATCGTTGTCTCTATTTATGGATCATCATACGATCGTTCGTGACTGTCGAGATTGAATTTTATTGATCGACATAGCTAGGCTATAGATCGAGATAATTTTTTATGATGATACTTTAACAATAATTATTTAGATAATAAATAGTAAAGATGAACTTTAAATTTTAAAATTATATCATATTCAAAAAAAATAAAAAAAATATATTCTGCATTGAGTATTAGTGACGGCAACTGTCGTCGCTAATACTCTTCTTGCCATCGCTAATAATTTTAATAATAATTTTTTTTAATTTTTTACAATGATGAATACGATTGCTAATAGTGCTATAGCTAATAATTATTAGAGATGCATTTATCATCACTCATACTTTTTTACCATCGTTAATAATTTTAATAAATATTTTTTTTTTATTTTTTATGATGATGAATGCCGTCGCTAATAGTGCCATCGCTAATGATTATTAGAAAGAGCAATTACGGTCACTAATATTTTTTTCACCATCTTTAATAATTTTAATAAATATTTTTTTTGTGATGGTGAATGCCGTCTCTAACAGTGTCATACTAATGATTATTAGTGACAGTGATGCCGTCGCTAATACTATTTACGTCATCGGTGAAACTAATATTAGTGATGGTGAAAACCATCTTTAATAGCCATCGGTAAAATAATTATTAGCGATGGAATCATTGCCATCGGTAATGCCTTCGCTAATAGACATATTAGCAAAATAAAAATATCGTCGCTAATACCTTAATTTTTGTAGTGTGAGAAGTATAATTAGTACCTAACAACTCTTTAGGATACCTTATAAAGCGAGCCTTTATAGACCTAGCCTCTAACTTATCTGTTTGTTGTCTTTCGACATTTACTGATAATCCTAAACAATAGATTAAAGTATGTTCCTAAAGAAATAAGGGTTAGTAAGTGAGCGAACCTCATCATGGATCAGACTATATCTAATAGGGTCCAATTTCAATTATACTTAGAGGGGTCCAATGTAAGACTATGCTACTTGCATGAGATACTTCTAAAATTTTTATTAAGGTATTCACCTCTTCGATCCAATCAAAGAACCTAAGAAATTTTTGAATTTATTTTCACTTCATGTCTGAATTTTTTGAACTTTTCAAAGCTTCATATTTATATCCATACCGTGAATAATCATCGATAAAAATAATAGAGTAGAAATTATCATCTCTAGTTTGCACATCAAATAAGCCACACACATCAGTGTATTACAGGAAAAGTATATCGTGGTCCTCTCTCATATCCCACAAAGGTAGTTTGATCATTTTTCTTTGAAGGTAGGATCTATTTTTAGTTTGTATATTTTGTCCTCTCTAAAATGGTCTAACCTGAGGTACACTATACTTATGGTTTATCTCATCTTAGATCTCTCAGATCCTACGGTACTCACTATTTTTTAAATACATCTGTATGCAAACAAATAGATTGATATACCTTTATAAGGTGTGTCACCCTTTTTCTTTAAGCTATCAGATGGAAGATAATTTCTCTCTAATGACTGTCAGCACTGAGTGGAAATACTTTCTCTTGCCTGAATCCTCTCCTTGAGAAGATTCTTCTTTGGCTCATTCTCTCGTAGATTTCTTGTTCCAATAGACTCTCTCTTGGAATCAGATGCCATTCTACAGTAAAAAATAGCCCCTTAAACTTTTCAAGGTCTCTTAAGTGATCACCAACATATTCAGTAATTTTGTAATTGCTATCAATCTTGTTATATGGTAGTTTATAATAAACTGACCAAATGAACTACTAAGGGATTGTTGCATCAAATCACTTGCAGCTCCTTATGCATGGTCATCTGAGCTTCTTAAGCTCTTTTAGATTTTTAATCATTGACGAACAATGATCATGAACGGACTGCTCAAACACAGTCTGGCTCGCGCACTATACAACTCTTGCAGGTGAGTTATCATAACCCTGAAGTCTTGATGTCCTCATGTAGGCCTTGAGGCAAGATATAGCACCTAACCTAATTGCCATCATCCATCCATTTATCAAGTATTGAATGTTTCAATGATTAGATGGTTTGGTAATACTGAAGAATCTTGGTCTAGAACATACCTAGCATTTTTTGAGTTTAGAACTATTCTAAAGTTTCTAAGTCAGTCATTTGTATTCATCCCAATCAATCGGTTGAACCCTACAATTTGGACTAAGGGTTTGAAGCTGAGTGATGAACTGAAGAGAGAAGAAGATTTTAATTAGATATTTGTACTTAATCACTATTTATTCTAAAAATTTTAAAAAATAAATAAAAGCTCTCATTATTTTTTTGGATCTCTCAAACTCCATGGAGATGCAAAAACTCCTACGCAATTAGGATTTTTAGTGGGTACTGTGTCCTATCGATATGCATGCACCTCATCGTGCTCGATTATTGGACCATGCTATATCGATGAATGGATAACTATTATCCAATACTTATCAAGCATGATGCAGCGATTCGTCTCTAAGTCATGAAGCCTCAACATATCCTTTTATTGGCCCAATTCTTAATTAAGTTCGACCCAACGTTCAATGCATAGGTGAAGCCGTCATTAGGTCCCTCACTGTGTCTGATTATTGAGCCCAATCTATCTTTACCTAGCAACATCTCATGCTAATACAGTGCTTGTATCTTTTCGATGCAACTGAACCACTGTAACCAGTCGAGAACAATCAATATCAGTAGGATGCTGCACTCCTACAACAGTGAAAGATCGCTAGACTTAATATATGCGAGAAGATTTAATTTAGGTCTCTTCTATATAGCCACATACATCTCATATAAATGATAGATCTAGTTCAGGTCAGCACATCTAATGTCTGACTAATCTGATTTAGTTCAGCATATCTCGTGTTTGATTAATCTGATTTAGTTCAGCATATCTCATGTTTGATTAACCTGATTTAGTTCAGCATATCTCATGTTTGATTAACCTAGTCGACATAGGTGAATATGAATGATTAAGCAACCCAAAACTTAATCAACCAAGTTGATCAGATAAGTGAGATCAGTGGAGGATAGTCGATGCTTGCCTTAGACACCATCAGAATGGTCAGATAAGCATGCTCTTAATTAAAAATTATCGATTGAGACTTGTCTTAGACACCAATTGATCAATTAGAATTGAATAGATCAGCCTAACTACTCGAGCTCGATCATTGAGCCAAATTAGGTATTGAGTTAATCAATTCACATCAAATATGAATCGATGCAACCAACCATAACTAAACTCGATATTGAGTCCTTTTGACCTAATCCTAATCAACTATTGATTAGGTTCAATCGACTGCTCAAAATTGGCAAGAGTTCTAATCTGATCTAATCAAAAATTTTAATTATAGCCGAATTGTTAGACCTAATTGTTCAACCCATACCCTCATGCTTAACTTAAAAATTAAATTCTAAAAATAATTTTAAGATTATATTTAAGTACATGAATTAATGGCTTATGATCTTGAAATAATTTCAGATTTAAACCTAATATCATATATCATATATATGGTTGTTTTAGATCTAAAAATTAACTATCATGTATCACATATATGAAAAATTAGACTAAAACTAACTAAGCACATATCACATACATGCAAATTAAATTTAAATTAATGATTAAAATAATTTAAAAATATTTTTCAAAAACTTCATTCGCATCGTATTAGAATGACCTTTACAGTATAAAGGGTAAACTTTATACCAGAATAACCTTATATCAGTTCGATGCGAATCTTAATCATTTTAATTTCAGATCTAATAAGAAGTATGATATATCTCATATATCAATTTTTAGATCTAAAGTTTATTAATTAAGATATTTTAAAAATTATTTTTAAAATCGATCAATCTTGTGTTAGGACAGTCTTTGCAGCATAAGGAGTAAACTTTATATCAGGATAACTTATTTCAGTATAAAGTTGATTTTTTTCAATTTTGCTTTCAGATCTGAAACTTATTTCATGCATGTTAGAAATCTGGCTCTGATACTACTGTTGGATTTCTAAGTGATTAGGCATGCAGATTTTTCATCTCATGAAAGTATGCGGCAGAAGAGTAAGATTAAAATAATTTTAATCTAATATATGCATGGATCTAATCATTTAATCACCTAAGGATCTTTTCTAAGCACACTATGAAATAAATCTATAGATCTAAAACCAAAAATTAGAAGAGTTCAAAAACTCTTACCTCAGATCACTTTCCTTCTTTGTTATTGGATCGGATCTGGTGGATGCTCGAAGTTTTCATCATAGTCGTGCACGCACCCAACCTTTGCTGGTATCCACATAGAGATGGTCTGATTGAAGTACCGAGGCTATCAGAGTGCTAGCACCTCGCAGACCTCGCTCGTTGGCTTGGATCTGGATTTTTCCTTCAAGATCTAGAAGGAGAAGATCCCTATGCGAACTCTTTCGCACTGAATCGAGGGAGATGGCTTCTAGAATGCCAAGAAGAGATGAGAATCTTTCTCTTTCCTTCTTTTTTTCTCTCTCTAATCTCTCTCTAGATCAGATCTCATCTGAGAAAAAGGTGGGGCATCAAGAGAAAGAAGGAAGGGAAGGGAGAAGGGGCGTTGAGATTAAACTTGTGGCAAGAAAAGAACACGCCAATCTCCCACGCACACCACACCTTCACATTCCTTCTTTTATTTTGTTGCACAAAACAATCTCAACACCCTTTCTAGATATGGATAGGATCCTCTTCCTTATTTGAAGCAAATTCAAGAGAAAGTAGAGTCCAAAGGGAGAGAGAGACCCAGAGAGAAAGGGCACCAACTATTGGCGCCCCTTCACCCTTCACGCACACAAGGGAGAAAAAGGGGATGCATCTTCACATGCCCCTCCCTCTATCTGGCATGAAATAAGAGAGAGAAGCCCAATAGACTTGGGCTTAGGCAACCTATTTTGATTGGATTTCAAATTCAGTTTAATTCAAATCCAATTCGAATCTGATTCGAATCACATTCGAAAAGGCTGTCAATCCTAATCTAATCAGGATTGAAATCCAAATTCAATTTACATAATTAAATTCAATTAGTCTTAAATTAAGTTAAATCTGATTTAAATTAATTAAGATTTGATCCATAATTTAATCAGATCCAATTGCATTGCAGCACTTGCAATTAAGTTCCTTATGCTAACAATTAGCAATTATTAAATTTATAACTTTTATAAATTAATCCAAATCATCAATCCAATTGATAATTTAATCATGATCCAAATTATTAATTAGGTCGAGCTCCTTTTATATGTGACCCCTCAGATTCTATTCTATCTGGTAGTGAGACATACCATGATCTCCATCGTAGTGTCATGGAAACTCCTTTTGATGGGCTAGAATGATTCCAACTCAATCCAATAAGGATTGTTGATCCAAAAATAATCTTAATGAGTTCTCATAATCTACCAATGATGCTTACCAGTATATAGTAGCAATCCAACAGAATAGAAAGATGAATCTTTAAGTGTACTTACCATATGATCGAGTTCTTCTATCGAGAGTCTCGACATGATGCGGATCATGTAAACTCGTCAAATCCTAAGCATCTATCATATGCAAGTCTTAATTAGCTTGAGTCCAATTATGAATCGCATTAAAACTCTTTTTTATTATCACGCTATTGTAGCTACAAACTTAAGGACTCAGCCTCTTAGGTTACATAGGACTACTCCTCAACTATTAAGACTGATAGATCTCCTATAAGTGCACACCTACTCTTACAATGAACCTATTATAGTCAATGAATACCGTAAAACTTCGAATGGCTAGGGACTATATTTATGTATTATCAGACTATAGCAATCCCACTATGAGAAATCGAGGCACCGTAGGTCTAAAAACTATTGACATAACTACAGCATCAAGAAAGTCATTGATGAGTGAGTAGATATCCAAGTGATTTCTTATTGTTGGTTACATTCAGTACAATTGTTCTCTAATAATCATCTGCACTCTCACTCCAGTATCCCCACACTGTAGACTCAAGATCCATCTATCTAAAAGAAAGCGATCCATGCATCGATCTTGATGGATCAATCACCATCTTCGTGATGATTCAACGATCGAAAGTAATTCAGAAGTTAATCTATAATGACACATATCTAAAATTTTTAACTCTTGAGAATATGTGTCATTAACCATTAACTCCTTGAACGATTCTTGGACACATTACTCTAGAATAAAAATAATTATCTATTTTACTAATTTCAATAAATCAAGTATAAAAATATATTCTAAAATTAATATAATATGTCAGCCAACAATTGACTTTCTAGGTCATACATCTAATAGATGTATGGGCTTTCCTAGCATAAGATATCTCACGTAAAAACATAAGAACGGGCAGTGGGAAGTGGTTGGCGTGAGGCTAAGGTTTGGCGCATGAAAAGAGAGAGAGTCTCAGTCAAACTGGAACCTCTCTAATGCTTTGGTCAAAACCTAGTCAAAATCCTGATCAAATAGGATTTGGTTACAACCAATTTGAGAAAAATCCTAGTCCAACTAGAAGCCCAATTAGATCTTAACCAAATTAAGAATTAGATGCAGTCAAGTCCGAATCAAATAGAAGATTGATCTTCCTTACAATTGGGTTATCTCATAATCTAATTAAGTTTGATCTAATCAATTCCAAACCAAACAAAATTGAATCCAATTCAATTAAACTTGATTTAAGTCCAATTGCTCAATCAAATTGAGCCAATTAGCAATCGAATTGCTAATTAATCCTCTTACAACTTACTAACTCTTAGTAAGTTTGATAATTGTAACAATTGTATTGGATTAATCATCAATCACATTGATAATTAGATCCATATGCGAATCATAATCGCATTTCAACCATCTGATCAGTCAAGAACCTCTTTTGTATGTGATTCCGTAGGTTCTATTTTATCTGGTAGGGAGATATACTGTAATCTCCATCACAATATCATTGAAACTTCTTTCAATGGATTGAAACGATTCTAACTCTGTCCATCAAGGATCATCGATCATCAAGATAATGCTTATGAGTCTTACAGTCCATCAATGATACCTAACAGTATGTAGTGACAATCTAGTAGAATAGAAGAGATGAACCTCTAGGTGTAGTTATCATATGATACAATCCTATCGTGCGTTCTTATGATTCCACGTAAAAACTTATTTTCACTAATCACACTATTTTGATCAAGAATTTTTAAACTCAGTCTCATAAATTGCATATGACTACTCTTTATTTATCAAAATCGATAGATTCCATCTAGGTACAACCTACTTCTATAATGAACCTACTATAGCCAACATGCACCACAAGAATTCGAATGGCTAGGGACCAAGTATATGTACAGTCAAACTACAGCAACTTCATCGTGAATAATCGAGGCACCGCAAGTTAAGGACCAGTCACACTATTGCAGTATCGAACAAATCACTAATGAGTGAGTAGACATCCAAGTGACTTTTTAAGTGGTCATGCTCAGTATCTTTATTTTCTAACAACTACCTGCACTCTCATCCAGTATCTTTACACTGTAGACTTAAGACTCGTCTATCCCGAAAGAAACAATCCGTGCACTAACCTCACCGGATCAACTACTATCTCCATGATGATCTATCAATCAGAAGTAATTCAGAAATAAACCATCAATGATATATGTCTCAAATTCTCAACTCTTGAGAATATGTGTCGTTATCTTATTAATTTATCGGATGATTTATGGATACAAAAATACATATATGAGTGATGAAATAACCTAATATTAATAATTTAATAAGTTAAAATTATAAACTATACCCTTAGAGTGTTTATTAATGTCAACCAACTTGGCTTCTAGGGCATACATCTAACATTTGCACCCCTACATATGTTTGGTGAAAGAAGGATGGATGGATAAAATTGATTCTCTCCTCTATTTGGTATAAAAAAAATGAAAGAGAGGATGGATGATATTTATATGATATTTTTACTAGACTACCATTTGATAAAATATTACTATTATTAATTTATAATACTTATTTATACTAAAGAAGTAAATAAAGAAGGAAACAATGTACAAACTTGTAATCATTATAATTTAATTTAATTTAATAAATAATTTAATAAATTAATTATTAATTAATTAATTATATATATTAATTATATAAATAATTAATTAATTTTATGATTTAATTTAAATAGTTAATTAATATTGTACAAATAGTTAATTAAAAATAGTAAATAAAAAGAGAGAAATAGAAGATAATTTTAATTATTTAATTATAACTATTGAAATTATGTACTAAAATTAAAATAATTAGTAATAAAATTTAGTAGTATATGATTAATAATATGTATAAAAATATATATAAGTGATATGAATGAAAAAGTAAAAAAATATTATAGTTTTGTCAAAAAAAATTAATGAGGAGTAATTGTCAATGCAAAAATCTATCCATTAATGCTTCATCCATCACATCATCTCAATTTAGGAGGATGTAAATTGATGAGTTAGGATGGATGGATAATCTTTCTTTTTTTATTCATCCTTTCTATAATTTTTTGAATCAAACAGTAGATGGAGATCATCCATCTTTTCAACTTCATTCATTCATCCTCTTATGACCCCAACCAAATATAGGATTAAAATTTTTCTTTATATTTTTAAATTTATAGATGATGGAAGATCTGAATTAGTAAAAATCAATAATTTTTTTTTAATTCTAGAAACCAAGGCGTAATTTCTCATAATACATTTAATATGATTAAGAAAAATAAGAATTATAGAGAAACATAAATTAACATCAATGACTATCAATTATTTTCTAGAGCATGACATGCTAAAGAGGACTAAAGACATAAAAAGGTACGTCTTTGAAGTTTTAGATGAAAAATTAAATAATATGCTTATCGATACGGATTGTTGTAAGTTCCAAAATCCTATAGCCATAAAAAAAATAATAGTTTATGATACAAATTTATAAAATAATTTATTTTATAATGAGGACCAATAAAAATATTAAATGATTTTAGGTACATATATTAAGAATATTTTTCATTTTGAGGGGCACTACATTATAAATCAAATTAAAATTGATTACTCTCATTCTTAAGTCAAGAGCTATAGTATCAAGTCTATCATCATTCTTCATTATCATCAAGTTTATAATAACTAGTTATTATAAAATTAATGATATTATTACAATAGCATATTTTAATTATTATTATCCATAAATCAAGTTTGAACTAGTTTGCACAGAGGTGTGCTAACTCTTGTTGATCAAATTATATATATATATATATATATATATATATATATATATATATATATATATATATATTCAGCTTTTTTCAAGGATTATACAAAACAGAATAAGTTTCTACTATGCAATGATGTTAAATGAAATAATTTTGACAAATTATATGTATGTGATAGGTCACAAGAAACATTTAAGTAATATCAATTTTATTTTATAATGTTATAAGAAATATCAACAAACCAATGGTTCATTAATTTTATCTCAAATGTAGAAAATTATTCGCACAATGATCACAAATCTCATCAATGGTCACTAATATGGATATTTTAATATAGAAATTTTTCAATAATTAAAATTTTATTTAATAATCTATAAATATTTTTTATCATGAAGAACCTATATAGCAGCTAGAATATTATTTTGGTGTCACCATGAAAATTTTGCAACGAGAAAATTTTAGATATTTAAAATTTTTCTCAAGCTATTTATCTAGTTCTCTATTTTAGCTTTGAATGCATATGACCTCAAAGCCATTTTACGGTCACTATATAAATTTTATAAATTTAAATTTTATTTTAAGAAAGCTTATATTATTCTCCATTTATCTTCCGTTGTGAGGACCTTTGACCGTATAACCATTTCATGATCACGGTATGGTTTAGCATGAACACTTTTACGAAATAAAATTTTCACTAAGGGATGTGTTAATAATTATCCATTCAGTTTCATGTTTTAACCTGTGGAGAGGCAGATGCAAGCAACTCATTTGTAATATTAACTTTCTATAGGAAATTAAAAGTAATAATTTTTATGTCAAGTTTGCATTGAAGTCGATGTGTCGTTTGCTGAATTCCATGTCGTAATGAACGCAAAGATTGTTACAGCTACAAACCTTGTACAATATTATCATCACCGCTAAATCCATTACTTCTTGACAAGGCCAACTCTTCTCAGCCCTACCTTCCCTCGTTCCAGTCCCGAGTCCAACGCAGAATCGCCCCTAGCCGGAGGTTTTCGCTCGCCGGAATTCCCCCCATTTTCCGCCGCCCGATAGCTTTCCTTCTGAGTAGGACGAAAAGGGGTGGAGAAAGGAAACAAGGGCCTTCTCAGATTCAAAGGTTCCAAAGTCTTTGTTTTTTCTGGTAATGTATGTTTTTCTTTCGTTTTTTGGAAGAAAATTGAGAAAATATGTTAATTATTGAGGGATTGAGGGCTCCTTAGTTAAAAACGCAGCGTAAGGATTAGTTTTGTAGTCGTGGAAGTTCTCATGATTAGTGAAAGACTAAAAATTGGCCACTTTGTTTGTTATATATTTATTATTGACTATAGGATAATACTCACCCCTATTACTTTTATTGTTAAACTACAACTCTTAAATTTCTGTCTGAGACTTGTAGAAGAATTCGCTCGAAAAGGTAAATAGCTGAAATATGTTATTCAGATGTTTTATTCAATCATTTTATGCTTCATTAAATTGGTATAGAGAAGATACCTTTTCCTATAGTTGTGGTTGCTGGCAAGTTTTTCAAGCATATTAGCCGCAGCTTCTAAAGGCTTCCCCATCAAGCTTGCTTAAAAATTTTAAAATTCTGAGGACTTTTGATCAAACAATTTCCTATACATGCATTTGAAGTCATATGCCATGATTCATTGGCATTATTATGTCTAAGTTGATCATCTATTTTGCTATAAATTTTGAATTAGTTGCGGAATATCTCAAAGTAGAATATTTGTTAGTTGATGATTTTTAGCAAACCAAAATAAATTTCAGGTGGCTGCTTTGCAGCTTCCGTTCCCATAAAAGAGAAAAGGATGATTTCTAGCAAACCAAAATACCATTCACTAGACATATCTGAATCTTGACCACATTTAGAAAAATTACAGCATCAGGTTATCGAGGATGCTTCTTTGGTTGGTGAATAAGTGGATTGCATAATTTCTCAAGGGACTTCCACCTTGTAACAAGCCCGAGCTAGAGAAATTCCTTGTAACAACACCAGTTATCAGATCCCGTCATTTCCTTTTCTTCTCTTCATAAGTGATCATCCCTCTCTTCTATCAAAGATGATATCAGGAGAAATTTCAATTCTATGTTGATGATTGCTGCCTCTAGGGGTGGCGACTGTACAGAACCACCCGATTCTTGCATTTCTCTTTCCACTCCTACGACTTCTTGTTGTGGTCTGATCGTTTGTTGTTGAAAAGATAAGCCATTTATTGTGTGGTTGGATGGTGAGGGTACTTCTTGTTGTGGCCTGATCTTTTGTTGTTGAGAAGATGAACTATTGATTGTGTGGTAGGATGGCAACAGTGACCTTTCAATGTCAAGATGTTCTTTATGAAAACTGCAGCGATTTGAGGAGCCTTGGAAACCATCTAGCTTTTGAAGGCGCTGCAACAGGTTTGCCCGAGATGACCCACTAGTTGGGGTGGTAGGCGTACTTGTGGACAATGGAGTTATGCGCCTACATTGACTATTCTCTTTCAAGTGGTTCCTGGCTGTGTGATGCCATTTTCTTAGGGCAGTTGCAACTCCCTTACTGAATATCGTAGGCCTCATGTTGGAACCCATCTGTTAATGACCATCCTGTCTGATCAATAATTTGTATTTACTGTTGGAATCTATATATTGCTATTCGAGTTTACCTGTGTCACCAATGCATAGAGGGGAAGTGTAACATAGCTACATAGAACCTGTATGAGGACACTGATCAAAATAAAAAAAAATTATTAGATATACTGCAAGAAGCAAAATCACAGAACATACTGTTACCTGTCTGGGTAAGATCAACTAGTTAATATAACTCCCACGTTGGCTTCATCTTCTTATTTTCATTTTCATTTACTTAAATGTCTGCTATGATCTTAGCTTACTTTCTTGTAATTCTGACTGATTTTAATAATCTCATATTGTTTCTTGAGTTGTTTGAAGAGAAAGATAAAGCAAAATAAAATGTTATCTGGTATAGAAGTTTCAAAGAATAGTTAACATATTTTGAGGATTCCATAAACTTTGTTCATGATGGATATTAATAGGATATTATAGTTGTCCTCACTGAATAATTGACATGCACACTCAAATATAACAGAAATTGGCCATTATGTTACAAGGTTTATTTTGTTGATTATTTCATATATTGTTTAATACATAAACCAACAAAATGCAATAAAGAGAGAGTAGGAAGCTAACCCCATGGAAAATCTGATGATGATGTCGTCTACACGCTGGTGGAAGCATGAAAGAAACCCGAATTCATACTGCAAAAATCACAGGTGAAAAATTGTATTAAAACATGATCAGTTTATTTCTTCTTCCATCGATGATTTCCTGACCAGTCAATCCCCCACCCCCTTGGTTGTGCAATCTGTTGTAGTTACAAAAGATCGGTAGATTTCAGAGCCTTACCCAGCTCCATGCAAAAAGGGCAAGCTGAAAGGCATTCTGCAAGACAATGAAGTATATAAAGGGTTAATCTAGTGATGGCGTGTCTATTATCTGGAGAAGATTATTCTTCTTGCAACCTCTTACAGGTTTTGTGCACCCTAGGAATCATGAATGGGACAGTACCTGGAAGAGGACAAAGTGGATGAGGTACAGCATAAACCGAGGACATTTGAACCAGAAGAGATCATCTGTGGGATGAACGACTGGCGCTCCCTTAACAACATCTCCTCGCTCCATGATTTGTGAGGCCATCTTTATTATTATCACCTGAAGCCTTGTTCCTACAAGTAGTATAATCTGCAAAAAATCTGCCTTGCATTAAATAACTCTCATGAAGTAAACACAATGATGATTATTATATTTGACAACAATGCGTCCAAGGTGGAACATTTGAGTAAATTGTTGTATTTAATCTGTGATGTATGATGTATCATTGCAACAGGATTAGATAATCAGGTCCGTGAAAGATAATTAGATAAATATGCTAAACTTCTCTAAAGAAAGATAAATATGCTCCTTAAGAAGGTGAAAACGTTGATTGATTTTGTATTAGTCTATCATTGCAGTATGATGTAAAAGCAATCACTTTAAGTGAATTTCTGAAAAAATACAAAGTTTCTTGAACTGTATTCACTTTTTTTAAAAAAGGACACTGAATACTTTGAAACTAAGCTGGCATTCTCAACTTACAATTAAGGGGATAAATGGATGCCATTGGTAGGAGTGCCAGCCTGCCAACAAGGATCACACAAATAATTAACTGATATCCATACAAGTTCTGCTATTTAGTGATGGTGTAAGAAAGATAGAGTTGCATAGCATTACCATGACTGTAAAATAGCAGGAAGAGTACTGCAAAGGACCACATTGGGGGGCTGCAAGTATTCAAAACATAAACAAGAAAGGAACAATTAGCCTCGTTAACATATCAGATGGCTTATACATATTATTATATAATCTTGTGAAAATTAACAAACACAAGCTGAGCTCTAAATACTGCTCATGGAATGGGTAGGTTGTATAACGAAATATATATGGAAAGATATTCTTACAAGCATGAATGTAACAGACTGTCCAATCTTTCAACCAGGTGCATTATTAATTCATTCTTTTATAGGCAATCAATCTGTATGAGAAAAAATCTTTTAAAATAACTTTCAGTAGTGTTTCTCAAAAATTTCTATTCAGAAACCAATAACAATGATAATGTTCGCATCATATGCTTTGATTCACATCATATGATAAAGTTGTCTTGTGGTAGTGGCAGAAGGAACCATGTAGTGTAAAATTCTAAACTTCCCAGAAAGGAGCCATGTAGTGTAAAATTCTGAACTTCCCACGATAATTATGCTAGAACCTTTCTTTCTGTTTGCAAGCATGGCCATCTTAGTTATGAAAGCCAAATTTTTGTTATATTTGGTAGTGTTGTATTATAGATATCTGCTGATCAATTTGGCAATTTAAAGCATCTTTCAGCTTAATTAAAGCATCTTCTAGCTACACTTGCCAACAATCTTAAGAAATTACATGCATGTCAAAAACAATGTCGCAGCATACCTGATCCCTACCACGACTTTCATATCTTCCTCCAGCGATCTCTTTATGTAATTTCGAAAGTCAAAATTGCTTGAGCTTTGTGGAGCTAAATGTGCCTGTAAGTTATCGCATTAGAATGACTTTCTCTTTGCAGTTTGTCGAATGCACTTACGTAGCTATCTGTTGCTACTAATGACTTACCATGATAAACCCATGTCGTAGTGTCAGATAATCAACTTTTGGAACTGATCTCACAAATTGTCTAAAGAAACACACCTGTCAAAAGGATTACACTTTAAGAATATGCACAAGTTTAAGAATAAACACCTGCAATTTGGCTGTTTTATACCAAATTGTTTTCATAAATGCGTTGTTGCATTTTTTGTGTAAGTCTCCTTGTATTATAGAGTATATCTACCAGTCTGTATGCATAACCCTTCCTATGGTATTTAGTCAGAGTCTCAATATTTTACTTACTGTATACATTGGGTTTTATGATGGGCTATTGAGATATTTCATTCTGTTCGACACGTAATCCTTGAAATTTCTTTAAGAAATCAAATAACAGAAATTCTTAGGACCGTGAAATCAATTTTATTCCATGTGCAAAGCAGATCCTGTGGCTAGGCTGGAAATAAGTAATTCTGTTTCTTCATTAGTGTTCGAATGGCCTATTGTTTAATAGATTAAGATAATTTGAGCTGTTTAGCTGATTATGTGTAATGGTTCTTTTCCTCTTTGTAGTGGTGACTAACAAATTGTCATTATTGACTTAGGGTGACGATCCTTACAATCCAGGTGAGAATGGGCGAGTTGCTCCAGAAGTTCAGGTGACGATGACCGAATGAAGTGTCTCTCGCCAATCGAAATCTGTCAGGATCTAAGAGTACAATTTCCACAACACAGACAGCAGTTAATAAGTATATTGAGATAATAGGTGTATGAATTCCTTTTGTGAGTACTTGAAGTTTCCCTTATTAACATACCGTGCGAAAACTGGTATTCTGCTGTCCTCGTCTCAAGCTCCCATGATTTCCAGCGTCTCATCTGCATCGGACGTTTTCCTTCAACTCAGATCAATGAAGGGACCTATTTAATGACAGGTATTCATGTTCACCATACCTTTAAACTGCCCAAGGCCATAGTGGTTATGCAGTAGAGCACATGGAACACTGCTAGAACGAAGACAAATATGTGGAGCTGGTGGAGGCCATCGGCAGAAATGAATGGAACCTTGTTCTGTAAGTCCATAGACCAGCTACTGTTAAGCTAATATACATGAGAATTTAAAAAGCCATGTTATAGTTTTCTCATATTTTAATCAAGCATGGTCCCTTTAGCTCTGCATTTCTAACATGAGAAACAAAAGAAGACAGAATATCGATTTGGATAGCTAGGGACACCTCAAAGGAGTGTCTTTAGATACCTCTGATATAAAAAATGATTGTGATCTGGATGGTAACGAAGTGCAAAGGAGTGTCAATGGGCTTGGCTTTGGTCTGGCTTTTCCAGAGGATCTTGAGCGGGTCGCCTGAACTTTACAAAGTGCAAAGGAGTGCCAACTTAACTTTACAAAGTTAGGCCTCTCAAGTCAGTCTTTTTCCACTCTATGGATTCCAAATATTCAAAGATTCGAGTTTGATAATTGTGGGCCTAACATGACATCATCACATTTACAAAGGAAAGAAAGAGAGAGGGCGAATGACAAGCCTGGTGTTGAACATGCCTGCCAAAGGATCCAAGGAGTCATTAAATTTCGACGAGCGTGAGAGCGAAAAGAATGATAACTTAGGTGGTCATTTGATTATTCTTGAAGAATAATGCTAAACCCATGAAGTGCAATAGAGCTCCGTTCGTGCCAAGGTGGTCATGCGCTACATTGTTGTAGCTATGACATTTGAGCTAGTAGATCAATTAAGTTTATATTGGATGAATAATTGTATGTCTTCTAGTTGGGCCCACGAGCTACAATGATGGGTCTAGGAAATTTTGGATTTAGGCTAGGTCCAAACTGGGGCAAATTATATTATGCACCAGGTGCACTGGTATTAAACCGTGCACCCGGCAATCATTGAGGCCGACAAGCTCGTCATGAATGAGAACCACAAATGCATCTCGGTGATTGGGTGCATGTGGTGCAGGATATAATTTCTCCTGGATTGGATCATCTCCTGGATGTGGTTCTCTTCAAAACTTTCTATCATTAATATTAGATCGAAAGCTTAACTTTACATACTATATCAATGATGGGGACATTCATGCTATGATTGGTTAACCAACCAATAAAGAGCTAACTTGCCTTGGCACAATATTTGTTCGGCTCCGCTCCGCTGCTCAAAGCTCGTCGGAAACTGGCCATGGATTCTGAATCATGCACAAGCCTCCGGCCGGCATTACTTTTGTCGGATTCATGGCTCTTGGAGCCACCATCATCATGGACCTCCTCCTTGCAAGGGTGCCATGAATCGGCAACACTCTTTGGCACGCATATCTCGGTGATGATGCCCTGCCCAACTGTCAGAAGCAGTGACATGAAGCCAAGCAGCATCAGTTCTGTCACAAGGGGAAGAACACCATCAGTACGCACTTGGTTAGTTTCGGTTCTCATGGTGTGTGAGAAAGTTATACATGTTGATGGAAGTCTTGGAGAAGCATACCAGATTTGACCTTTTCGAAGGCTTCACGGAGAGCCTTTTTGTGATGTTTTTCTAACCACTGCAGACAACCATGAAACTTTATTTTTTTAGATTGAAAAAGGATTAAATTATCCATATAGCAAAATTTGTGCAGTGTTTGGGATGATTAGCATTTAGCTCGAGTGCTCAACTTACCTTGGATGAGAGGTATATGCCATGTTCAATGATAATGGAGATGACTACGAGAACAGCGCATATCGTCGCAACTGCCCACGTTGGAGTTTCCTCTAGATTTCGTCCACTTTCTCCTGCACCCATGCTCGTATTGCACCTTCAAAGGATTCAAGCAATAGGCTTCTGGAAAAAGGGAGCCCAACTATAAGTAGGAGCCCATGAGAGCAAGGACTTTGGGCGAGCATTGACCGCGGAATTTTCTTTCCTGGGACTGTCGTTCGTGGAATGTGTACCTCACGTGTCGAATCCGTGTGGAGAGACACCACCGAACAAGGCGGAAGGAGATCGATTTGTGACCGAGATCACACTCTAAACTTGGTTATGGCCCATGGGTGTAGTGCTGCCACGATGCATTTTACTCGCCGCCGCCCACCGGGAATCAGGTTCTTGTGGGGTCGACCCATCGAGGCGCATGGAGCATCCATTGGCCCCAGCAGCTTCCGAGAAGCCTTCTGCATCATGGGATGGTCATGGTCAGGGAAAATTTTTCCGACCTCCGTACAGAATTTTTCCAACCTCGCCTTGGAGGTTCGCTAATTTTGCGACACTTTCTTTGACCGCAAAAAAAAAAACGTTCAAGAATAAATTTCAATGAAGAGCCGGCAGAGCTGGAGCGGCTGGCCGGGTCCAACCATTTGTTCTGTACCGCACCACACACAGGCAAGCTTTGATCCTCTATTTTCTCAGTCACGTGGCTTGGACGTCGCTAACAAAAATCGTATGGAAATATGGAGTTTATCTTGTTTTCCATAAAAAAATAATTTTAAAAATTAAAATTTTTTTCTACCAATGGATCTCTATCTCATGATCAAAAAAAAAAAAAAAAAACTTTCTCTTTTAGATTCATTTTTAATTTATATCATTTATCAGTACGTACTATATGTTCATATGACATACATCAAACAAATTAATCATCAAATTAATATGTACATCGAGGTAAAGTTAATATATATTTTTTATAATATAGAATTTATATATAGTACATAACCAAATGATATATACTCAATAAATTAATCATTTAGTAAATTAATATATATCTCCAAATAAATTATTACAGTTTTCAAAATATTATGTTTATCAGCACATATTATATTATCAAATTATATATACTACAAGCTTTTTTGATACATATATGGTAGTAATTCAACAGATATCTCCAAATAAAAAGCATGTTCTGAAAACTATGATCGATTTACTTTAGAGATATGTATTAGATCAATATTAGATATGTATCAAAGAAATTTATAATATATCTTAAAAAATCGAGTGTGTATTATGATATTATGTAATATATATTAGTAAACATGATATTTCAAAAATTATAATAATTTATTTAAAAGTATATATTAGATTGCTAGATGATTAATTTGTTAAATACATATAATTTGACTATATACTTTGTATTGATGGACTCTATATTTTAAAAATTATCTATCAATTTGTCATGAGCTGTGTATTGACTTGCTCGATGATTAATTTATTTGATATGTGGTACTTGATCATATAATATCTATCAGTAAAAAATATATCATAAAATGAGAAAGAATGAGAATCCTATATTTTTATTTTTAGTTATAAAAGTGACGGCTCTACTAGTAAGAGTCCATGACTTTTAAGTTTTTTTCTTTAAATAAAAAGTTCACACGCAATGCCTGCCCCATATGATTTTTGTTCAGCCGTCACACCTAAGACCGCATCATGTTGCAGAAAAGTATGCTTCGCAGAAGGATCATCTTTCTTCTGAAAGCAAACTTGATTGTTACTGCTCTTGCAAGAGATATGAATTTCAATTTAAAAAATAATAGAAAAAAAAAAAAAGATTAACATCAGCTTTGGTCAGGGTTCAAGCATGCCCAGTAACACGCGCTCCAGTTAGTTTTCATTTCATACATGCTTGGATCTCATAAAGAAGAGATGTTTTGGCCACAATTAAACAATCTTATTATTTTTTTTTTTAAAAAAAAGGCTTAGCCCCTCAAAACGTGGAATCGCAGGAGCAACCTCAGTTTGTGAAGTGCGAATAACATGCACCATATCGTCATGATCCACCTTGACAACCATAATTATCACAGAAAACACTGTTGACTGAAAATTTCCAATCTAGTCCAAAACTACCACGGTTGCACTCAATAATGCGTTTAGGATGAAGCATTTGGCATCTAGGGAATCTGTCCTTGGTCAAGCATGGGGGGAGAATAGGTGATAACTAGTTTCACCATGTTTCCCGCTGCAACGAAAAACCAACCAACCACGTCACCTTCATCGGATGAACCAGAAACAAAGATCTTCGATGAATCAAACTGGTGTGACCATCCGTTTGTAATCTAAAAAAGAAGAAGATATGCCTTGCTCCAAGAAATCTATGACTTAAGCTTTAACACATCCAAAAGAAAAAAAAAATATATATTGGAAAGATTGAACTTAATTAGAAAACTATCCAATTAAAAGTCCAGAGATTTATTCCTTAGCATATTCTTGATTATTCTCTGACATATTCTTGTTATTTCCTATCTATATTTGGGTCTACATATTTGTATTTATAGGTCCTTGTACGCACTCTTGATTGTAAGAAGAAAAAATAAAAATAAATATCTCCTTCTCTTTTTCATCATGGTATCAGAGCACTCAGGTTCTGATCCATTTTTTTTTCCCCTTCTTAAAACCTTTCTCTTCCATTTTTTTCCCCTTCTTAAAACATTTCTCTTCCCTCCACTGCTGATACCGCCTCTACCGTCGCCACCGCTCCTTCTTCCTCCTAATTCACGCTGCCGCCGCAGCCACCGCAGCCATCGCAGCTCCCTTCCTCCCCGGCCGTCTCCGTCGAGCCCATCATCCCCACTATCGACCCGTCGATCTCATCCGCGCCGCCTCCCACGACTGGGGTTTCTTCCAGATCACCAACCACGGCATCCCGCTCCTGGTGCTCTACCGGACCATCGCTGCCGTCTGATCCTTCCACGAGCTGCCCTCCGTCGAGTCATCCGCAACCCCTTTCTTCTCAGTCACCGCAGCCCCCTTTCTTCCCGACCGAAATCCCTCCGAAGCCTCCGCTTCCGTCGAGTCCATCCGCAGCTCGCCACCGCAGCCCCGAAATCCCTCCAACGCCTCCACCAAAACCTCTTCACAGCCGAATCCCCGACACCAACCATCGTCTTCCTTGCCGACGGCATCACCCTCAACAATCCCGTGCTTCACGGGATACATAATCGGTAACAAAAAAAAACTACAGTTCTTTCTTTTAATCTTTTATTTATAAAAAATAAAAAAAATAAAACAAAATAAAACAAAATAAAAAAAAAATAAAACAAAAATAAAACAAAAATAAAACAAAAATAAAACAAAAAAATAAAACAAAAAAAAAAGAAAAAAGAGAAACTTTTATGGCTAGATACTTAAGAAGCCTGCAGTTACAGTGTGTCCGGTGATTCGTGTGTTTGGTGATTCATTGATAATGTGTTTCAGGTGATTCGTGTGTGTTGTGATTCATTGATAGTGTGCCAGTGAGATTATCGTTCATATTTTGTCTGTATGGCCAATCCAATTACTATGCAAGATCTTGAAGGTCTACTGGATCGGCTTATTACAGTTGCCACTCGATCAGGGGGTTCGTCAAGAGATAGTGGATCGCTGAATGCTCTTCAAGTGGCTGTAAAACTTGATGGCCCAGCGACATATTTACAATGAGAGAGGAGCACTCGTCTACTTGTACAAGGACGAGGTTTGGAGGGATATCTCATCGGCACAAAGAGGAAACCTGAGCAGGATATGGCTCAATGGAGAATGGAGAACTCTGCTGTTCTGGCATTTCTTCTAAATACCATGACACCGAATGTGGCCAGAAGTGTGCAACTGCTGGAGACTGCACAGGAAGTCTGGGAGACGGTGGCCCAAATATTCTCACAAAAGCAGAATTCTGCTCAAGCATTTGAGATCCGTTCTCAATTACGTCAGCTTCATCAGGGAGATTTATCTATCACTGAATATGCCACCGAGTTGAAACGTCTCTGGTCTGAAGCTGATCATTATAGAACTTTTGTTCCACAATGCTCCATCGATGTTGATGGATTTCAGAAATATTTAGAAGAAGAACGGGTTCAGGACTTTCTATATGGTCTGAATCCGGAATATGAATCTGTCAGAGTTCAGCTTCTCGCCAGAGATATTTTACCTAGTTTAGATCAAGTCTTCTCTACTGTTTTAAGCGAGGAGACACGACGACGAGTGACTTCTGACTCCAATAGTTCTGTAAGATCAGCTCTTACTGTACAGCTACAGCAGGTAGGTGAGAAGGTATGTTTTCATTGTAAAAAGTTTGGGCACACTAAGGCATTTTGCTGGGATCTCAATGATCGTCCAAATCAGCCTGGGCATAGTAATCGAGGCCATGGTGGTCGTCATAGTAGTGGAAGAACTGGAGGACAGAATCATGTTCGTGGACCTGTCCAAGCCAATCTCTCTGAAGAGACTGAGAGTGCTGTACACAGCTTATCTACAGAGGAGTATCAGACTTTCCGACAAATGATGGAAAAGTATGAATCATCTTCTAACACCACACCTACTCTGGAACAGTCTAGCCACCAGGATGGATATCTTGACTCCTCTCTTTTTGCACACTCAGGTACTCCATATAAATTATCACATGCATTTATTTGCGGAATATCCAACTGCTGGGTAATAGACTCAGGAGTATCCAGTCACATGACAGGGGCATCTAATAGTTTTATTTCCTATTCACCATGTTCAGAACATAACAAAGTCCGAATAGCTGATGGATCCTTTACCCCTGTCTCAGGAAAAGGATCCATTGACTGTACTCCTAGTTTAAGATTATCATCAGTATTGCATGTTCCATCCTTTCCTACAAATTTACTCTCTATCAGCTCTGTTACTAGAGATTTGAATTGTTCTGTCACTTTTTGGCCTTTTCATTGTCTATTTCAGGAGCTGAAAATGGGGAAGATACTTGGGGGTGGTAGATTGCACAATGGACTCTATTATCTATCAACTGATGAGAAAAATATGAACTCTTCTTTGACGGGGTATGCATTGTCTGTTGAAGGTGCCACTTCAGAACTTATGTTACATCATCGTAGGCTGGGTCATATTCTTTTTTCTATTCTTAGTCGCTTATTTCCATCTTTATCAACTAAATGCAATAAAAATTTGTTAGTTTGTGATCATTGTGAGTTGGCTAAACACACCAGAGTAGTATTTCCTATATCTGGAATTAGAAGTTCTAAACCTTTTGTTTTAATTCACTCTGATGTATGGGGATCATGTAGTACTAATACTCTCATGGGCCATAAGTGGTTTGTTACCTTCATTGATTGTTTTAGTCAAGTGACTTGGATCTATTTATTGAAGGAAAAGACGGGAGTTTTAAACTGCTTTAAAGAGTTTCATAAACTTGTAGGTACTTAGTTTGGTGTCAAAATTAAAATTCTACATTTTGACAATGGCACAGAATATATTAATCAGGAGTTCCGTGCGTATCTTCACACTCATGGAATTATTCATCAAACCACTTGTGTTGATACTCCTGCTCAAAATGGAGTTGTCGAAAGAAAAAATCGGCACTTATTGGAAGTAGCCCGATCCTTACTTTTTACCATGCAAGTTCCTAAATTTTTGTGGGGTGAGGCTGTCTTGACCGCGGCTTACTTGATCAATCGTATGCCTCTAAGAACACTCGGGTTTAAGTCCCCCATACAATGTTTGAAAGGATCTACTGATTATGTAGTCACTCCTAGAGTCTTTGGATGTGTTTGTTTTGCTCGCGATCATAGACCTTCAGTAGGAAAACTAGATCCACGAGCATTAAAATGTGTCTTTGTCGGTTATCCTGCTACTCAAAAGGGATACAAGTGCTATTATCCCCCTGAGCGGTGAATGTTTGTTACTATGAATGTTACTTTTTGAGAAACTGAAGCTTATTATGAAAGTCGTCTATCTGATAATAAGACACCAAAATTACTTCTTCCGGGTGACTTTCTATACACACCAAAAAATTCTGATGCCCAGGAAGAGTATCATAGTAATGATGTTCAGAGGGAGCCTAGTATTGAGAAAGAAGAAGAGTCCTGTGAAGAAGAGTCCAGTGTGCATTCACCACCAACTGCCCAAGTGTCTCCACCGCTTGAAGCTTCTTCTCCAGAGTCTCCTAATGGTAACAATATCTCTACTACTCCTTCCATTTCTAATCTTAATATTCCTATTGCAAAATGGAAGGATACTCGCTCAATTGTTCTTCCTGCTCGTTACCATTATGATATCGCTAATTATGTTTCATATAAGAATGTGTCTCCATCTTATCAAAGCTTTGTAGCTGCATTAGACTCTGTCTGTATTCTTAGTACCTGGCAAAAGGCTATGGCAGAACCTAAGTGGAAGGAAGCAATGTTAGAAGAGATGACTGCTTTATCCAAAAATCAGACATGGGATCTGGTCACTCTACCAGCTGGTAAGCATCCTGTAGGGTGTAAGTGGGTGTATACTATAAAGCAGACTCCAGAAGGCAAGGTGGAAAGATACAAAGCTCGGCTAGTAGCAAAGGGCTACACTCAAATATATGGAGTAGACTATGATGAAACCTTTGCTCCAGTGGCCAAGATGAACTCTGTTCGAATACCGATATCATGTGCTACTAATTTTGGCTGGGAATTACATTAGTTAGATGTGAAGAATGCATTTCTTCATGGAGATCTTCAGGAGGAAGTATACATGCAAATACCACCAGGATTTGAGACCAGAGCAACTATTGGAAAAGTCTGCAAACTAAAATACTCACTTTATGGCCTTAAACAGTCTCCTCGAACATGGTTTGATCGATTCAGTCGGACTGTAAAAGGAATGGGATATAAACAAAGTAATGCAGATAATACTCTATTCTATAGGCATCTCAAGGGAAAGAAAACTATACTCTTGGTTTATGTTGATGATATTATAATAACAGGAGATGACCATCATGAGATTAAACAACTCAAAGAAAAACTAAAGCAAGCATTTGAGGTAAAAGATCTGGGTCCACTAAGATATTTTTTGGGCATAGAAGTTGGACGATCATTCAAAGATATTTTTCTGTCACAACGAAAGTATGTACTAGATTTGCTTTCTGAGACTGGGATGTTGGGGTGTAAGCCTGCTACTACTCCAATAAATCAGAATCATCGAACAGTGATAGATGGTGGAGCTCCTGTTGATCGAGAAAGGTACCAGCGGTTGGTTGGAAGGTTGATATATCTTTCACATACAAGATCAGATATAGCCTATGCTGTCAGTGTCATCAGTCAATACATGCATGATCCACGAGAATCATACATGGAGAGAGCTTTCAGAGTATTACGCTACCTGAAAGGATGTCCTGATCGTGGTTTATTGTTCTCACAACACAACACCTTCCAAGTAGAGGGATTCACTGATGCAGATTGGGCTGGGTCATTGGATGATAGACGATATACTTCTGGATATTGTACATATGTAGGGGGTAATTTAGTTACTTGGAGAAGTAAGAAACAGTCGGTGGTGGCTAGATCATCAGCAGAAGCTGAATATAGAGCAATGGCTCTAGGCATATGTGAACTTCTTTGGCTTCAGAAGTTGCTTAAGGAATTACAACTTCTAAACAAATTTTCTCTTCGGTTGTATTGTGACAACAAAGCAGCAATTGAGATTGTAAGCAATCCAATACAGCATGATCGTACTAAACACATCGAGATTGACCGTCATTTTATCAAGGAAAAGATTAATCAGGGTCAGATCTGCATTATCTATATTCGGTCTTCTGATCAGGTGGCAGAAATTCTAACCAAAGGGCTTAGCTCAATGTCTTTTTCTGGATTGATTGACAAGATGGGGCTTCGAGATATCTTCGCCTCATCTTGAGGGGGAGTATTGGAAGGATTGAACTTAATTGGAAAACTATCCAATTAAAGGTCCAGGGATTTATTCCTTAGCATATTCTTGATTATTCTCTGGCATATTCTTGTTATTCCCTATCTATATTTGGGTCTACATATTTGTATTTATAGATCCTTGTACGCACTCTTGATTGTAAGAAAAAAAAATAAAAATAAATATCTCCTTCTCTTTTTCATCAAAAAAGGACCCTCAAATGTGATAACCGGTCAAGCTCTACTCTGAATGCCTTTTCCTTGACAGAGGGAGGACAGTCTAACAAACATCTAAGCAAAATGACAAGAAGAATGAGAATAATAAAAAAAAATAGTAAAAATTAGATAAATTAAATGAAAAGGAAGAATGCTAATCCAAATTTGCCGCTTTGAAATCTCACCCCATTGTGCGTGTGGTAGAAGATTCCCTTGGAATTTATAACCACCAAATATAGTAGTCAACAAGAATATTCTGGCGGACAATTGTGAGGAACAACTAATGCTGATCAACCCACCCAAAATGTACGTGTTAATATTGCAGCTTTCAACTATTTTTTGTCCAAAGATGATAGAACACCGACCTACAAAAACATCATGAATCATATTTATTTCTTCAGTGTCACAGATAAAAGAATCTACAAAAATATCAAAAATTATATTTATTTTAAAAAATTATCTATAAATTTTTAAATATATTTAAAATTATTTTTAAATTTTTAAATTTTTCAAATTCAATAAAAAATCTCTAAAATACTAAGAAGTTATTTCTATATCTCTGACATCCACACAGATTGGTTACATAGATCCACGTTCAATTTATATAGATTTATGTTCAAGTAACATAAATTTATATTCAGATTACTTAGTTTTAGTTCAGATTATACAGATATATATCTTGGTTACACAGAAATAATTTTTTAATATTTTAAAAAAAATTATTAAATTTAAGAAATTTAAAAATTTAAAAATAATTTTATATCTATTTAAAAATTTATAACTAATTTTTTTATTTTTTTAATATCATAAATAAATAAAAGCTAAACTTATGCTTTAAAACAAAATCCGGATTTCGCATTTTTTTTAGATTTGGTTAAGAAATCAGACATAGTAACAGATTTTACATGCGGCATTTTGAGTAGGAAATATTTGGAGCCTTGAAAGCCCTCCCAAGCTTATACATATGTTTATGGTAGGGCAAATAGATTGATGGGAGAAAAAAAAAAAAACAAAGAGAGATAAACAAAACACATTCCATTCGATAAACAAAAATCCGAATGGGGAATCGTGGCGGAAGCATCAGCTTATGTTCTTCGCCCCGCCCATTCCGCTCACTCCCAATACTTCCACCTCTCTCCACTCCCCGTCTTCGATCTCAAACCCATCTCGATGGCCCTCTTCCTCCCTCTTCCTCCACCCCTTGCTCTCAAAGACTCCTCCTTTCTCTCTTCTCTTCTCTTCTCCCCCGTCGTCACCTCAATTGCCGGCGATCGCCGGCGGCGGAGGCCCCTCTCCCCGAAGAGTTCTATACCGGCGATGATCTCCAACGGATACGCCGGTGGACGCACCTCCATGGCCGCCCGGAGGCCCTATAAAAGGATGGACCCGTGCCTCGTCATTCCCCCGCCTGCCGACCGGAAACCCCTCGCCGTCGTCAAGTTCTTGGGTGGCGCCTTCATTGGGGCCGTCCCCGAGGTCACGTACAGGCACGCTAATTCCTTAATCTTTTACTGACAAATTGTTCTTTTATACTTGTTGTGATCGGATTCTGATGATTGGCACTGAGGGGGGAAAGCCCTTTTTTTGCTGTGATTGCAGCCATTTGATGGAGTTGCTTGCGAAGCAAGGGTTTCTTGTGGTGTCGGTACCTTACAATGTCACTTTTGAACATGAGAGAGCAGCGAGGATGGTCTATGAGAGGTTCCATGCGTGCATGGATATGCTCTTAGCTTCTGGGATTCCTGATGCTGGTATAACGCCTTCGGACATTTCATGCCTTCCACTCTACTCTGTGGGTCATAGGTGAGTATGACAATGCTTGCTCGCCAGATCAAATTGGGCCGTTTCAGATGTAGTCATTGCTAAAATGTGGTGGTTTACCTTTCTAATTATATGATAAAATGATTCAATCCAATATACATATAGATTTTGTGTTACGATGAGAGCTTGCTTATTTGCATTGCAGCAATGGCGCTCTTCTTCAGTTGCTCGTTGGCAGCTATTTCTCAGAGAAGATCCCAAAGGTCTGGTTTTGTGTTTGCTTTAATTTTTATAAATTGAGAGGATTAAACAATGATTTAAAGGTGTAGTGTAAGAAGGAAAGTTACAGATGAAAATGGAAGGGGATTGTGCAATGCATTCTTTTTATTAATTCGAGCAGGGCAATGGCAGAGTGTGACAAAGGCTTTATCTCTTTGTTGTGGAAGGCCAATGCTATTATATCGTTCAACAACAAGCCAGCTACAGAGGCTGTTCCATATTTTGAGCAGGTACCCATCTCTTTCTACATATTTTTACAAAAATTAACTATTCAGTTTCTGTTATGAAGTAGCCTTATTCATCTAATGCTTTCTGTTGGCTTGAGTTTTTCTTCCAAAATTCAGTTTTGCATCCTTGTCTCTTCGTGGTTTATAATATAAAACAAGGTGGTGGTCCCCCTTATGTCACAAAAACAAGGAGGTTATTTTGTGTACTTGGAAGAATCTATGCACTTCAGGGAAATCTGTCTAATTTATGATGATCTTTTTGTTGTACTATGATATATTAATGAATCATTGAAAATCAATTTCTTTCCACAAAAAGAAGAAGAAGAAGAAGAAGAAGAAGAAGAAGAAAACGAAGAATGATTCAAAATCAGTTAGGTCATTAATCTCTATGTCGATACTTGGAAGATGTATCTCTTGCTTGACAGAAAAGCAAGTGTTAGTGCATTTATTTGTCCAATTCCTTCTGGAAGATTGTTCAAGCCTTTTAGATTACTAGCTTGTAGACTATTTAAAGGATCAATGCTGCTAAAATAGTAAATTTGTCATATTCATAGTTAGCTGGCTTTAACTCATTGATGTCTGGTGAGATTTATAGATTCTTAGATTGCTTTGACAAATGCAATTTAACCGTATCACCCAACCACAATCAAGCAGCTTCTAGCCAGGTCGGATTATGCAGATCTAAGCTTTTGTCAAAATCCTAGCCCTAAATGGTTGTTTGATATTAATGGTCATGAGCTGAAATGTTTTTTTTGATATTATTGGTTATAACCTGATTCAAATCAATCCTTTTGGTAGTTTAGTTAACTGTCCCTCAGTCTGGGCAGGATGTAGGTGGGTTTGCATGCGCAGAGCAGGGTAGACAACTAGGTTCATGGAGCTCTGACAAAATAGGTGTTAAAGCTGGTATTCTTAACATCATGAATGTGATGATGAGCTTCCATTTGCATAGCTGATTTGAGACCTCAAATTTGGATTAAAAAGATAGAATCACACTACCGTAATATTGATAGAATGATGAGAGCTCCTATTGACATTTGTTATGCATATAGTTAACTGTGATGTTATAGCGGGGGCCCTGAACCCCACTTAGAACCAGCAAAAGTAACTTCACCAACTGATGATCTCATAACTAGAGGGGTTTTCAGTTGATCCAATGAGGATGATCATATAGCCTGTAATTTCTTAAGTTGACTTGTTGGTTTTGTTCTGTGAGCCTGGGTCTTCATTTGTTGGGCCTAAGCCTTCATTGTCTTCCTTTGAGACTGAACCCTATTCTTTCCTTCCTTTTGTTTTTTTCTATTTTGTTTCTGGTGAAGGGTTCTGATCTCCTTGTGTATCTTACATTTCCTTAATATAGTGGTGGTTATCTGGTCATAATAATTCAAATTAAAAAAAAAGGATCATTATGTGATTGCTCAAAGAGAAAGAAAGGCCCAAGCAATCACTTCCTTGCACGTAAATCTAGCATAATGTATTCAATGTATTAAGTTACTTACTTTATCATGTCATTAGAGAGCTCACGACCCCTATCATGAATGACTTATGGCTTGGTGATATCATCCAACTCTCATCTTGTGTAACGTTATTTAAAGAGAGGTTAAAAGCGAAACAAAGAGAGCAGGAGCATGCAGACAACATTGTTGAGACTGGGATTAGGTTGTAAATCCCAGCATGGGTTGCTTCAAATTGGATCACAGATTGTAAGATTTTTTTCTTTTTTTTATTTCTTTCAAATTTTATAAATATATAAAACTACAAAATTTAAGGTGAGTCAAATACAAAGGAGATGAATGAAAAATAAAAAATCATACAAACAAGAAGCCTAATATCCACCGACATAGACCCATATATAGCATGCCTAATAAAACGAGCATTATGTCTGATTACTCAAAATATCTATATATTCTTTATAAAATTAATTATCATTATGGTTAGAATCTTTTAGGTAACAGAGAAGGGTAAACTTGTAACATATGAGTAAGCATTTGAAAATTTTGCCTCTTATTTTTAACTCAATGAACTTCAATAACAAGCTTGCTAAATTTACTACTCAAGGCCTACTAGTAACGAGTAATTTGAAAGCCATTTAGTCAAATGAATTATAGGAAATGGAATAACATATGGTGTAATATCCAAATAGCATAATTAAATTAAGTCATGTCTTATGACCAGAGGGACTATGTATCAGAATATGGAACTAGATCCTTATTTTGCTAGCCAGTCATGATCCAAAGATGAGATCCAGATTGTTTAGGGCCATTTTATTCCGAATCATGAAATCTGGATTATCAACCATGAGATTTTAACTGTCTTTAGCTGACCAGGTCCTATGTTCTTAAACTTTCTTTTGGACTAGGGTTACTTTGAGTGCTACAATAATTGGCACGATGTATCATCTGCAAAGGAATAATATGACATGAACTTGCAGTGATCACTTTAGATATCTAACAATGCACTATACTTCTAGAACATATTAACATGGGAAGTACTGAGCTTTATTCTTTTTACAAATTCATTAAGTAAAGTATTAAAAAATTTTATCTAATAAATGTAAGGGTAATGATATGGAATGTGAACGGATGCATAGAACAATTATAAAACTTTTGGATTTATATGTCATAATTAATTCTTGAACAATGGAATGATGAGAATCTAGAAAAAAGACAGAAACATCAATGAACAAGTAGTGGGTTTACAGAACCTATTGAACTATTCCGTTACAGAATTTCCGAATCTGCCTGCAAACTATAGACCTTCTGTTGCTTTGGCACTACCTATTGGCTACCTTACAGGAGTATAATCATATATGTATATGTGCATCTATGGGCACCCTTTATTTATTTATTTATTTTTTGTCTTTTCATTCTTGTGGTGTAACATATTCTGCATATTGGAGTTCTCGTTCTGTGGAAAAGGAGAACCATATAGATTCATTATTTGATTCAAGCTATGCATGCTCAAGTATAATTTTAATAAAACATAATTTTGATTTTTCAAAAGAAGCTTTACTTTTTTCTAGAGCATGTCTAATTTGTCCTAAAGTAAGTTCATGTCCTTACATTTATTCAAAGCATATTATTGTGAATGAAGTTTCTTGTTCCTTATATCATTTTGGCACATTTTCTATTTTATTCTGCCTAAAGTATGTATTTTTATAAGGTGCTTAAAATGTTTGATATTCACTCTATATCTTCCTTCCATACATAATTACATTTTTATCTAAGATCTGATTTTATGCTTAAGTGTGGCAATGTCACCAGTTCCTCTACACGCCTCTTTTTTTAAGTAAATTCTATATGCTAAGTATCTTGGAAAGCTCTGGTGCAGTTCGGCCCCATGGTTAGCCAAGTTATGCCTCTAATGGAAGCATCACCTATATACTCCATGGCAAGGAATGCATCAGGTATTCAATATGTATCCAAATTTGCTTATTTTTAATGTCAATAGTTTATGATGACGTCTTATTTTCTATACTTTATCATGCTCTTGGTTGCTATACTTCCATGTCTGGAAGATGCTGGTCAGATAGGATGTTATTATCAGTTAAGGTGTAACCATGGTATGTTAATTGGATCATATAGGCCATTGCTAACTCATATTTATTTAAGGCAGATAAGCTATCTATATATTTTATACTAAGTAATGATGTATATCGGTTTTGTGGACCTGAAAGCTTTTTATCTCTCTGATGAAGTGAGTAAAGCATTACTTTTTCTGACTTTACTTTAAATTTCCTTTTCACTCGATGAATTCCTGGGCACCACTTTTCGAGGAAGTTTGAAAAGCTACTAGGCATAAGGTAAAATATATCGTGAATACTGTGTAAGTTGTTTCTTTTCCTTATGTGAAGAGTTTGAGAACAAAAGAAGCTATGCAATCTCTTCCATGGCTTGAAAACTTGTTTTTGGTTTCCATCAGGCTTGTTGAGATTTGGTTTTAGCAGTTTTGATATTTTCTGAATTTCACTCATAAGAAATCAAAAAAATCAAAAAGAATGAAGTAGAAGAAATGTATAAGAAGCCATTAAAAATTATACACAATATTAAAGTAATTTGTGATTTATAGGTTCTTTACCTGTGTAGTTTCTGTAGTTTTAGGTCATTTATTTAAGTAAAATTTATATAGTATAGTGATATCGTGTAATGGTGAAACTATATACCATTTACTTCTTGAAATTTAGTTGTTTGGAAATTTATTATATTTATCAATTCTAATTCTTTCACTGCCTAATGAATTTGAACATTTTTCTTTGTCCTTTTTTACAAATATTTTGAATTGGACCACTTCTTTCTCATAATTTTAAGGTTAAGTGACTATTTAATTATATTCATGTAGTTATAAAATGTGGAATATATGTTGTCTAAAAGGATGTCTGCTGTATATGATAGTATATTCTATTTGGTTGTGTGCCTTAATTTATATAAATAATTGTATTACGGGCCTTGCCAGTGGCTTTAACCCATCCAGGGTGATGCTTATCATCTATTGCCCTTTTAACTCAAAAATACCAAAGAAAAAGAAAAACAACTAAACATTGACAGTACTTTAAAAGAGAGAGAGAGAGAGAGAGAGAGAGAGAGAATAAATAACCCCAATATGATAGTAAACACCAAAATAAAACTTCCAAAAAAAAGCACCCATATCTATTTTCAGCTTGTTTTAATTGAAATTGGACAAAGACCAGTTTGTCTTGGTTAGAACTAGCAGAAACCGATCTGTTTTGACCAAAAAAATCTGCTTCTGAGCAAAATTTAATACCTTGAGTACTATGCTTGAGTTAAAACAAGGAGACTATATGTTCCTATTTTATTGTGATCTGGTTGTGAGTTAAGTCTAGATTTTTTAATTTATTGAGAAGCATACTTTATTGTTAGTATCTATGCAATATGTTCACTGGATATAACTTGAGGCATGTTAAAATATGAGGTCATACAGTACAAAATTTTAACAATATACATAAAGCATACGGATAAATGGATGATTGACTTCTCTACCAAATTATTGCCCTAGCATGTTGTCTAGACAGTCTTCTGGTCTCTAGGCTAGGGCAGTTGCCTAGGGATGCCGGGTTTGATTGACAGCAGGCTGTTCTGCAATGTTTCGAGAGAAAAAGGAATAACTTAGATAAACATGCTGATCAAATTGGAATGGTCAAGTCTGCTCTTTTTTATAGTTTATATTTAATCCAAGCTTAATATTTGGATGGATCTCACCCTCAACTATCAAAAATAGTAAAGTTTGCTCCAATCTGTTTAGTAAGTTAAATTAATTAGATGATCCAACAGTAAACAAGGTCAGTGATTTTGGTAGATTGCTAAACTAACTTGAGCCTAGCTTGGTGGAACTTCTCTTCTCATGAACAACTGGTAAAAATTAATCATTACTTCGAGGCATAATGGAACAAACTGCACAATCAATTTGTTACTTGCACTTCAGAGATTGCATGGTTTGTCTTGTTGCCAGTAGTGCTTGTTGGCTACGATATTTACTAACTCTTAAATAAGCTCGCTTGATTCCTTGCATGGGGTTTTGAATAAAAGTTATTTGTGTCTCATATACTCATATGACATTGATATGACTTCCTAGGAGATGCATGGAAAGCCCTGCTGGATACTGCTGGCACATTGATACAGGATATAGACCAGGAAGCCATTGTATCCTTAAATAAATTTGTTGATCAGTTACCATCAGTCATGAATCAGGTATATCAGGCACTAAATTGTAGCACTATAGAGTTTCAAAGTCCTGGCCTTCTAATAATTTTATCAACCGATTATTGTATGTATTACCTTCAGGTCACTCAAGGTATATCAGAGTTCAAGCCCACACCCTCTGAAAACCGTGAATTTTTCAAGAAATCATACAGTGTTCCTCATACATTGCTGGTATTTCCATTAATGTACATTCGATTTGTTATTTAGTAGCTCTGTGTTGGATCCATTGTAAATTTACTTCTTCTTCTTCTTTTTTTTTTTTTTTTAATATAAATTTTAAGGTGAAGTTCAATATTGATGCCATTGATGAGACCGACCTCCTTGAAGACATCTTGAGACCTCGTGTGGAATCTATAGGTGGTACACTAGAAAAAATTACTTTGTCAGGAAACCATCTCACCCCATGTCTACAGGTATGGATGTGTATTCATCATCTCAGATTTCCCATAGTTCTAATTTATTCGTAATGAGAGCAAATCTGTCTACACTCAAGAAAAAGAAAGAACAGCCTGTCAGTGCCGTCCTACTTTTTGGATGAGCTGACATAGAACCATCTAATTTCTAATTCACCTACATATTGATCAAAAGAGTTTCATTTATTTTATGGATGACTGTTGCTTGATATAGTGTGACATTTTGTCTTACCTTCTATTTTTTGAATTAACTGGAACTTTATATTTATAGTATAATTCTAAGTATGAGGTCACACATTAATTATTATGCAACTGACAGCTAGCACTTCAACTTCTCTTGCTTTTCAACATATGGAGGTGTTATTAAACTCACACTTTGCAAATCTTCAAGTTGACCTGGATTTTAATGCAACACATAATTGACTCTACTGCTATCCTAACATCTTACATCCACATTCCGACCTTGTTAATGTTCGGTCATGTCTCCACCAACCAAGATCATCATCCTAATCGAGAAACACCATGTTGAAGAGAATCAAGTTTAAGAAGCACCTGGTGAATTGGAATTCAGGTTCCTTGATGTCAAGGAAAAAAATGACCAACCTTAAAAAGTTTGCTAGTCAAAAAAGTTGTCATTTTTTATAGCTGAAGGACAAGCAAGAAAAATGTTGGTCAAGATTGATGACTACTGGAGATTTGTGTGGATGTTTGTCAAGGATCTAGAGTTTGAGACTGCAATAGGTTTTCATAGATTATGCAGTCATCTTGACAGAGATCCCTCCCAATTTGGTTGGATTGACATTTAACTCAAATGGTAGATGTGTGGGGAAAAAAGTGAGTAAACAACCTAGTCGTGCTAGCAGAGTGAAATATCAAATATCATGCTTGTGCCAGCAAATGCCTGCAACACCACATTGTCATGTGCTGGCACTTCAGCATGTGTTGACACAGAAAGATATATCTTGTGCACTAAGTTGCATACTATTCTGGCTGCTTTGAATTTTTCTGTCAAATCATGATACTTAATTGAACATGGAAAGAAAGCTTCCACAACAAATCCCGCAACTTCGCTGAGCATGCAGGCATAGGTTTCTTATTCAACATTCTCATCAATTCTGTTACATCCAGGGGTGGTAGGTATGAATTGAAGGGGAATCAGTCACCACCATTGATTTGGTTAGTAGAATAACTTTAAGAGTAGTCTTCTTAACTGGCAATTGGAGACCGAAGTACCTGATGACCGATTGTATGATGACACACGTCTACAGTGAAGCCAACCAGTAAGCTGACAATTTGGTAGATTATCCTGTATCTCTTACTCAGCTGACTGTGGACCTGTAATTTCCTAGAGAGTTAATAGAGCTTGTTAGGGCTGGTAGGGGTGGGTGCATTTATAAATGCTACCCCTTTTTTCTATGAAAAGAAAAGGAATGTAAAATTAAAAAAAAATATAAAATTGAAGCTAGTGGGAAGAAATAGGGGCTGCTAACCCACTCACCTGACCTTATACTGGCCCAAAATATGGAGTTTAGGCTGAAAAATAGGCCCAAGAACTATTGGGCTGAATTAGGGTCTCAAAGTCAAAATGGAATCCTTATAGGGTCAGATTTGAGTACAGGCTGAATCATACATGAAACTCGACTAGATCATATATAATGCATGTGGGTCTTTCATAAATAATCTTTTGTGTTTCTCTTTCATTTGCTTCATGACAGTTGAGAAACACTTCTCATATCCCTTTCCCTTTCCAGGGCATGTTAAGATTCTTCCTTTTATGCCCAAGCCAACAACAAGAACACCAATTAATGTTGGTATGATGGATGAGAAGACAACAGTTAGTCCTATCCAACAATTGGTGACAATTCTCTTTTCTTCCTCATCCATCCTCCTACCTTTTACTTTTCCCTTCACCTCACTCACAGTGAAGATAGAGCTCAAATTAGGCCAACACAAATCTGATAACAGTCAGAAACCTGACTATTACTTGAGTATTTTCAATTTTACTGGTGGGTATGGTTGAGGGTAAGCCTTGGTGCAATCTTAAGCTTGCTTCATTGTAATTTGGATGTCATGGTTCGGAATATAAAAATGGCCTCTCTACATATGGAGCGTAAGGTTGTATAAATCTAACCCTTTCCGGACCATGCAATGGTGAGAGCCTCGTGCATTGGCCTACCTTTTTTATCTAGCAGATATGGTTGTGGTTATAAATTGGGCATGGATCTGGATTTGATAAATGTAGTCAGGTTTAAACTAAATCTGATCCAAAGTTGATCCATTGACAGCCCTGAATAAATGAGGTTCCCAATTAGTTGTATTATTAGTCTTTCATTTTCTGTTGGAAGGTGTAATCAGGCATAACATAAAAAATGCATGAAGAAAATAAAGGTGCCATGTATATCAATGAATCTAGCCATAATCCTCGTGCAGGCATGCATGTCATAAAGGGTTTGGCAGTGAAGAAATTCCTGTTAAGTCAACCTATGTGATGGTTAAAAACGTCTTGGCATAACAAGATGTTTTTTTGACCTTCAATTGTTAGGTGATGTCACATAAAGAAATAGATGTAAAGCAGCAAGATCGGTCATATTGGCATGATGGACAGATTGACGCTGCAGTCACTTTCATTGTCATTAGTTTGGTAATGTCACCAATCCGATAGAATGAAACTGCTTGTAAAGATCTAGAAGTGTCATACTTGTACCCTCTGTTCTTCCATGCTTTTCCATAACATACTGACAAATAAAGCAAATGCAAGAGAGACTTTGCTTCTGATAGGAATGCCAACCAAAAGACAGTGGATTAATGCTTCTTAATGCATATATCAGCAAACATCAAATGTCATGTCACATTCCATACTTTGATCACATTGAAGAATCTACTTAACCCCCCACGTCACCAGGACTTTTTCATTTCTTTGGTTCTCATTTGGAGGGCTTGTTGTTAAAATATTCATTGACAAACCTCTTTAGCAATAGCATCATGGCATTTGAATACCTATGGGTTGCACCTTTTTTTAATTACTTCTAACTATTTCCTGCTTGCTGCTTTTCTGTAATGATAAATACAACCGAGTGCCACCAATTTCCTGCAATGTATCAGTGAGATGAATAAACAACAAGCAAAGTGACATTCGCATCACCTAATTACCTTATGAACTTGTATCGATCCATTCCTATTCTGGTCACATCCTGGATTTTGAGATATTTAGGTAAAGAACTAGTTAGAATTACCATGACATGCATTTATATTCTGTTACTCCATGCTCGCGGACACCTTCTGACCATTCTTCACCATCCAGGATATCAAATGGCAAGTGGGATATCAGTACACTCCAGCAGATGCTCTAGCCCAGGGCTTAAAATCCTTATCCCTCAATGACACCAGAGTACTTGCCAGAAACATTGCAGATTGGCTAAAAGGCCTCAATCAGTAGTTAGAAGAAAGATGAATCTTTCTTATATTCAAGTTTTAATTACAGAAAGTCATAGTTTGTATACATACACAGAAATATAAGTACACTAGTTTCAAATTATCATGCAGATGTAGTGCAATGGTTATTTTAATACAGAAAGTCATAGTTTGTATACATACACAGAAATACAAGCACAGTAGTTTCAAATTATCATGCAGATGTAGTGCAATGGTTCTCCACGCACTGGGAACCACATAACAAATATTTGTTTCTTTCTTGTTGAAGACTAAAAAAGTACCATAACAAATTCCAATGCCTGTACTTTTGACATGTGGTCGTACTACAAACACCAATAACATCAATAAAAAATAACATCAATAAAAAGTATCAGTACGACACACACCGTTGTCTCTCCATGTCAGTTCAGTTATTAGTTGGATACTTTATTATGCTTTTGCTTTGCTAACGCATTCAAAGTGGAAAGAAAACAAAACTCTAGCAAAATCATATACTCTCCCATCACCCTTCTCATTCCACTTCTTATCCTGCATTTTAGGCTTCAAGCACAAGGAATTAGCATTGTGCCTGTGGGAATTGGTACTTCCACCAACCTTTTCTTTCTCCTCTGTACCAGAAAGCAATTTCATTCAAACCCTCCCCACTTCATGCACTTGCTAGTTTCCCATGCCGAAATCTAAATTGGTAGAGAGAATGAAACAAAGTAATACTATATCATATACAATTAATAACAAAAAGAGCTTCCATTCCAAGAACTAACCTTCGTTCACACAATCCACAGGAGTTTTTAACTTTCTACTGGGAAAACAAGAAGACACACACAAGATATCCTCCCATTCTGACATTACCACAAGTTTTTATATGAAAAACTTGATCAGGATCAGGAATTAATCCAAAGTTTCCTAAAATAAAAAACAACCGCTTCAAGCTACGGCCACCTCCACAGTCTTAGTCTTGGGTTCCGGCGGCGGCAGCTTCTCAACGACGACGGTGAGCACTCCATTCTCGCACTTGGCAGTAATGGCGGCAGTCTTGGCGTCTTCTGGCACGCGGAATTTCCTCAAGAACTTGGAGGAGGCCCTCCTCTCCAGGCGCAGGTACTTGCATCCTTCTTCCTCTCCTTCCTCTCTCTTTCTCTTTCCGTTGCTCTTTATCACCAGTATCTCATCCTCCTCTAGTGTCACCTATACCCACAAAATTAATACATTTAGATTTCTCTCAGTTTATAAACAAGCCATCCCCTTTGGATTTGCTTTATATGGCACCGAAAGGAATGTGAACTTCTCGAGACGTACCTGGATGTCGGTCTTGGAGAGGCCGGGGACGTCGAAGAAGAAGGTGTACTCCTTGGGTGTCTCCAGAATGTCCACGGGGACCCCACCGAAGCCCCTCTCCTCGCCGGCTGGGCGGCCCTGGGCTCCGCCATGGCCGTCCTGCGGCCGAGGCGACGGGAAGACGAGCTTCTCCAGTGTCTCCGGCAGGTGCAATAGGTGGCTCACCGCCGTGTCGAACACCACCGAATCCGCCACCGGACTCATCTCTCTCTTTCTCGATCGACGAACAAGAATGGTAGAAGGTCGCGTTCAATTCTTTGGAGTGTCTCGGAAGCAGTGAGAGAGGGAGGGAAGCTAATAAAAGGACGAGAGGAAGGTTCCAGAGCGATCGATAAGAAAGGGAAAGGGGAGAGAAGGTGTCGTGCTGTCCCGTTAAATGAACAATCCAGAACAATCCTGATTTCTCATGATTCGACTCAGCCTGCGGTCATCTTACCTGGCTCTTCGGATTTTTTTTTTAAATAATATTTTTTTAATAAAAATATTTTTAAAATACCACCGTTCCGATGTTACGTAGAATAATTTCATGGATTGATTTTACTATTTTTGAGTCCGCATAAACATCTGGCATAAATTTTGATATTTAAATTTATGAATTCAACTCACAAATTTATGGTTCAATCAACGAATTAAGCTGTTTTATTTATTTTAATTTAAAATTAAAAATTTATAATCTCAAGTTATGTTTTTAAGCTTAAAAAAAAAAAAAAAAAAAGAGAGAGTAAGAAAAGAGAGTAACTCAGGGCGGAGATTTGGCACGTGAGAAGAGAGGGTTGGGAATGGGGGAAGGAATATATTAGATAAAATATATATTAAATAAAAAAATAATATATTAAATAAAAATAAAAAATGATGTATTGAGTAATCAAAAAAAATTCTAATGCTATTTCGCACTTTCCTATCTCTCACATATTTTATTTATTTTATTTATTAAATAAAATATTAAATAAAATAAAAAAATAAATAATAAATAAAAAAATAAAAAAAGGATTTCTCCATATCTGCCTCACCATTTATCCGAGCTCTATACAACTTGATGCGGTTTCATGTTGCCCGACCATCCATCCTCTGTATTATAGCCCCACGACTCCATCTTGCAATGCGATTCTATGCAGTCTGCGATCCATGGTACGATTTTACGCACCTCTAGAGATGGAGGGTAGGGGAGTGTGAAGCCATGAAAAGAGAGGTTGTACAGAGAGATGGGGGTTCGCAGAGTCGCATCACGGGTCAGAGACTGTATAGAACCCCTTCGCAAGATGGGGTCACAGGGTTATGATGTGGAGGATGGGTGGTGGGACTGCATGGAGCTGGGGCAGATGGCGAGGTGAGCGTGGAGAAGTCTTTTTTTATTTTTTTATTTATTATTTATATTTTATTTTATATTTTATTTAATAAATAAAATATGTGGGAAGTGGAGGAGTGCGAAGCCGTAGTAGGATTTTTTTTGTTTACTCACTACATCACTTTTTTATTTTTATTTTTATTTAATATATTATTATTTTTTATTTAATATATATTTTATTTAATATATCCCTCTCCCCCTTCCTCCTTCCTCTCTCTCTCTCTTCTTTTTTTTTTGCTTCAAAATGTGCCTGGGAGTCATGAATTTTTAATTTCAAATTAAAAAGAATTAAATAGCTTAATTCATAGATTAAATTAATAAATTTAATTTTATCATTAAATTGTAAGTTCAATCTGCGAATTTAAATATCAAAATTCATGTTAAACGTTCACGCGAGCTCAAAAGTTATGGATTGAATTCACGAATTTATTTTACGTGATCTTCATACGATATTCAAAAATAATTTCTAAAAAATAATATTTTAAAAATATTTTATAAAAAAATATTATTTAAATAAAAATCCATCTGTCCTTCTCCGCACTTGGCACTCCAATAGAAAATTAGAAGCTTTGTATTTTTTTCCTTTTTTTCTTAAATTTTATATTTTATTGTACTCATAATAATAATATTCAATTTAATGCCACTGTTCTCCCACGTCACCCTTCACCCCTTGAGCATCTATTTCCATTGTCTGGTTTGACCTTGAATACCCAGGCCAGACCAACCCCTGCCCATTATATATACTGTACATTGTCTATAATAAATTCCGGCTGGTTAACCCTCCCATGTCATCAGAGAGAGAGAGAGAGAGAGAGAGAGAGATGGATTCGGGGGGAAACAAACACCCCGAACCAATCATTAGTTTGTGGGTGGCTAAGGTACATCGTGAGTTGACCTCTTCCTTGTACCAGCGCATGTCAATGTGGCAGACCTTATTACATATCTAAAAATATTTAATTCTATGTATTTCTTTATAATTCAACGAGTTCAAACCTGGTCAAGCCCACTAATGAGTCAATATCAGCACCGGACCAAAGGTCAAGCCCACAAATGATTCGTAGTCCGGATTGGCCCTGGAATGTCTCTTTGGATTTCAAGATTAGGATTGGATAAAACCTCGGATTTTCTATTAATCACTAGCATGAAACAATAGAAAAAAGGGATGGTGGTGGAGAGACAATGAAGAATATCTGTTGCAATTGCATGTCAATAGGTTGGTTCCATGGGGATGAGAGGTGATGATCGGGCAGTATCAAAGTAGAGGAAGGGAAGAAGAGGAATCCAGATCTAGGGTGGCACGATAGGATCATAAGATTCATGAGAGACCAAAAATTATGGTGAGAAGGATTGATTTTTTGAAAAGTCTATATTGTTTGTCCTATGAAAAATTTGGTAGCTAATTTCTTTTAAAAATTTAGATACATGAGAGAGTATCACTAGTGATATTTTTTTCTTTTTCTTATTTTTAATAAATTTGTTGTGATATTTACTGATTGTCTTTTGTTAAGTATATTAATGTAATAAAAGATATAGTATTATGATGAAAATCATTATTCTTTTTACCAAAATCACATCCCTAGCGATGATTATGGATAAATATGGTAACAAAATATTGATGGTGATGATTTTAATAATTATCGCAATAATATTAAATATGGGAATAGATTATGTTTGGTGCAGTGCAAAATGGAGTGGCAGCCCTATATGGACCTGGCCGAAATTTAGTATTGGGCTTGGGCTGCATCTCACCTTGGGATTTCCACTTCATTATGAAATGAGGGTGGCCCAGCCAAAGCCATCTCATCGCCACCTTGCATACATGGAAGGATTCAGATATATTTGAAGGCAACCATGGGTACATTAAAGAGAAGATAGTGTTGTCTATCTACTGAACAACTTATTAGTTATTAGAAGGCTTTCTTTTTGGGGGTACAAGTTATTACGAGGCATTGAAAAGCCCAATATGGTATAGACTTGATTCATTTTCATGCTTGTTCATCGCCAATAAGATGCATCCGTTCATGTGTGGTTATACATGGTAGATGGTAGGTCTAGTTCAATTTGTATCCATTGCATTTGGTTGATTCGAATAAAAATATTTATTCAGTTTGTTGTGCCACGGGGAAAGTTAAAATATGGGTGCAAAGTATTGGCATCACTTTTGCAAAGGTTTTCTCTTAAATGAATCTCACATAAATAGTTCAAGATCTTCTAGCACTATTTTTGGATTCTTTAAACAAATTGCACACAAACATCCAAGATAAATTGATTCGTAATCATAGTAAGCTCTGAACATGGGAAGTCATATGGAAGATGAATAGAGAGGTCCAAAGTATATACTGTTATAAGATTGGAAATCCTAATGATGCATATCCTTAGATATGCCGAAGATTTAGATTTTAGACTAAGAATTGACTATTATAATTTGTACAAGGTTCAAAACAATGATCACTAATTCATAACAGCCATCATAATCGTTTAGGTTGCCTCTTTCATATTATATATATGATAACAAGGGAAAAGATTATTTCCATCATTACAAGTTATCAAACATTATAATGGCGGCTGTAATACATGGCCAATTTTTTCATTTCTATCTTTATCTAAGCGTAATATTGTTTCTTTTCAAAATTCAAATTTTTGCATCAATTCCTCTCCAGAAGAGATTGTGTGGCCTGAAAAATAATTTTTACCAGGACAATAATGATTGATGGAATAACACTATTATGTTTCCATTTTTGTCAGTTATTGTCCATTGTGATGCCATGATAACAACCATTATCGCAAATAACGATTGTCTCAACTATTATAATATTCTACAACAATTTTGGTGGGCTTCTCTTATAATACAATAACACCTAATGGAAATTTTGATTAGCACAATAATTTAGTGCATTGTATTTTTTTCATTAGTTTTTGGCATGTGCAATAGTTCACATGTGCACCGACATATACCAAACACAATAGTGCTAAATGATAGAAGATGTGAGCGTGATTAGCCATAATTATTTTCGTAGAGCTTATTATTTCCCATCAAAAGAAAAGATGGAAAAATATACATTATAGTTTTAGCATTTTGATTGTCCATAATACATGGAAATTAATTAATATAGATGAAACAAGCAAGCGACACTCCTCAACACAAAATATAGCCAACTTACCACTGTAACCAACATTTATTTTTTTGAGAGAGAATCATGACCAATATGTTAAGACACTAAAATATGTATATATAATTCCAATTACAAAAGATAGGACAATAAATTGAACAAAAAAATTTTCCTCAAAAAAAAAGAAAAGAAAAAGAAAAAGACTCGAGTTTCCATTTCCACCATTAAAGATGGAGTGTAAGGTCAATCTCGCTTTCCTTGTTATCTTTGTCATCTTTGACCTCGTTGCCATCTTGTCGAAGATTTTGGTTTATGTTTGTCGAGGATGATGGTTTTGCCATGCTTGCTTGCATTGTGTTAGGCCTTATCTCCGAACGTGCATTATGCTGAAGGAGAGAGTTTTTTTTCCAGCTCAAAAATTTCAAATGCTCTTCATTTATTAGCATTGCTCTATCATTAGAAGAACCATTGAAAGAATTCTCCGAAGAGAACCTTTGACCATGACTTGTTGTTGCTCTACGAGTACTGCAGAGGTAGTTTGCCATATGATAAGGATGATAACAGGTAGGTGCAGGCATAGCGTGATATGGCGAGCATAATGGAGGGCATGAGTTGCCTTGACGAATGTTGTGCCAAAAAGTTGGTGGCATTGAAAGAAATGGATTTTGTATACCATAAATTCCAGTCTCCTGTTTGGCCTTTTTAGCAAACTCTCGCTCGTTTCTATGGCCATTCTGATGGCCACCAAGAGCTTGTGAGCTTGTAAAAGCTTTGTCACAGTATTGGCACATGAAAAGTTTTCTTCGCTGTTCTTTCCTCTCCATTGGTTCTATTGATTTGCCTTTCATTTCTTGGTTGGCCATTCTCCTAAACAAACCTAAATCAGGAGCGAAGAAAAACATGTTAGGTCGTTCCACAATTATTTTACGTGGCATAACCTTGTAAAAGTACAAATAAGAACTTGAATATAAGAAGAAAAGATCTAGTAACATTAGCATGAGAAAAGAAGATGACTAGAAGAGCAAAAGAGCAAGAGAATAACACAAAAGTATGGAGAAAAGTACGAGCAAAGAGAAGATCATGATAGAAATTTATTAAGAAGGACCCGGTATATTAAAACGAACAGAAATGCAACTCTAAAAAATGGGGAGAAAGAAGATAGACAACGTACCACGAGAGGACGGAAATAAAAATAAGAGCGAAGAATGATGGCCGCAAGTTAGATGTTGTTATGCACGGGAAGGGTCTTATTTTATAGATAGGGGGATCTTTCTTTGGAAATAATAAACTCTTAATTTCAAATAAGTGTCCTCTTTTTTTGTTACATGCACATCAATCTTGAAAAGACATCTGATTTTGAAAAGATTTTGTAATTGAAGGTGTATATCTTTGGAAATTATGGGTTTGTGACAACTTTTCTTTCCTTAAGCCATTGGTTCCTCCCCCTTGTACTCTTCTTCAGCAAACATACTATTTAACTTCTTTCTTATCTCTTGTATGATTCATTGAACTAATATTGAACAAAAAACTGTATCTATGGAAAATTAAAAACTTGCTATAAGAAGTAGAAATGCTTACTAGATGATCATTACAAAAATTTGCTTCATGAAAACTAGTACTTGCCCGAAATTGCTTTTCCAATGATTTCAATATTTGGAATTGTACCCACGAAAAATTATAGAAGAAATGGTTGTTTGTTAACAAAGTAAAAAGTTTGTAGGAAAATAACTCTCATAGGTTTAATATTGGTAATGTGAATCTGTTATTCACATATTATAAAATTTCTAGTACCAATGTTAACTTTTTAGGCATGATAGTGGATATACAATATTATATTATGTATTTGATTGAGCTAAAAAGTACACTCTTTATTTGACTAGTTATTTGATGTTACAAGAATTTTATATGTTTTGACTTCTAATACGGGGAGAGATTTTATGGCCGATCTCTTGATCCAATGGTCTGTTAGGTTTGGGACCTTTTCTGTTTTTTTATTTTTACTAACAGTCATATAATACTCCATCTTTTTTACATTTGAAATCAAAGGCAAAAGAATGTTTGAGAATGTGGAAAGCATGTGATCTTGATCATGTTTAATTGAATCTAATACATATTAACAAATATAATCCAATCGTGGTGATTTCAACAATTTAGGATATTCGTAGATATATTAATCTTGTGCCAAAATGTACCATGAGTTATATAAATTAAAAAAATGATGACATCTATTAACACATAAAAAATGCCTTTATGAAATGCTAAAAGTTTATATATTCTCTTAGTTTGCATAAATATCAAAAGGATTAGTTTTCATAATAATAATAAAAATTGCTCATTGAAAAATAAGGACAGTCCAAACCCAATTGTTCTTGTTGAAGTGGAAGTTACAGTTTTCTTTTATCTAATCCAGTACTAACATATATTTTGTTGGAACTAAATAATAGTTGGGAATAATTATTTAATTTGTTCTATTGTAGCTAGTTTTTCCACAAGATCTAGATGAGTCCTATATTTAATTGTATTCGTCTCTACATAAAGATAATCTCCATCAAGTAAAGAAAAAGAAAACTACTAATAATAATGCTGAACCAAATAATCAAAAAGTGATGTCTGGATTAATGCAAGAGGAAGTGTAAAAGATCATTTCTTTTTCTTTATTTGAGAGAGCAGGATTTTCTTTAACCTAAAATATATTAGGCAAGTTGGTATCCTTGTGTAATCAATCAATTATAATCAATTTTTTTTTGGTTTTTTGGAAAAGGTCGATCAATATATTTTTTCTTCTCCTTCATGGCAATGATTCTTCTAAGAATTATCTTTGGACAACCTTCCATGGAGGCTATAGTAGCAGAAAGGAATGGTACAAGTGCAAGATTGGGCAGACCATTAGTGCTTAACTCACAATTGTCAAAGTCTATTAGAAAATGGTAGAGAAGGTAATAGGTATACACCGGTCATCAATGCATAGGAAGCTTTGGTTGTTTCAAATATAGCGCTTCGATGCTACCTCCTTCCTAGTTTAATCGGATTCTGAGAGACTTAGGAAGATGGTGAATATATGGTTTTGAGCTTAAATCATTTATCCAAGAGAAGAAGTGTTATGAAACTTTCACTATGCCATGTGGTATAAGGGACTAATGCAACTCATGAGAATCAATACATGGGAGTAGTTAAATGCTAAGTTGCAAAGACTATGATATGTGAGCTGGTGAAACATTGTCTATGCACTAGTTGCTGCACAAAAGCATTATCACACAAACAAGTAGTTCTTGCAATTTGACTATATTTTTCCTTTCAAGACATGTTAATCTCTGTTATTTTAAAAGACAACTATTAACAATCTAAATTTTACGAACCAATTCTCTAAATATATAATAAAACTTGCCTATTTTTCATTTACTTTTCACGAGAATTGTTTGATTATATCTAGATAGTACTATAAAGAAAGAATATAATATATTTTTCAAATTAGAATTCAACAAAACACTCTGTATATCAATCTTAAAGTATTAACTTGTGAATAATTCCTTAAATAAATTAACCTACCAATATTTGTAATTATAGTTATAAACCATCTAGAAAAAGAAAATTTTAAAAATAAAAAATATTTTTATTTATTAACTAAATACAATGACATTCTTCATTTAGGAATAGGCAAATAACATACATATACTTCAAACATATAGCATATACTGAACAATGTAGGGTACAATACACTTTAAAATGTTTGGGAAACGGAGGGGGAGGGGGTGTTAACATAAAAAGCTATTATATACATGTTGGAACCTGACTTGACTCAAAAGCTAATTAGCTATTAGATTTTGAGCCTAATCATATATATCAATTCTTATTCATCATGTTATTTAATTATAATTGGGACTGATCCTGACATGTGATCTTCAACATGTTCCTTCTTCTTCATGTGTGAGCCTATTCTACCCCTTCAAATTTGCTCTATTAATTCATAATCAAATTCTAACCTAACTACTCTTCCAAGTGCACCATGCCCATTACCCTTCAAGCCCATATATCGTTGCCTCGATCCAATAGGTTAGGTTGAATTTATTGTGTGAGATAATGATTGATCTTCTTTTACAACACCGACCATTAGATCACATCCTGCACAAATCTTAAAGCACTAAATTTTTTATTTATCCATTTGCACAGATCTTGAAGCGGCTATTATACTATCCAATGGTAGATTCATGCGAAGGAAGATGAATCCTTCTTCTGCACAAAAGATACAAACCTTGTCCTGATCCAACAACCTTACTTTTTAAGAGTCATCCTTCACCATACTATCTTGCGACTCCAACCTAAGGAGCGTTTAGCTCTCCAAGAAAGAGCCATGTTTTGCCACACTCTTGGATGAGTTTGCTCTTCTAGAAACTATGCTTGAACTGGTGTTCCAACCCAATATGTTGCTCTATCAGAATCCACTTGCTACATGCTAGAGAGTTGCCCATGGTCTTTAGCCATTAGTTCGACTCGTTAGGGGAGATGGAGTCGAATGCCACATGTCTTCAGATGAAGCCCAATCATGTGTATCAAAACATATGTTTATTCCATTTGGAACTAATCCTCAAACTTGATCTTCAGCAGGAATTTAAATACAAATTAAAAACAAAAATCGTTGTAGATATTACGTTGAGGATCATGTCCAGAATTATCCCACATAGAATAAATGGTAAGGGATGATATAGACATTAGAGATCAAAAATTAATGATTTAACCTTTTAAGTTGAATGAGGTTATAATGCATGCCAAGTTCTTCTGATATTAGGATTTCCGTCTCCTCGAACAAGTGGTACCAGAATTGACGGTAAAAATCTTAGGCCAATTCCTAAGCTATAAAGGCACAAGAATAAGTGGCTCTTGTAAAATAGTAGTAACATGTGGTCAATTCCTGAGCTATATGAAGGCACTAGAACAATTGGCTCTTGTAAAGGAATAGTAACATGTGGGTTGCTGGAGTGGAATAATGAAGGTCACGGTGCACCGAGTGGATGGCCCTTGGACTAGCGTGGTAACACATTGAATACATTTAGTCTCATATTGAGTAATAGTATCTTGGGTTGGAGAAGTAACACATAGTACATTCAAGAGTAATTAGGTGCAAATCTTGATTAAAGAGTAGTGGATCAGATTTGAGGGCCAGGAGTTTAGCTGGTCATATGTGAAGGTTGAGATTGTTGAGGATCACGTGTGAGGTTTGGCCCCTAAATAGACTTAAGGTAGAAGGGTTGGTGAAGATGATTGGACTAAAATCCTGATGGCATAATCTTTGAGGTTGCATTGGGTCTCAAAAGGTATGTTCACCCTTTTTTGTGTCGGAACTCCTCAGCTTCCTGAATAGACAACCCATGAGAAACTGTTTGTGCCTAAAGCCCCATTTAGCTAAATTTTTAAGATATCAAAAAATATTTTTTAATCCTTCAAAAATATTTTGGATAGTACAGTGGTATTTGATAAAAATCAGAAAACTATTTTAATTTTATCACAAAATTAAAAAGATTTATTTGAAAAAAACTTCATTTTAAGGCTTCCCCAGATGTGCTTTCTGATTAATGTCGAGAAGCTATTTTGATTTAAATAAAATTTTTTAATGACCGAAACGTCCACTAAAAATTTTCATAATTACAACTTATATCATATCACATTATATTATTATACTATAAATATAATATAATATAATAATAAATTAATTTTATGATATATTATTATATTATAAATATATAACATAATCTGTTATAATATTATTATATTATAAAAATATAATTTGATATAATAATATTTAGTAATAATATAATATTATTATATCATAATAATATAATATAATCTATTATATTATAATTTATTATTAGATTAGATTATAATCCATTATATTATATTGCATTATATATTACATCATAATTATAGTAATATTATATTATAGCATAATAATATATTATATTATATTATTATATTATATAATAAAATAATATTTTAAATATAATAAAATTTACATTATAAATATATAATATAATCTATTATAATATTATTATATTATAATAAAATAAAATAATATAATATTATTTTTATAATATAATATAATCTATTATTTTATTAGATTATAACTAATGTATTATATTATATTATAATTATTATAATAATATTATGTTACATTATAATATTATGTTATCTTATATGATAATAATATTATAAATATAATAATATTTTAATATATAATATTATATTATATTATTCTTTATTATATAATACTGTGTAATATTTTTTATTGTCATTTTATCATATCAAAAATATTTTTTTATTTTAGTTATCAAATATATATTAAAGTTTCAAAACACTTTATAAATATAATTACTAAACAGCAAATAATTTATTATAAAAATTTTATTTTCCAAAACTCTACTTCTTAAAAGCTCAACTTGTAAAAGTTCTCAAATTTTACTGCCACCAACAATCCCAAATAGGATCTAATTGGGCTAGTTTCATCTTTCTAGCATTTCTAACAATAACATGAGCTGCAGCTTGTAAGAATCCAATTAAAGCAATAACATAATAGGGACTAACTTACAAATAGTTAATAATCAGTGATATATATATATATATATATGTATGTGTATATATATATATATGTGTGTGTATATATATATATATATATATATATATATATATGTATATATATATATATATATATATATGTATATATATATATATATATATATGTATATATATATATATATATATATATATATATATATATATATATATATATGTATATATATATATATATATATGTATATATATATATATATATATGTATATATATATATATATATAAAGAAACATACAAAAATATTTTGATTGATAATTCAATGGAAAGAAATTTTTTTCACCTATACTTTTATCTTATTGCTAGTTTGTTTGTACTTCAAACCGTTACAAATGGGGTTGCTTTCATTATTCACCACACTGGTTAACATCAATGCAGTTGGTGAAGAGTAGATATGCAAAATTGTAAAAGCAATTTTGTTCAAACTCCACAAAATCATAACGTATAGCATAGGTCGGGAATCGACTAAGAATCATCATCTCGAAACATAAAATAAAATACATATCAATTGTTGCAGTGCACCGTGTTAATATAAAATCACATGCATTGGCAAATTGCAATTTCATTATTTGCAAACAGATGCATTAACCACATGTTAATTTATTATTTCGACAAATTAACATTTAATTTTTAAATAATTTATCAATACACAACGTATATTTTTTGGGATATCAATGCAAGAAAATGTGAAGCTGGAAATTGACAAATATTTCACCCACAAATCACTAAAGTCATACCTTGCCGTCTCTGGCTAAACAAGGTAGCGACATATTGGGCTCCTCATGGTCACGAGGAAAGGAAAAAAGGCCACTAGCTGATGGTAACATTTTCAAGTTAAAAACTGTAAATAAAGAATTGAAACTTCATATATATATATATATATATATATATGATCGATCAAATAATTGGATCCAATCACCAGAGCTATTCATTAATACTTAATGTGAAGATTTAGAAAAAGAAAATAAAAGGATTGTTATATGAGTTCGAGATATGGACGCCATATAAAACGAATGGTATATATTAAGGAGGGATGAGTATGAGGCTGCTCCCCAACCTGGTTGTTGTTGATGTCTTTAAATGGTCCTTGCAATGTAAAAGTTGATAATTAAGAACTCTTGCGACAATAACTTATAGGTGGGCTATATACTAAGGAACATGCCATCGTCTATGTATATATCGTTAAATTAAACATGAAGCAGTAACTAATATTCACAGGACAGGCGATGAATTAACTATAAAAAAAAAAAAAAAAAAATCACGTCTATGAGTTTAAGAATATACCTTGTGCCATGAATTATCTGATGGTATATTCTCCCTTGTCTTATGTTCTACCACATCATTGCTGATGTAGAAGCTAGCAAGGCATACTAGACTGTGTGGTGCATCGGCCTTCTCTCTCGGTCTCAAAGTTCAATTAGGGGATCCGATGTATATCTTTCTAGAGCTTGCTTTGTGTAAATAGAGAGAGAAGGGCCTTGCATGCCTTGTATTAATTTATAGCTAGGTGTATGGACGCCCCACCATAATCCTAGTTAGAACAGTATTGTCGCTTTCATCCATAATGTAACTAGAAACAATTATGTCCTAATTTGATGGGAATATGTTTAAGATGGTTCAGATTTTATTGGACAAAGTTCTAAGGAGATCCTAACTACCAATAATTTAGACAGCATTAGTGTGTACGGCTTGCTCTGGCAGTGCTTTTCTCCGACAATTGGACATGGGCAACGAATGTCACTTTGCAAACTGCCTGGCTGAATGGAAGATCCGTCAGTTGGACCTTTCCCCTCTGTTCCTTTTAGCAAGGAATTAATTCCTAAGCGCAGCAGAATTTATATTGCTCGGAATGACTGGACGTCAGACTTTAGAAACCCATTTATGGAGTTCCAAGCTTTTATCCTTAATTCTCATGCTACACAACCGCTGAGAAAAGTAAAGCTTTTGTAATGGTCTTTTCCAGGATTTAGTAATGTTTGTCTTCCACTACATAAAACTTTTTCCAGCAGTCATAACCACTGTAAAAGTATCTATAACAGTCCATCTGACTTGTTTTTCTAAAATATTCCAACCGCTGGAAATAATCTTTTAGCAGCAATTTTGACCATTGAAAATAGTCTTTCTACAGTGGGGTTATATGGCCGCTGAAAATAATATCATTTTCAGAACAACTCAGCTGATGATCTCTAAGTACAGCAACGGTCGATGGGCATGGAAATGGAGTTCCATTCCTTCTAATTAACCATTTTCTGATGTATGGTGGAAACATCTCCCACTTCGGCCGTATTATTAATTTGGAAATTGCCCATACCCGAGAAGGTCAAGATATTTAGCTGTTTATGTTACGACGACCAAATTCTGACCGCCTAGAACTACTGAAGAAGGGAGTACCGAGAGGGCCAGATTACTGCCCTCTCTATTGCAACGGCAGGGAAACCACTTACCTTTTGATGCGGTTACTCAGAGTCTTTGGCACCTTCTTTTACAGAATTTAGCCGTAGAGCAGTT